>NC_135160.1:14742558-15049540 GCF_050948215.1 Halictus rubicundus
TTTTTTTTGGTTTCTCCCATTTTTGTTTTTTTGATGATGTCACTTTGCCGGATTACTATTTGTCGAAAGCTCGTACTCCCCTCTTTCGCGGCGCAGCTTTTTCTGCAGCACAATGGAGACTTTTCGGATTCTCCGCGACTTTTGTAAACTGGAATATATGCGAACAATGGAGTTCTTAACAAGTTCATCTTGATGAACCCTTGTTCTCGTCGTACTTGAAAAACTTCCCGCGACTTTTTCGCATTAGCGTCCCTTTCAGTTGGGATTATTGTGATAAAGTTTTATTGCTATTTAAATCGCTTGTTTACGCTTTTGGCTGCGTTCTGCAGGCCAGTTTTTGTTTCTGGTATACATTTTCAGGGCTGTTCTTACTTTTGTCAAAATTTCCCTGGTTTCATCTAGGTCATGCTTAGAAAAAATCTAACGACCACTTCTTTTTTTGAATATTTCTACTTAAAAGGGGAAGCTTCGATTAATTTGACAGAAATAAAAATTCGAAAACACGAGAAATAATTCAGTTTTAATATTCGTATACAGCTGTACGATCAAAATGCTTCATAAACAGAGGTAATTTTCTCGGTTTTTCAAGCTTGTAGTAAAGCCAATTCCGAATGGAGCACGTTTGCACCGATTCAGCAGATTTTTCTGTTTTTCTGCAATTCCACGGGCTCTTTTTGCACCCTCCCTCTCCCTCCGGCAAGCGTGAAAAGAGATGGATCCACGAGCGCATTCCCCGATGCTAAAACAACGTTCGTAGAATCAAATAAATCGCACTCACCCACGTGGAAAGCAACGAGGTGTCGTAATTCAGGATCGACTCCCAGTCGAGACCGTCTTGATACGTCCTGGTATCCGAGCTTTTGGAGAAATTGGTCCTGTATCTCGAGTGGCTTCTCGTGCGAACCCAACCTCCTCCCGGCCTCCCCGCCATACTGAAAAAAAACCCGTAATCTCTTAATGGATCTCGTTAACGCTTTAGCCGCGAACAACGCCCGGTATGGTATCGAACAAAATAATTGCGTGTGTTCAAAATTCAGTCTCCACACGATATGGGTCCATTTCGAGCCGTCTAATTAGATCAATTAGCGATTAATTAAGATGAATTAGCGTTTCGAGATGTAAAGATGTTCTAACGGCGAAAGAATGGCGGCCGCGAGTTCTCGAAAGCTTTTACCTGGGAAGCGAGAAAGGGTACGTTTCGGAAAGTAAAATCAAACGCATGGAAATTCCCTGGGTTCGAGACGGAGGATTGGTGGTTCAGAAAAGAGAAAAAAAAAAACGAATTCGCGTCGCTACGTGATGTCGGAAGTTCAAAGTTTCCCGGACTCCGGCTGATTGCACCTAAAAAGGGTGTTTGACCAAGCTACGACTTTTTCCGTGAAACTTTTCGATTGACGTGACGCTGAAAGCTCCTCTTGACGATCCGGGTGGGTGGCTTCTTATGGGAGACCTGTCTTACACCGAAGCTGGATCTTAAACTTTCAAACTCACCGAGCCCGAGAACACAGCGAACACGAGAGACAGTTTTATGGTTGGCTACATTACAATTTCGCTAGCTAAGGGACAAAAAGGTGGTTACTGCTAGTCCAAACCGCGGTTTCGATCGATCGATCGCCGTTTGACGGCCATTTTTTGACTGCGTTTGAACCGACCCGAGAGGAGACTGGGGAGGGTCGATACGTTTTTCGAAAAAAGATTGATCATTTGAAAACAGAAGAACCTGTTGAATCAGGACGAACTTGTAGACTTATCTCTATTTATCATTTCGTTAATTATATCGTGTACAAAATTCGCGTGTATGGTAAAATTTTTGGTGGACGAATTACTTTTTATTTCAAAGGATTTTTTTTTAAATCTTTGCACGATTGTTTAGTCGTTAAAGCAAAGCAGGAAAAAATAAACGAGTCGGACGTAATCGCATCGTCACGCGTTATTGGATGACACAAATATCTGCTTATTGGCACAGAAATGGGTCTCGCGGTGCTTGTTAAAAATGTATATCCGGAATTATTAAAAATAATCGGTCGCGGACGAGTGGACGAGTTTACACCGTCCCGCACACGTTTCGTTCGCCCTAATTAAAATATCATGAATGTACGGTCGCGCGACTTTTTTCGACTCGAATATCTCCACGTTGACACTTATTGCGACGCTCACGTTATTGTTGCGAATTATGCGGATGCTACTGTCTATTGCGTTGGTAATTACTAGACTGCGAATCTTTGTGCAAAATAAAAATTTGTCTGCATCGATTACAAGACACAGAAGTCGAACAGAAAAAAATTATTTGTGTAACTATGTTCAAATGTCCTCGAGAATCTCCTCTTCCAAGGTTTTCCGACATTTTTGAGACACCCTTTATGTCACTATACATACAATCGTGTCTGTTACAACGTTATAACCGATTACACGATACTCTGTAATCTGTATGAATCGCATATTCAAGTACTTTGCGAACGTATGGTACCCAAATAGTAATTATTATGGATGCGTTGATTTATCTGTTTGGCAGAGCTTCCGTTTAGATCTTCGTTACACTGTACATTGAATGCAACGAGGACAATTGCTTGTCTTCAACGAGCATGCTCGTTTATGGTAATCTGGGTATGCGACTATCCGAGCTTCGCCCAACGACGATAGTGGTTCTAAAGAAAGTTACGGCGGAATTGCTGAACTTACGAGGAAGGTAGGTCTGCATCTGTGTCACGGGAATATTGCTGCATTTTTTTCGTAGACATATTTATAGTTTTTCGTTCAAATAAACAAAAGTTTGAACAAAATTATTGACAAAATAATGAAGTTGCAGTTCTCAAACTATAACAATTGCTACAATATGTAACAATATATGTTAAAATGAATTTCCATACCATTTTATTAAAATGTTATACATGTGCCATTTTCGTAACAATTGCACGGGCGTCTATCAAAAATCAATACCGTTAACTAATTTGCGGTATTCATTTAAGTGGTGCTTTACAGCAATTGGGATCATTCAATTGAAACGAATGTTAACCATTACCGTTAACAACACGGCGCGGAATAATTCAGAATTCGTAAGCAGTGCACAGCGGTTATCAAATACGCTTGTGAGGAGTATGTGAAAAATAATTAACGTTTTCACGAAATCTATAAATTCCGACCATTCTACTGTAAAAGGAGCAATTTTCATTTAATTATCGTTGATTGCTTCTTAATTGATGTGTACTATTTGTTATCGACACTTTCAGGTTAATTACTGCAAACACAAATTATCTATGATTTATCTTCATAACCTGTGTTCGCGTTATCGTGGCTCTTTTTTAAACTATACTTCAGTTATAACTACCAACATTTTTTATTGATTATAATAGAACACTTCTTCTAGAATAAAACATTGCTTCTGTTTCTTGCAAATGACGCAGAAAACTCCTCAGTTCGGTAACAAATGTGAAAAGAACATTTCGTTCTGCCTAAATAGTTGAAGTTTTCGGAAAGGTTCGTCCAAGTTCGCCATTTGCGGGGAAGTGCTAATAAGAGCAAGAAATTGAGTGATCGACCGGTGAAGAGAATGAAATGGCGCGAATAAGTCGGTGAGTTGGCCATTGAATGGCCGAGCGAAGAAAAGGGTAGAAAAGAACAAAGACGAAAGGTGGGTGGAAAGGAAAGGGGTGGCCAACAATCCCGACAGTTTTAGCTTTGAAATTCTCGTTAACGTCGTAAAAGCCTTATTTTCATTCGATAGAGACGTCGCTATCGATCCGCAGTGCCACGCGAGAGAAACTAGGCTGCCGGCGTCCCTCCGGAGACTCACACGTAATTAACAAAACTCATTATAAACGTCGTGCACACAGTGATATCCTCGGTTCGCCGCGGTGATTCCGTTCGCGTTGAAGATATCTGGACGTTCAAGTCGTAAAGATGCGTCCAGAATTAGTTCTGTGCGACGCGCTCCCGCTGATCTCCTCGACTTTTTCTATAAATCGATGTATTTCGTATTAAATATATTTGCGAATTAATGCATCGATTCACCAAGCTTCCATTCGCAATAACGTTCACTTCTGTGTCTTCACGATAGTACAGTAAAGTATTGATTATATTAATTAATTAATTATATCGATAAATTGAATTTCCTAGCTTCGAAGCTCCCGAGTTTCTCTGATACTCCGAAGTCTACGTTTGTTTCACTCGAAGAGAAGAAACGTGATTTACTGGATTTGGTAAATTCGATTTAATCCGGATTCGTTAACAACTGTCTTCGGAAGAGCGCCGTTTTTCAATTTAAGCGAAAATCTCTTTAGGTGAAGCTCTTGTTGCTAAGCACATTGCGAAGCGGGTAATAAAATTGTTCTGGTTTAGTGGCAATAGCGCCGCTTTATATATCACATAAAAAAGAGATAGCTCCGCCGCAAAATCTAGTATAAAACCATACAATCAATAACAATTCGTGAAATAAGTAGTCTCCGATTGATTATTGACAAATAAATTTCGATGAAAATTGAAGCGTTAATATTAAAGGCGAACAGTTTACACAATTTTTATCGTTTAAAGTTAACACGTGTGCGAGTTACTTTTTCTACTAAAAAAAAATATTTAAAATACACATACATTTCTTTATGCAAATAAACCATTTTTTTTTGTTTAAAAATTTTTTTGGCGTACAGAGATTTGAGAAAGGAAATCTGGCCCCCTTTCCGGAAACTTTGGGACTAATGGACGAGCCATTGCCGTCGATATGAAACGCCATAATTGACCACAAAGTTTAATTGCCTGGGGGAAAGTTTTTTTCCGGAAGACTAGAAATATAGAAGCGTTGTTCACCGGTTCGTCAATTTACGAGCTGTCTCGTTTAACGAGCTTTTTTTACGCGCAAACGTTGTTTAACGATGGTTGCTTCACGATAGCGTATGTCGCTACACGATTGTTCGCTTTTTTTTTTAAAGGCCATATCCCTTTTTATATTGTTGTTTTCGGAAGAGCGTGAAAGAGCATAATATTTCGTTGAATGGCGGCGATAACGCCGCCGCCGGTTTGTCAAAAAACGCTTTACGCTTGGCCAGTTGTCCAGCGAGTTACTTGCACGCGCAGGTTGAGTACGTGCCTCTGCCGCACAGAATCATTCATCGATCTTGCTAGTAGGGGGTGTAAGTGATTTTCCGCACGTCATGATTGAAATTAGGACACCGCGATCCGTTCGAAGAGCCAGAACTCGGCGAGTCAACAATACCGGTAACTTGAGCGAGAAATTTCGCAGGGATCGGCCACGCCGACGAATTTACTATGGGGCAGCTGTCGTGTTTGAAAACGCCGTTGAAACAGGTGTCTCCGATCTGGGGAACCGTTGCAAGAAGGTCAGGTAGTTTGTAACACGTGACTGACCGGTTCGTGGCACGAGCAGGTGTTTAATTACGTAAGGGAGGAAGAAATTCGCACGGGGTTACGGTGAACGTCTCACGTATTCTTGAGTCTCGAGTCTCGAGGATGTTCTTCGGGAATACTTGAAATTCCTGAGTTTCGCGTTCGTCGAATTCTCGAGTGCACACACGATTCTGCAAATAGTTGTCTGGTACGCGAACATCACGAAAAAATATCAGTGAAATTTAACAGAATTTATGATTCGATCATATTTCCATCGGAACCGTTGTACATTTTATTTTATTTGATTTCTGCCTACCGCCGTTGTCCACGAACGCGTAATCAATGCAGACGATGCACGATTAAACGGAAATCGAGATTTATCGCAGTTGTGCGTTCGTGATTGCATCTTTTCCCGCGCGAAATATCGCATTCTCGTCAAAAACTGCTAATCCGGATGATCCGTTTAATTGATCGAAAGACTCGTTATTTTTAATTAATTTTCCAGGAGATCGGTTTCGCCGGGTATTGGCCGGCAAGGAAGTAACGAAACATTTTCAATGCTTGTACTCGACAGTAAATTGGGTCAGAAGTCGGGAAACTCTGTTTCATTAATTCTTCCACGGGGAACAATTTCCCTAATACTCGATAAAGGCTTCGTTTCTGCTCGATTCCTCCGTAGTGTACGCTAGAGAGCTTTCGTTGCTGATGATGTTTCAATTTTATCGTTCGAAACGATCAGATGCTAGTAATGGCTTGTTTCCGATTTGTTTTTTCCTACAGTGATTAAAATCTTTTTTCATCATTTTAACACATTATTTTTCCACTGAATTTCGTGACACTTTGGTAGCTCATTCTGAATTGTGGAAAACGGTGTATTCGTGCAGTCGTTAATAATGAAGATATTTATGCACAATCACGTGACTCTTTCAGCGATAACATAAACATTCAGCGAAAATCGATGTAAAACCGTGGCACATGTGCACAGTCAAACGATCGAACAATCCCTAGTTTATTTAAAATTTAAATCTTTATAATCTTCTCTGAACGCGAAAAATGATCTGTTTAAGCTGCTTTTGTAAACTCGTAAATACTTCACGTTTAACGGTAAAAAGCGGATACAATATACATACGTAGAGTCGTTCATATGAGAATGTACATGCATTAATTTCGGAAAGCTTGTTAACGACTCTTTGAGCACATTGAGGTATCCTATTAACGAAAATAGCGAAGTTTCATATGGTAGCCCACGTTATAAATTTCCTAACTTCTGTCGACTATGTTACGTGCTCGTATCATAACTGTAATCACTTCTTTGCCTGAATTTTTAAAAGTAGTTTTAATGGAAGCTTGCGGCTACATGCGAGGTGTTTCCAAAATTCGTATATTTCATTCTACTTTGTATTATACGTCATAGTTGGAATGGGTGAAGTGCATGACACAGTGGTAATGATTGTTCACTATCTTCCACGGACTTGGAGCGAATCAAATAGTAACTAAGTCTTAGAACAGAACAAGGACGGCGTACACATATAGTCTCTAAAGGCTTGACGAGCAAGACTGACATGTCAAGCCCGTCAGGAACTCGAAATGCTGTCACTATATAGAACTACTCTGAACTGCAAGATTCTTAGACAAGACATGTGGTAAAATCCTGAGATCATTTTCTGGGACGGTCTTAGCGTCTCCAGCCTAAGTTGTAATACCTCGTTAACTAGGATTTACAACTTTTATTTTAATACGAAGATAAACAAAAATTATAGACACCATTACGGTATAGCAGAGGTATCCAGCATAGCAGAGAAAACAAAACTGAAACCATCGATTGTAAAAAGTTATTTTTAACGTTGCATGAATATACTCGATTGTTTTCGCGTCAAACTGAAACAGAACAGTATACCGAAAGAATAATGCAAACACGCTCCTACCCCTCAGTTGTCTGTCATCGAATGGCACACGAAAAAGGCCGTGAACTTTATTGCCATTTTTGCTCAATTTTTGGGTTGGAATAATTCCAAATATTGATCTATTCCGTTTAGCGATACGGAATCAAAAAGGTATTGTCTTTGCTGCGAAATTGAAAAATTTTAAAACTGCTATTCCTGAACTTTTTCAATTACACGATTAATATTTCTGCTTGTCAATTATATGGTCAACGTTCCTAGTTCAGAAAGTATAGAATTGATATGCTTAGTCTGTAAATTTTAAAATTAATGACAGTATTGTATAATGCTTTTTAAAATGTTGTTAGATTCTTCAGAATTGTTCATTTATCTACGTTAGAAGCTGCGCATTAGAGGGAAAATTTAGTTTTGATATTCTGAACTGAATTGGGACCTGTCAAGCGGGATATATGATATTGTACCCAGGAGTGTAAAAAATTATACACCATTAGCTATAAAAAATGGAGGTACGCTGCCTTTGTCATCTGTACATATTGCAACACACGAACAATTTGTTGTATTGCAGCGTACAAACTATTTTACTATTATCGCGCGTCTGTTTTTTAAAAGATAAGAAATTTTCGCTTTTATATTTAGCGTTCTTCGCTTTACGTGCAGTTTCGTTGATTTGTCATTGGCAATTTACTTCATAAAATTGTAAAAAAAGGATTCGTTTTGTTGGTGTTCATACACCATGCGTGTTAAATAGTAATTTTGTATAATAATAATCGTTTGTGGCGGTTCGTAGTACTGGCTCGTGCAAATAGTCTGTAATTCTATGTATATGCATCTGATAAATGTTTAACCTGTCAAGGCTTTTACAATTATTATAGTGAATACTATCCACGTGTACACCTTGCATTGTAACGTGGCGATTATGCTTTGATTTATGGAAAGTGAAAAACATTGCACAAGGAGCAAGAAAATAGCATTTCAGTTCGTTCTTTTATAAAAAGATCGTCAAGATACAACAAAGAGAAATTACAAACCAGCTGTTCTTAATTTGGTATATCGGATGATTGAAAATTGTATGAAAATTCTCAAAAATGTATATTCTTACATTTTTCAAGGCAACAGGTAATTCAAACTAATATTTATCGCATAGAGAATAAAGATTTTATCTAAAATTTAGTTGCATGCGCTCCGACTGCATTTGAACCATAAAATAAAATATTTCATTAAAATATCGCAACCATAAAAGCCTGAGTTTTTCAGTAGCGTTTTCCGCATGCGGTTAAAGGATGGCGCTTCCTTAGAAATGTGTAAAGATTAAAAAGAACCCGTTGCGAACTTGGACAGCAGCGGCCGCTAAAAAGAGAAATTCTTTCAATTCCCGGGGAAAAAGACTTTCTTAATTTCACCACGCTCCGCCACTTAGCAGAAATAGTCCTCTGCAATTTTCCGGGCGGCACGAGAACGCGCGCGACGCCACCCCTTTGAATGCATTTAGACGAGCGTAAAAACGTCAGCGTTTCGCCGCTTAATCCGGATAATAAATGATCTTAAAAATATCCGTCACGTCACCCTTTTAACGGGGAAATAGGTGGCCGGTGCGGTGGTTGGTTTGAACCGGGGTCGGGTTCGTTTCGCAAAACGAACAACGCGAACGGAAACCCGGGGACCCCGATTTACTTTGCCGCGCGCGCAAAACGGTTCATTTAGATATCAGCCGCAGGAATAATACAGATAAATGGTAAGCCGTGCCGCGTTTCATTCCCTCGTTTCGCGGATGGAATTCCAATAATTATTGAATCTTTCTTTTCTGTAACCGCTGCGACTACGGGTCACGCGATTCAGAGAGCTGCGCGAATTAAAACGAGCCTCGAAACGGCCGATAGGAGACACGACCAAACGCAGACAAACGAGCGATCGAATACTAGCCTGCCGAACAGATCGCCCTTTTTGCTATGCTTTTCCTATGAAACTCGGAACAGTGGTAAAGTCTCGATCTAAGCCGAACGCCTTATTGTAAGAATAGAATTCTAGTTACCTCCCCGAGCCTTGCACGCGACGACAAAAAGCGAACGTTGTTATTTATACAGATTTCTCAGTTTAATATTTTAGAAGCGTATTCCGATAAGATCATATTTTAAACTCATGAAAAACAGAAGCGATCTTCTGAAGCTGCGACAGTGTTGTTTTCCTTTAAGGAAGGGGATGAAGCAACCCTCCGTGGGTGGATGATAGCGCGGCAGCCTTGCGGACTCCCAAAGTTTCGCTTTTCAAGAAATATGAAGCGCCGATGGTCATTGGATTTTCTGAAACTTTCTGCGCGCCGCAAATTTCGACGCCAAATGTCGGAAATGTGTATTAAACTATATCCGCCCCGAAGCAACAACCGGCAGCAACTGCTTGCGGATGTTTCATGATTCTCGAAGAATCGCCACTTGTTGCCGAATATTTCACCAAGTTTGCGTAATAAAAAAGCAGAATAGAAATTAGTATGTCGATACGTTATTCAAATAGGGAATTCAATACGTGTTCTACAATTTTTTTAGATGGCAACACTTCGGTCCTGAAGTTTGTACAAATACGGAGACATTACTCTACTGATACATATTGAAGTTGGCAGCTCGCGAGGGTTTCAAGCTGACAAAGTCCATCAGGGCCATTGTGACCGTCGGCACAATATATGCGAGCTGACTGGAGTGCCCTGCCCGGCAGCAGTTGTAACCCCAGCGAGAGCTTCTTTTAAGAGGCCGCCTGCTATTTAAGGTCTTAGCCTCCTTTGATTACTGGCGCGTACCTCGTTATCTTTGAGAAGGCAGGCCACGCCGTACTCATTATGCAACGTCGCTCTTCATCCGGCGCTGGCAAGCGGTGGGAGAAGGGGTGGAAATGTTTCGGCGCTAGCACAGCGAATTCGGTTTGTTGAGAGATGAGAGAGGGGCGGAGAGAGAGAGAGAGAGAGAGAGAGAGAGAGAGAGAGAGAGAGAGAGAGAGAGAGAGCGAGGGAGAGAGAGGAGAGGGCAAGCCTCGAAAGCAAATCTCGATGCCCCGAGTCTTCTTTTTTACTCGGCTTCCTTTCGACGTACAAAGCTTTGTTTTATCACGCAGAACGAGGAGAGCAGGGCACGATGGCCGCTGGGTCCGACAAAGATTGAAACCATGAAACGATTCGTCCGGTCACATTGTTATTTTAGGGCTGTTAGGAATAATAAGTGGCACTTTTCTCTCTTCGTTTTTCAGTTCCATGGTATCTAAATGGAAACATACAGCTCCGTGTAAGAGAAGATTTGTGACCACCAGAAGATATCTCTCCCACCCTCTCTCGAATAAGGTGAGTTTCATCCGAAATATTTTTTTAAGTGAGCTACCTTTTAGCAAATGAAGACATACCGCATACTTGAATGCATGCTTGAATACCAAGAGTGGCAAGAGAACTTTTGATGTCAGGAGTGGCAAGAAACCTTTTGATGTCAAGAGGTGGACGTAATTTACATTTCCTTAATTTGTCAATCAAAATTTTTCTGTTGGAGTCGGATGATATCATATCATTCCTCCGAAATAAATAGTAGATAAACGTAATACACGCTTTTTACTATTTCATTAATTAGGAATTTTAAATTGCAAAATTTCAAATTTCAAATTTTTTTTTAATTTCATAGTCTAAACGTGTTAAAAAAGTACATTTAGGAGCAGGTATTATATTTTCAGTTACAGATTGTTGATGTTATGAACTCCATCATAAAAATAAAAAAAAGTCGGACACTGTTTTTATGAAGTTTAGAAAAATTCATATCCTTTTTCAAACGCGTTTATTGCGTGGTATATTCGTTGAACCATGTTTTCTGCAACGATATTGTGTACAAAAGTGTAGTGAATGTTTTTTTAGGCAAAACTCCAACGGTACGATTTTGAGTTTACTGCATGGCGGACAAGTCCGGCTTTGAATTATTGTAGCGTCGGTGAGGTACTCTTCGTACAAAAAGCAATGAAACGACAATAAAATGTCATGCTATTTTATGCATGGTATGCAATTAACACAGGTAATCCAGGTAATAGTTTTTCATTTAAATTGCGGAACTGGGTGCTTCTTTAATTTCGATCATTAATTCATGTTTACTTTTTTTCTAACTAGTTTTTAATGAGTACGCATCCGCAAATAGTATTTAGTATTTAATATTTATATAGTATCATTTATAATTTAATACGACATAATATTCTCATACGTACGCGCTACAAGACTCCTACTACAGGAAATAGAATCGTGTCTACCTTCGTTTGTTTCAAATTAGTGTACATAGCAGCGAATTTGCATGATGATTCGCAATCTAGTTATTACCGAAGAAGTGCGTGTTGTGCAGTGATTATAAAAGTGATGTTGTAACAACTGCAATCTCGAATCTCGAATCTCACTTTCTAGAAATGGTATTTTCATAGTTATTACTTCGTTAGAGTGTACCTGTGCGTTCTCCTTCCATTAACTCCAATCGTAATTAAAAAGTTCTTGTTAAATATTTTGTAACGCTTGCTGTTCCAGAACCGAAAGCAAATATGGTATAGATACAAACTTTAATCGAGTTTTTCCATACTATCAAACTGTATTTGAAGGACCAATAAATTCGGATGAAATGGAAATATTCAATTTCGTTCTTCCGTATTCAAAATAATACGGTTAAAAATGAGTTTACTCCTTACCAGTTTACTCCAATTCGTTGCGATCAAAAAATTGATATTTTGCATAAAAATCCGCAGTCTATTTGTTACTAAATACGAGACTTGAAATTTTCACAATACCAGATCAATATGTAACTTTACTTTCTGGAAATTCGGTTTAAAGAATGCCGAATACGTAGTTACTACACGAGCTTGTTATGATAGAATATTTAGAGTGTTGTAGCATCACGACCCAGAAACCTTGAAACGCGGTCATCTTGTACAACCACTACCCTTGTTGAATATCTACTTTAGCTTGACCCGAAATCCAGGGGGTTGCTATTGGTTATCGGAGATCCCGAACAATCACGTTTTCAATATACATATTATCCAGCGAGTATAACGAGAAAGTTAATAAAAGCGTCTAGAGTCGACATCGATTTACAAATATCGCCCCTGTTCTGAACATCGAGATTCCCAAACTGAGAGCCGGCAAGCACGATGCACTGTATAAACTACACTCTATTCTTTTCATTTCGTTCTCGGCATTCAGGCTACTGGCAATATCGAATCGTTGCCAGTTTCAATAATATCAAGCATTTTAAAGGAACAAAAGAGAACTACAGCTGCGTTTGACTGTCTAATCGCCTTTTTCATACAAAAACATTCGATTTCAGTAAAAATAGTGTGAATAGAGGATTCGGTAAAAATGATCAAGAATCGTGAAAATGGTTTACCCGTCGATGATCATGCTTTAGTCTTTAATTATTGAATAAAAATGAATGTTCTATCGCTTTAGTATTATCATTTTAGTAAAATTGTATATTTAACATACGGAATCTTTCGACCGGCTAAACAAATTACTCTTTCCTCTAACGTAACTTTTGCAGCATGATACATGCGTGTGAGAATTCGTTGAGATCTTCAACATTTTACCTTTCTCAACGTGTTGCTTCAAAAATAATAAAATTTCAAAGTTGTTGGTCAAACGGAATCACGAAATTCCCAGAACAATTAATTTCAATGGACGTTTAAATTTTCTCGGATATTTAAATCTGTTTGACTAGCGTCCATCGAAAATGTATTTTCAAGCATTGGTCGTCCTCGTCTCGATACAGACTCGATTCAATTCGAGTATCCCTTCAGCTCGGATGTAAATGACAGGGAATATAAATGACATTTATCCTTTGTTCGCCGAGAAAATGATAGTTCGTCCTCTGTGCATGCCCCCGCGAAAATGACGAAACGAAATCGTGCGACTTATCCCATCGCAGAGGGATATCCCTACGGTTCGCCAGGATTTCCGGTTTGCTCTGTCGCAGACGTCGTTAATGCTCGGGCACGCGATAAAGCCTGCGGGGATATTCCGTTGAAAACCCTTCGCATTTTTTCCCTTGCGTTTCTCTCGCTTCCCTTCGCTTCTCTTTTCACGTCCCTTCTCCCCGGATCATCGTCGATTTCACCTGGCACCATTCTACTCTATTACATTTCCCTCTTCCCTCGAATCGAGCTTTCTTATCACGTTTCGCCTCGCTCCGTGATCATCGAAAACTTCCGAGCTGCGTCCCTCCCTCCCCAAGCTGTCATATCTTTGTTTGCAGAACGATTATCGATACACGTTCGAAAACCGGTCCCCGTTTCATCGACGAAATCGAATCCGATCGACGATCGTCGCGATACCGGGGGGCTTCGAAACTGTTAGAAAATTGATTTCGGTTGTGAGGAACCTCTACCGCGAACAACTGTTATGGAGGTCCGAAATTGCCAACCGTTATCTGTTTCGGTTACCCGTAATCCTTATGTCGATGCCTAAAATTTTCTGTATCGTTCTATAGCGTCGTAATCGTTAGACTTCATGGTTCTAGCACGCCCTTTTATAAACGAATAGCTTTATCAAAATTGGATCGCACGATTCGAGTCTTTTCGAGATGATAGAAGAATTCATTTACAAGATAATCTGTGAACAAAATTATTTACAAACGACCGATCGCTGAAATTGCAGCTAATTTGAAATATGAAAATGTAAATGTAAAAAAATGTTTTTTCCACGATCCCCACGTTAAAAACATTTGGACAGAGTCCGAGTGCTCACGAAAATTTATATTTTTATCTCTTGACTTCTACGATAAAATATTAAACAAGGATTTTTTACTCCTATGAATACTTTATGAGGCCAGAGGAGAGATAAATTCTGCGTTACGCGTTATTAAATTAAAAAAAATTTCACAGTTTCCTACCTCCAACTTTTACAACTGTGTTACATTCAGAATATGGTACTTTAATATTTTTCCGTATATTTATGTTTTATTTAAATATACTTTTGCTTTTTCCAGAATGTGTAATAAAAATGTAGCGTTTCTGCTTTGAAATTTCCAGAGAAACCTATATCTTTTTTTGTTTTTTTGTTTTTGTAGAAATCTATCTCCATGTCTTAGTCAATATTTCAATTAATTTTATCTGGAGATCAACCGACACATTGATACTGTTGCGTATCGTGCGGTGGTTCACTTTTCAAATGTACGCTACTCGTGCTGCGGATCAACGGTTACCACCGACCAGGCGTTTTAATTGGTCAGCTAACAATTAAAAAATTCAGAATAGGAAGCACCGGATCGAGCTCCGCTTCCATCCCTACAAATGTCAGAGTGCTGCGTAATCTCTAACGTTGTTTTAATTGTTCAGCTGACCAATTGAAATTTCTGGCTGGTACCCGAAATGCGAACGCGTATTCTGCGCATATAATAGTTAAATCTACAGTTTCTCGGAGAATCGAGGTTGTCCTTGTCAGCCTTGTCCCGCAACATATTACATCGAGACACGTCTCGATGATAGACATTGTCGGTAAAGAACATTGTCGGCCAGGTGGAAAACTATAACGTCGTAACGTCTATAAGCTCGTGCCTTGAAATGGCGAACGGAGTTGAAAGACAACGTCGACGATCTATAAACAGCAAAGATACCAAAGTTCAACATTATCAGAACAGAGAGATGTGCATTGGAACGTGAGAAAGATAATTTGATTCGTAGGAAGAGTTGCCGTTACAGCAATGTTCCGATATACGAGAAAAAGATGTTCACGATATTATCGAAAGTTGAAGTGGAGAAAATTTAGTTGAAGCAGAGAGTTGATTTTCATTTAGATCAAAGTTCATTTCGAGAAATGTATATTTTTCAAAATATCGAAAATAAATGAAAAACCAGAATACCCCGTTAAACTGTTCGTCTCCGAGGCCGTTCTCGAGCTTAATACTCGTACATCGTAAACAAGATTCCTCGTTAGCGTTGCCAAGCATCCCATCCAGCCAGGTACGCAACCTTTGCGGCATAAATGAAACGCCTAATTCGCCGTAGAAGTTCCGAGTCCGCTTACCTGAATAAACAGAGACAAGTCGTCGCCTAACAGCATGTCCCTGCAGACGTCTTTGGCGGTGGTATCCAGAGTAAGATAGACGAGGCTGCTTTCAATTCCCGTGTGGATTCGGACCCAGCCGCTTCCGGTACCGACATCCACACCGACTCCGGAGTCCCAGGAGGAATTAAAGGTCTCTTGGAGCCTGGATACCTTCGAGCATCCCGAATTCGACAAAGGACTATCGATTTCGATGGAATCGCTGCTGAAACTGTCGATCTTCTTGTCGTCGCGGGGCTCCTCGATCCTGGCCCCTCTACCATCCGGTTTTTCGTTGTCGAACCTGTCGATGGTCTCGTCCAGATTCTCCAGAATCTCGTGCTCCAAGGCTTCCTGATCGATCGTCTCGCTCCTGTCCCCCTCCAAGGACCCGCGAACAATGTCCTTCCGATCGATCCCGGTCGCGTCGCTTGTTTCTCTTTCGTCGGGATTGCCCGGCTCCTCGCGATCCTCCTCGTTCGCGTCATCGATTTTCGTTCGGTTGGAACGATCGGTACAGCTCTCCGGGTACAATCTGGAGCTCCCCGGACGATCGGTGTCGTCGCTGATCGCCGGGTCTACGCGCCTCGCCGCGAAATCATTCGTGTAGAAGACCGAGCTGCTCCGGGCCAGCTGCGACTCCTTTCCCTCGTTGTTGGTCGATCGCGCGCAGTATTCGCTCCTCGTAGCCGCTCGTCGAGCTTTATCGTCCCCGGGACCGTGGAATCCGGGCTTCGCCGCCATTATGAAGTTCTCGTTGTCGCAGGGGATCCTGGATCTCGACAACGTTTTCGATCGTTTCTTATCCGCCGAGTCTGGCCTGTCCTTGCCGGCGCCTGTCAGCTTCTCGCAGCGATCCTTGGAGAAGGTGAATTTATCGATGTCCAATCTCCTCTGCATCGGAGAATCCTCGCCTCTTTCGACCACGCACTCCGCTCTCGTTCGGCTCTTGCGCTTGACCTCGGCGTACAGCCGATCCGCCTTTCGTTCTTCGGCATCCGCGGAGGGAACGCGAGCTCTCGATATACCGGCTTCCGGGATCTCCTTCGAGCGACTACGTTTCGATTTCTGTTGGAATCTCTCGTAGTTCGCCAGGATCTTCTGATTCAATTCGTGAATCAGCTCCAGCCGCTTCGAGATCGAGTCGTTCGTCTTATCGGGCTTCTTCCTACCCCATTTACTATTCAGCCCGTCGTCCTCCTCGTTCTTCGTCGATTTCGGGGCTTTCGTCGAGCCCGAGGAGCGCCGCTGCTTAGACTTCCTCGACGTCGATGAACCCTCGCCGGGAATCCCGATCTCGTACTTGGAGTCGCTTTTAATCACGTTCCCCTCGTCGGCCAATCTGCCGACCACGTCGATATCGATCGACCAGGAGCCGCGACGCTTCTTGTCGACGTCCTGATGAAAACCGGACACGTTCATCAGCTCGAGACTGGCCCGGCTGTTTCTGTTCTCGCGACGATCGCCACCGTTATCGTTGATCGTCGATGGCTGTCTGGCATCGATTTCCGGCTTCTTCCGATTCTCGCTGAACTCGATGCCCTTCCTGGCATCCGGACGAACGGCCAGACCCGGGCTCGAACCACTGCTCAGGCTGATTCTTTCGTTCAATTCCCAATTGATTACCGGCCGCCCCTTTGTATCGGCCACGTTCCTGCTCGCTACGGGACACAGACCCAGCTTCTGATTGAGATCTTGCCGGGGAATCGCTTGCCCAGCTGTGTTTGCACTCGGGCGCACCTTCAAACCCCTGGTCGAAGACAATCTACGAGATCTTCTCAGTTTGCCGGCCGTGTCGGACATCGCCTCGCCGGGGGATCCGCTCGCGATCACCATCCTGATTGCGGACCGTTCGTCGGATCTGCTGGACTTGCTTCTTTCCACCGCTCAACGACGTCTTTTATGATCATTGTTTGCACACGGGATCTTGTTTTATCGGCCGGCCGTCTTTAAAAGCCTCCGAAGCGAGGGTTTCGACGACTTTACCGGCCCGGGAGATACGTCGGTGACGCGGTCTTTGATTCTTGTGTTTTGTCTGGAAGAATCGAGCAAACCGGTTAGAAGAAAAGTCGTTTCTGCTTTGATTCTTACAATTAGACTCCGGATATTTGTGTAAGGACGTTTGTGAAATATCAGAGAAACACATGAAAAAGTAAATGTACAATTCTATACTAAACGTACTAGATATTCAGGTAAATCGGTAAATCTTTTCCGAATGAAGCGTACCCAGGTCTGAATCGGTTAAAAAGATTGAACCGTGAAATAATCGATCGTACGAAAGAAAAAGTTTAAAGTTCCTAGAGTCGAGATAGAATATTGTAGGTTTCGTTCTGTAGGTAACGCGTGTCCCTCGAGTTGATATAAATCTTGCGGATGCAGCGATACACGAACTGTTTCCAACCGGTACGCGCGACGGTCTGTCGATGGATAAATAGAAAGCAAGATACGTGCTTTGAACGTGCAAACTCGACGCGTTCCTTCTTTCTTAAGCTGTTGTTCACGTGTTAAGACACGTAAGCTTCTCAAAGATATATATTTCATTAATTCATTTACGAATTCGACAGTTTGAAATCGTTAACGAGGGATACACAGGGTGTTCCAAAAATGTTGTAGTTGTATCTTTTGAATAGTAGAATAATTGTTTAATTGCTTCCAAGCAGTTCCTACTAGCGCAGAAACTGTAAATCATACCGAATTCCAATGTGTCATCTTTAATTTCTCAAGATTCTCATAAAAATCTTCAACGCACAAATAATTCATGTTTAAACTTTCGATTCAGGTTCTCCGAAAACGTTCTAGCCCATATTACAATAGCATTGCGTTAAGTCTTCCGGGCAATGAAGAAATAGCAATTCTAATTTCTGTTCGTTGAAAAGGAACACAGGTCATTTAGTTTTAGCCACTAAACGATGCTCGTAAATCTTCTTATTCAAATCCTTTAATGCTATTAAATTTGCGGATACGTAGCCGACGTTTCTGCTAGGACAAATACGAAAGCACGGGCACGATAATTCCCGGGCCGGCACATTTGCACGTGTTTACAGAGCGACCGCAATATCATTTCAAATATTATCGAACAAATATTCTCTCCGGGCGCGGGCGGTGTTCTAACGCGCGCGCAATTTACTGTCAACCTATCGCCGATAACATCGACGATTCCGCCGTAATCTTCGATAGTCGTTCTAATTCGGAACGAGTCGCCAATATAATATAAAGCACATCGAGCGGAAACTACTAAAAACAGACGAGGCGATATTTTCCCGAATGCTTTCGAGAATCGATCGATGAAAATATTTTCTGCCCGATAACGGTAAAAAGTTTAAACGGGCATCCGAATAATCGCTCGGGAAAAATGTACTGGGTCTGCTCGAGCAACCGAGAAGTTTTATCGTTTCATCGGAGAAGCTTTAAAACCAAACTTTCCTTTTAAATAAATTATGATTAAATTACGTATCGATCGTTTTGTTCGATAATAATCCGCCATCTTTCGGTGTACTCGTTTATTTACGACTGTATAGCGCGAATCTTTATGCGACATAAAATTTGTCCAAGTTGACTGTAAGCAACGAAAATCGTATAAAAATACAATATTTTTTCTTCTAATAATTTCTATTCACTTTTGAAAGTCGAATAGTAATCGATCGCCGAACTCCGATTGTAGTCTATATCGTACTTTCCTGTTGCAAGGACACGAGTCGTTCACACATGTGGCCCGAAGACACTTGACACAAATATCGACTAACACTTACTTCTTCCGTCCTCGATAAAACAAAGGAATGCGATCTTCCCGCCGGTGCTCCTCCAGCAACAAAGGCCCTTGAAACGCACTTTGTTCCACTTTCACGGCTATCGAGGATGCTTCAAAAATCTCTCTCTCTCTCCGTCTCTCCCTCCTTCGCTATCGAATCCTTAGTCGACGCTAATCGAGTCTAACGTCGCGATAGAATCACACTGCGACACCCGTCGAGAATATTACATCTCGGATCGTTATCGAATCGCTTCGCTTCGCGCGAACGGGCACGCACGTGCCGCAAATCACAAATATTAAAGATCAATCTTCATCAGCCCGTGCATCCTTTTTGCAACTCGGCGGCGAGAACTAATGGGCGTTTGAGAGGCCTCGAGCACATCCGACGATTTTACAAAAAATCCTCTAAATACCAGCCGGAATTTCAGATAATTTTATTTCGGGAATCGGTGAATTCCCGAAGATGCAAAATGATATTATGGAATTCGTTGAAATATGTATCCAGCAAAGATGCGAACGTTTTCATGTTTATGCTAATTTTGTAGCAAAAACTGTACAAAATTTCAACGAATACACTCTGAAAAGGGTATAGCGGTTGACTTTTTAAAGGAATCCGGAACGAGTTCTTCACAAACGTGTCGCGTTCCGTATTCGGTGGTTCGGCGTTGACAAAATTTTCATTTCACTTTCAAAACGCTGAACAAAAGGCACATTCGTGTATGGCTATGTTTTCTACGCAACGATCCAGAAAAATCTCTGCATTCCGTCTACCGCTGTCGCGTGTGTTAAAGCCGCTCCAAGTTGGCACAACAGAAATTGGAGGCTCGAGCAATTGAATCCTGATCGTCGAAACTTTTTTCCCAGAACGACTCGCACAACGCTCGAACACTGGAACTATGTCACCGCTTGCCATGCAATCGCCATTAGACCAAAGTCCGTCAAGGTGAAAGAAAGGAGTTCACCGGCACGATTGCGGAATTCTCGACTCCTTTATCGCGAGAAGATTCTTATCGGTCGGGATGGGATCTAGTTTCATACGGAAGTAAGTGTACAGTAAATATATAAAGAATCGTTTAACAGGACAGTCGACTTACGACCACGAAAGGTACACGCGTAAAGCTTTCATTAAACAAATTTTTGATCGCATTGTACGAGAGTCTCTTGAACGTAACCCAGAGAAAAGCAAAAAGGAGCACTGCCATGCTACTTTCACCGAAAACAAATCGCACGGTTGCACAGAACAGAACAATCCCGGTGAAAGTCGAAAGAAAAACTTCATCTCGAATGGGTCAAGGTCATAGTTGAAAGTGCCATTAGCTCCAAGTATTCGCGAAGAGAGTTCGAATCCAGAGGCTCGAGACTGCTCGCGAGTTTTCGAAGCGACACCGTCGAATCAACTGGCAAACGCGTACACTTTATTCCATCTGTATCTGGCACCGACTACTGGCACCGACTGTTTACACCCGAAAACTAGCGACGCACGATGCTGGTCGGAACTCGCGCGCGTTTCGAGAGATCGCGAACACTGACCCGGCTTCGGGATTGTCGTGTAGCAGCCGACATCACGAATATATCGTCCGGCCACCTGTCTGTCTCTCTACCTGTTGACCAGGCCGTACGAGCGTCGTACACGCCTCGTGAATCGAACGGAGACAGCTGTAGGGACAATGAAACTCTGGACGAGGAGGAGGGGAGCAAACGGATGAAGAGGGAGGACGATGAATTAAGGGAGTAGGAGATGAAAAAGAAGCGGATAGGAGGGGAAACTACGAAAGTATAGGGGAAGGGGTTAGAGCGATGGCAACAGGGATGAAGGGAGGAAGGGACGAGCACCGGTGAGATGGGATAGCGTCTCTTTTCCACGTGCTCGTTTCACGTGGGCATCGCGGGACGGTGCAAGAGGAGGAAGAAAGGGAAAGGTTCTCTCTCTCTCTCTCTCTCTCTCTCTCTCTCTCTCACTACAGCTGTCGACCGTCTCGTCGGGGAACCATTGCAGGAGAATCATGCACTTCCGCCCTCTAATGCGCTCTTCTTTCCGTCCCGATGCTTCGGATTAATTTCGGCCGCGTTTCGCGTGCTTTGTTTTGCATTTTTGCAAAACGAACAGTCGCTTTTAAAGCGATGTACAGTAGACCTTTTTCGGAGGAAAAAGGAATCCGCCAGCTTATAAAACTGTTATTCCAAACTGCAACCACTTGAGTCCTATTTTGAAATTCAGAAAAGATATTTGACCCCTTCGTAGCTGTTTGCCCAGCATTAAGCTGTTATTAGTTTCCTCCGTCGCTGTTATAATTCGAAAGAATAACGAATGTGTACGCGCGAAGGAGCGTAATTGCAGAAATTGGAAGACAATTACCGAAGTCAAGAAATCCCAGGTAAACGTCCAGTTTAATTCAAGGATATAAACGTCGATAACTATGACGAACAAACGGTACGTTCCAAGGACGTTCAATTTCTTAAGACCACTTCGTTCTCTACTTTTGCTCTCTCCAACTTAAATTACAGATCCTTGAAAACGGAGCCCTGCCTGCTACGCCTTGGCACTCAACCAAATAAAACGATATCGATCCAAGAATTTTCTATTCCGACCATAATCATCCACCGTCTTTTCCTTCGTCGTTCGGTTTTAATGAAATCTAAACGAAACACCAACATTTTAACGCTGATTATAGCTCGTTGAATCGACCGGGGGATCGGTTTTACCGATCGAAGATTTTCTTTGTCGTTTTCTCTTTTTCTTTTTAAATATTCGCTTGATCAGCGGGTTCAACGTTTCGGCTGATTAAAGTAAACCGAAACCCCTTGATCTGCGCGCGAATTAAATCGAGAGCCATCCTCGCGGCTAACCCACATTTTCAGTTTACTTTCTCTTGCATTCCTATTAAGCGTGCCATAGAACAATTTTCACGCGAGGAACACTCAGCCGAGTTTATTCGTACCAACCGTACCGGCGCGGCGCCGCTACAAACGTTGCACTCTTTTTTTCTCTCTCCCGATCGATGGATCTGATACGCGGCTACATGTGTTCGTTTTTAAAGAAAGATAACTGTATGTATGTAATATATTATTTCGATGGAAAGTAAAAGAAATTCTCACAGAATTAAATCATTTTTTCTCCGTTACCGGATGCGAAGATGACCGGTGATCAAGAGTAACTTAAAACGCTTCGGACCATAAAAATTCTCAAAGTTTTAAATTACCATGTATTTTTCAGAAATCCACAATTCACCTGCCTTCTCGAAGATGCATTCGAACCGCCACGGTTGCTCGACTTTTCCCACGCGTTCCGTCTACCGAGTCCATATGCGTGACCAACTTTTCAGGAAGCGGGCGAAGGTGTGCCGTGCCGTGCCGTGGTCGCACACGGAACTATGCGGCTCACCGAAAAGGTTGCCCCGAGACGTGTAATCATTTCCATGTGGACTGGCATTAACCTATCGACGATAAAGGATGTTCCTCTTGCTTCGTCCCTTTCACGAATAAATAATAGTTCTGTAGAAAAGATCGAAAAACAGTTATCTTCCGTCAAATGGCCGATTTCAAATTGATTATTTCAATATTGTTGTAATTGCCAAGACTTGTCTCGGTCTTCTAATTGCTATCTAGACACAGCTCGGAGAACCCTGCCGATTCTAATGGATTTCGGGTTTACAGAGACGATGCGAGTTAGACTGGGAACCGCGTAAAGGCTGCGACACGCGAGGAAACTTGCGTCTCTGTAATGTGTACAGGATTTCGAGAGACGGAAGAGGGTGGGTATGGTCGTCGTCGGTGACGAGTTAATACCGACCCCTTCGAAACTTGTTGCACGATGCTGTTGTGTCCTTCCCCTCTCTCTCTCTCTCTCTCTCTCTCTCTCTCTCTCTCTCTCTCTCTCTCTCTCTATCTCTATCTCTCTCTGTGTGTGTGTGTGTATACGATTCCGTGGGATCGCATGGGAAATGGGTGGATCGGTTGTTGAGCAGGGGCGGGCCATGAATGCAAAGCGACGAATTCTGCTCGCAGGAAACGGCGTTGATACGGGTCCGTCGCAGCCGGGGCCGAGGGGCCGAGGGGCCGAGGGGCCGAGGGGCCGAGGGGCCGAGGGGCCGAGGGGCCAAGGGGCCGAGGGTCCTCAACGAGGCAGTTGAAATTTCGCCGGAGTTTGCCTGGAATCGGATCGAAAGCTGCGGGATTGCCGGACTGATTGAAGGGGCGATGCAATGCGGTTTCTGAGACGTGCAGCTTTGCCCGCTCCGGTTCACGCCTAGACGTGTTCTTGCGGACGGGCGAAAGCTTAACGCTCGGTGTCAGGTCCGCTTCAAATTGCTCCGAAACGAGCTATTCACTGTGCGGGTGGCCCATTCACCGGAGTTGCAACCAGGTGTCTAATAACCGGCCGATGAGTTTCAAACGTCGTTGCTGATTGGAAAGAAATTCCGGATGCTGCTCCAAGGAGTTTCCGATCCTTGTTGCGCGGGCCGATGTTTACGACGATTATGGTCAAATTACCATTGTTATCCCAATTTTCCTCGTCTTTCGTTAGGTAGTCGTGTGTGTTTAATCGATTAAAATTTCAATTAAAAATTTTATTTTTGTTTATATAAAATAAGATCTAATTGGATTGTTTGACGTCGATTAAACGGGATTAGATTTGGTCAAATATTGACAGTTAGTCAAATATTCGCATCGAAACTGCGCTAGATGCACTTAGCTATGCAGGAAGCGAATTAGTAATGAATAGTTTAACCAAAGATTATACTCCCCGACATGAAATCCGATTCTGTTGGTAAACCGGCGTGAATCTGAGGCTTTCGGGTTCGCTCGCATTATAATTACTCTACGTTTTCCCAGCAATCTTCTTATACGTGTGTGCTCGATTAGGTTCGTTAAATGATTAAACGAAAGGGAAGTTTTACTCGAACTATTATCCCCGTTCTCTTAGAATATTATACTCAATCTTGTTATATATCAGCAAAAAGTGAACATTCTTTATCGTAACCGTTGCAATAAATTCGGTAAACGGTTTCACGATTATCCGGACATTTGCGAAACTCCCACCTAATGTTTGGACACGTTTCGGAAGACTGAGACCAATTCTTAGATGCGAAGTTGAACGGAACAGTTTGCCCTAGCAAACACCTATGTCCGAATGCTTAGGATTGGGCGTGTATACGGGTGACAGTGGGAGTGAACGCGTTGTCCAAATTTTGGCACCGAGAGCGAGATTACGTAGTTGAACGTTTAGCCCGCGCGGCCGCAATCGTCTGGGCTATCCGAAAAGGGAGCTTTCCGGTTCTCGAAAACCGAGCGGCCAGTAGGACCCGAACGAGTGGCGGGGGTGGCGAACAAATTGCCGCGAAAGGAGAAACGAGGCCGGAAGTGACACGATCGTTGTCAAACCTATTGTCTCGGCTTTAGCGGACGCAGTCGAACGTCGGGGCCAGGCCATTTAGGCTCATCCGCTTTAATTGGCTTCGTTTGTAATTACGGTGGAAGTGGCTTGCGACGGGGCAGCACTGTCGGAGACAATAAGAAGATGGGAAAGGCGGGGGTGGGCTGGCTGCGCGACTCGAAATACCTCGAATACTGCACGTTGACGTGGATTGCGGCCCGAAGAGATCGTGGAAGTGGGTTAGAGGAGTGCAGCCGTTGTCAGAGGGTCCTTCTAGCCCGGAAAGCCCCGGTAGAAGTTCGCTGGTTGAAACAAAAGCCCCGACCCTCGTTTCACTCTTTCTTTTATCGTAGTTGGATATTCGATGCCCGATCATCGCCCGCGCCCGCGCTACAGTTGAAACATTAACCCCTTGCGACTCCGGCGCCAGCGGGATCATCTCGACCCTATATTTTATTTATCGAGCAAACGGCAAATAAATCGCGGCGTTTCATCGTTGCGCGATAACCGTTTCCCTCGATGCAAAATACAGCAGAATCTCCGTTATACCACCTAATTGAGAGACAAAGATTCTATTTACATAATAGAACCGCAAACGTTTAGCATTCGATTTTATCGAGCCGTCCATTTGCTAAACCGAACAACTCCAGAAAATAAAAAGTGAAACAGAATCTTCTAACTAAATACGGATATTATTAACTTCTTTCGAATTCGAATAAGGTACAATTTTTCAAAAGGAGTCGTAAGAGTGCATTTCCAGTAAAATGCCAAAAAAGAACGGAGAAATGTCCTCCCACAAATAGTAGAGTCAAACATTGTTTCTGGAAATACAGTGAAACCGAGTTTGTTCACAGTACGTTAATTCTTGTGACCATTTTGGTCTCGTAATGTTTCGCTGCACACGCAGACCTCGCTTTGTGAATTTCTTATTTAATGGACCGTATTATGGAGACATTCGCGGTACAATTTCGTCTACTTTCGATCTGCCATTTTCTGTTAAATGCGTGTAACGATGGCAGTCGACTGAACCTACGCGTATAACGTGTACGCGAGAGCACAGTAGGGAAAGATTAATTTACTGGAATCGTTTGAAAACTGAGAGTCAAAGGTAAAGGACCTTTTAACGGTAATTATACTCCCCGTACATAACGCTGTTCCGTTGTTTAACCGTGAAAAGCGGAACATACACGTACAAACGATCGCAATCGGACAAAGGAAAATGATCTCGAAGAGGAAATCCATTTGATATTTTCTATCGATTGAATACTTCCATTATAGAGTTTAATTTGTAATTATCAAATAATTCGAAAAATCAAAAGCAGAATAATTAGTATTGTCGAAGCACCGAATAAACCAAATTGTCAATACAAATAAATAAATCGGAGTCAAACGTAACATGACGTAATCGTTTGTACGTGATTAATTTAAAGATAGGAATTTTGTACATGATATTTTCATGATTTTGTAACACACGAGTTATTGCGACGTCTCGTGAAATTCGGAAAAGCCGTGAGCTTCAGGATTGAACCGCGTAGGCGCGTCCGATAATTGACGTCGACGCCACCTAATTGTCCTTTTGTATCTCTCTTTCGGGTCGTGTCATCCGTCTAACGGGGGCTTGTAATCCAGTCGAGTTCACAGAGAGATATCTAATCGATCGTGGCACTCGACAACGGCCTCAAGATCTCGCAATTACACGGCTTGCCCGATTTACCTGTAACCGGCGTGAAATATCGGAAAACTTCCGGGGAAGATTACCGACGCTCGCAATTTATTCGGCCTGCATTTTGGGAGACCAGTTCGTTGCCAAAACGCCTGCTCGCTCGATCAACAACCGGATAGTTGAGCCGTTTAATTGCTCAATATAATTGTATAATTTAATAAGGGATAAGGGATATTTACTCTTTAAAATAATATGACTTTGTCCGATATAATTAGTTCACGAAGAGTTCTAGGTGACGAAGAATAGGTTTTGACTTTTGACAGGCCGCGTCCATAAATACAGGTACATCGTCGACGATATCAGTCTTAAAAACGTGCAGAGGATGCAATATAGCTTATTACGAGGGAGGCGCAGAGCGTTTGAATTCAAGGCCCGGTGGCCAGAATCCTGTTTTCGTTTCATTATACCCGTTTATGCGACTATGCTCGGTCAGGCAAACCGAACGGGGCTCGATACGCCTATCACGCTTCGCCAATATTCGTCGGCCACTCGAAAACTGAAATTTTTTAGAAGAGTTGACCACGACGGACGCTTGGAAAATTCGATTTCGTAGAATCGATACGGGAACAAGCGTTAGAAGCGCTACCGAACTCATTCCTATGTGTTCGCTTCTCATATACACACACTGGAAACACACTTTTATTGCGATGCGAACGGAAGACGAAAACATCGAATGCAAAACGGTAAAAACATTTGATGAATTTCAATATATGTTCTCTTGTTTTTAGCTAGTTTTTATATTTATGTTGCAACATCATATTTTTAGGTACAGAATAAAATCATTTTTCGTGCAAATATTTTATATTATATTTTTAGTTTCATCGCGAAGCTTGCAATAATAACAAGCGATTAAGTAGTTCAAGAAAACTAATAGGAAAAGACCACATGTTTATAATTATAACATTCGGCGTAATTGTTCTTTGAAAAAGATGTTCTCGTGACGGTTGTTGAATGACGTGCTCCAGTTCGAGGATAAACTCACGAAAGTCATACGCTTGCCAATTGTCGGATACTTGAAACAAAGTGGCAAAGATTATGAAAACTTGATAGTCACCAATTCGTTTATTAAGCGAAGTAGACTGTCTCCAAAAAATTAATAAATTTTTGTGTGAAAATTTTCTTAAATTTTTTTTTTACATTTAAGACTTTCCTAATCCATTGGTTTTTTCTATCTATACTTTATTTTTTAATTTACTTTTCAATTTCTATTAATTTGTGTGTTGTTGATATTTCTGTATCTTTTACATTGTAATATTCTGCGTATTTACATTATTATTATTATTATTGTCGTGCTTGTACGATATGTAAACATACAGACGATCCTCAACCATTCTGTCATTTGCATACCTTCGTTACCGGCTGCCCGTGTGTTGGCACCTAATTGCAGTGGAATCTTAATTAAGTTCATCGGTCTCGATGCACGAATAATCGGGTTTTTCGAATTATCGGACAGTCATATTCGGACGCAGAAATAAATGCAACGATGAATCGATTACACGGCATGGTCAGTACGAGAAGTCCAATTTGTCAGATAACAAACCGGCGATATATTGATGCAAGAACGATTGTTGTATAATTTTCGTCCACACCATTATTCGCTGAATATAAACTTAACGTTAAACCCGCCGAGCAGTAAAAGCGACTGCCATGTGTTGCCTTATAAGTATAACAGTGTTGAACTTATTTATTTATTTATTACAATATACGTTTGAATACAAAAATTATCCAATCATTTTTCATGGAAAATTTTTATAATTTTGGTAATCATAAAATGAAATACACAAAATCTATTTCAGTCTTCGAGAAATGAAAGATATCACACTATCGTATGTCTAGGAACGTGATTCTACAAACAATAGCGGGGAAAGTTTGATTTAACGAAGATGGCTGTGACGACAAGGATGGCGCCCTCCCGTTTCGAAAGGATGGTCCCACAATTTTCCTTTTCTGATTGTCATAATCCAGTCTGCGCCTCCCTTTCCGTTTCAGCTCCTCTTTTCGTACGCCCTTCGTTCCAGTCTGGTGAAAGCTGACTCGCCGCGCCGTCTCCCTCCGCCTCCGCCCGGCGGTTCTTAATAAAATCGGAATTGTTAAGCGGCTCATTATAATTTGAAAAGGAAACTTCCAACGTAGGGAAGCCGAGTCCGCGACGGGAACAGCGGCTGGAGGGGAGAGGGAATCCCGAAAAATTTGGTTCCGTGATTCGCCTCGCTCCCTTTCCCCCGATCTTGATTCCGCCAACGGCATTCTAATTCACGGATTCGAGAGCGACGTTGCGTCGCGTCGCGTCGCGTCGGTGTGCACGTTTTTTGCCTTTCTCGAGGCAAATATTTGTCTTCCGCGTATTTTATAGTCACTACGTGAATTTTTGTGTGTTCGTTCGTTTAAACCTTGTGTCAATAGACGTCCATCCACTTTCAACTCTTGCTTTTTGAAATTTTTTCTCTGCTTCTCTTGAAAAATCACAAGGTTGCTCCCGTTCTTTGGACAATTCCCCATTAATCTATACTTACGACGAGGAAATGCAGTCGCTCGCTTTGACCCATAAAATCCAAAGCAACGAAATAAGGCGATTTTTACATAAACAATTATTTGTTATTTTTAATTGCGAACCGGAAAGCGTACGAATGAATAAATTAAAACACAGTTTTGATTTCATTATTGAAATTATTTCTGACAACGTTCTCGATCAGTTTTCGATATTCAAAGTCTATGCCTGAAATATCAATAAGAACGATTATTCAACCGCAGACGGCAATACTATGTTAACTTTATTCGTCGTTTGTATTAAATTGACACATTTTTCACTGTTTCTGAAAACGTATTTCATCCAAAGTATTACTTTCATCTTTCCAACAGATTAAGTTTATTACCATCGCGTCAATTTGACAGAAACGAACAAATTAAACTGGAGAAATTGGAGTCGGTCGAGGTTCGAAAGATAGTTTTGATAAATATTTGAAAAATTCAGCTAGTCAATGAATTTTCTCGGCACAGCGTCTGGCGGATCAATATTCGAAATAGATTATACGGCTTCCTCCGAGACTATAATAACTCGTACGCTACGCGAACTGATTACGTTCGTTGAATAGAAAGTCGCAAGAGTTAATTAAATGGCGGCTGGGCGAGAGCCGTGCCAAGGGGAAAATGGAGACTCGAAAATCTTTTGAAAGTATTCCGGTAACCGAATCGGGGAAAGAAGGCGGCATGAAAAGCATGGCCGAAGAATAAAAGAATCGGAGAATTTCGATGGCCGGGGCGGCTCCATCCGAATGTCGAGGCTCCCGGCTTTTCTCTTTTCACGTCGCTGCTGCGAAAACCGAAGCGCCGCGCCGCGCCGTTTCGCGATTTAATCGATAGCTCGGCTGGGAGTTCCGGGCGCAGAATAAACGACTGGTAAATCGGAGTCGAAGAAGCAGTTCTTGTTGTTCTATATCCGAATATCAACGAGTCGCTTGATACACCGGACTCCGGACCCCGGTTCTCCGAGTGCTCGATAGAAACGATTATTATTGCCGCTAATGGGACAATTGAAAAGCTAGTAAAGTTAATAGGTGTCGCCATTTGCACGCACAATGGGTTCAGTTGTCTAGGATCGAATGGAACCATCGAAGAGTTCCTCGCAGCGAAAGGGGCGCAGAGCGACCTACCTAATTTTTCCAGGCAAATAACGATATAAAATGGGCGCACGGAGCCGAGAAATTCCCCGAGAGGGTGGATAGAAGGTGTGTAAATAAAGACGGCGCGGCGGAGTTAGAGGCGCGAAGCGTCGATCAATTCGAGTGACTGCTCGAACGGCGCGACCTATCGATCGTCGGTTTCTCTCTGGCGCGGGTGCGAGTCCTCACGTACGGTAACCGGTAACGAAGACACGCAATAACACCTGTCGCTTGTTCGAACCGAACGGCGAGACGGGGTTCAAGTACACACCACACCGGGCAATACCTTTTTCACTCTCGACATCGGTGCAAACCAGTTTAAGGATTCTATTCGCCGCGTCGTGGTATTGCTTTTCGTAGTCCGTCATCCGTTACGCCCGACGCATAGTAATCGTCGCCGGTCATGAATACCTGAGCGAACGAACGCCTCGACGAAAGAAATGTTAACCGTCTCGAGGTAGAAAGGGGATGGGGGTGGGGGTGGGGGGGGGCGGGTTCTACGACGAGCAGAATCCGATGCCGAGGAGAACGATCGACGAGGGAAACGGAAACGCGAACGGAGCCGGGATGAATGAAGAATTGAATTTCTTGCGAGCCGGCTTTTAATCTGTCCCTGGCTGCGGACACTGGTGCAGCTTCGAGCTTTCGTCGCGTTCCCTCTGCTACCATGCAGTCAATTTTATACCGAATAATCCCGTTCGTTCACGGCCACGTGCCATAATCCTTTCCACTCGGAATTCTTTTTTTCCAATGTTGTTCCCCGCGACTCTCTATCGCAGTGGTTCTCAAACTATCTTATTATTGTTATTTTCTTTTTGTTTTAGATTAGAATAACTTCACATTAAAATTGGACCAAACGATTTCTACCTAGCCGGATGAAGGGCGAGAGAAATGTTGGAAAAATTGCAATTGGCTGGAATCACAACGAGAACGCGAAACGTCGGTTTTCTACTTTTGGTGTTTCGCTATGAATCATTCGTCGGAGGCACAATGCTGTTCGGTGTTGCAAGTTCCTAGCTATGTTATTGCGGGATCACCGCAATTTTGACCACAATGAAGCATAACGTGACAGTCAAAATGGCAATTCCATGTGCCGCTCGTTCTCGTGACACCAGAATGCAGCGTAACGAACCGTCACGAACTTATATCCGTTTACGATTAAGAATTCGCCCAATTATGAACGACATTTTTGGCAATAGTCCAGCGTACACTTTAAACTGAAATTCCCGGATTATTTCAGGTAGAAACAGATTTCCCGTGAAACGTGGAACACGTAACAATAGATAGCACCAGATATCGAAACGGAAGATCGTATTTTTGAAAATGTTCACGCATTGTCGCGTAGGATCGAACGTTGACATCGCTACGGGTCGAAGAAGACTGCTGTTACAAAGCGATACAGTTTTCTTCCGATACATGACGGATGCCGCGAGACGGATGGGGGCACCTATTCCGCTCGACATTGTTCTTGAGTGGGCCGAGAGTTTATGGGCAGACCGTAAAGCCCGATACGCAAAAACTTTACTCCAAATTTTCAATTTATTTTTCACGAGCTATCACCCCCTGCCCGGTTGCTCCTCCTTTGCCGGAACATCCTGTATAAATAAGATTGATATAGAAAAGAATCGTTCGGAAGATAGCTCATCGATTCGCCGAAGAACGAATAAAACTGGGACGCGGTAGACAAGAGAGAAGACCATCGAAGTTTCCACGACTATGGGAAACGCCGTCTGGATAGGAGGGAGGGTGGGGAGGGAAGAGGAAATTACGCCGAATAATTAGTTCAACCGATTTTTGTCCAGCTTTCGCCGTCGGTCTCGATCGTCGCGTCATTCCGCGGGGCACGTACTTTGTCCCTTTCTAGAAAGGCGAATTGTCTGTCGCGAAACTTCAGATGTAACTCCACGTTTGCTCCGAGGGAACTGCGCCGCTGAAGGGCTCCGGTTTTTCTCATAAAAATGGTCAAACGGAGAAACGCTTTCTCGTTCAGCCTACGGCAGACAATTATTTCCTTTGAAAGATTATAAAACTAACCGTGACAAAAGAAATTATAGGGAGAATTGTCTGCTAAAAGAAATTCCACGTTTTTCCGTCAATGTTAATAGCCACGGCCATTGTAATTCGACGATATGGTATTTCTGGAGAGTTTGCGCTGGTAATTCGAAACGACTTTTGGAGGAGCTCCTAACGAGTTTGATGCTTTGTCTAATTAGCTCTGACCACATTATGGTATTTTGTATGTTTGTGGAATATTTGAAAATGTCAAGTATAATAAGGAAATTTTGAAATCTAACGTAACTTATAAATCATAAGGTCCATATGCTAGTTTTTACACTCTGCATTAAAATATTCAAGTGATGTAAAGCGTTTATAAAAAGGTATTTTATACGTGTATGACTTATATTACAGGAATGTTTATATTATTTATGCGAGTTAAGATAATTTGGTACTTAAGATGAATTGGTTTTTGTATTTGGTTTAAAATATCCACTTCTTTAAGTGAATTTTGGGTTATTTTGATACTCTGTTTTCTTGTCTAGTGCTGACTGGATATTGTTGGGTATATGCCACTTTTTACTTGCATCCATGTATTTGGGGCAGCTGCACAATACGTGTTCTATGCTGATATTAACGTTACAACGGTCGCAAAGTTTTGTTTGTTGATTTTTTATAAAGCTGATGTTTGAAAAGTTGTACCAACTGTACCATGAATTGTTTTCTCTGTCTTTGTTAATTTTCATAAAGTACTTTTTCGTTTCGAAAAAGCTTACTTTACGTTACAATTATGTAATAATAATACTAATAAAGAATTTTCAATTGTATTCCACCGGGGACCCACATACGTATATATTTATGAACAAGGGAATTCATTCCGTGATAATATGTAACACGGTGAAAGTACAACGTGCATCGGGACTGATAGTACAACCTAAAAAAGTTGTATCGAAATGAAAAAATCGGAGGAAAATTTTTCGTAACAACTGTTTCGAACAGTAACAGAACTGTATTGGAAAACATTGAATAGGCGTGTGCGCTACAGGAGAGTTCGAAAAGTCTCTTAATTATTTAGAATTTTTAGTCACCGTGAGAATACCAATACGCGAACAACGAACAAATTTTAAACCTCGATCCATGTTGCAATGGAACTGCGTACGAAAAACTGTTATTCTACATTGTCGATTTCTTCCGTTTGTAGACTATGCATTTTTTGTTGATTTTGGTTCTCGCTAAATTACGTTTGTACTCTATTGTTTAAACTGTATTTGAAAGTATTGGTTGATGTTCCAAAAATCCTTTTGGGAAACGATATTTCGAATGTTGATCGATCGCGGAACGCTGTACGATCACAATGACCCTAATACGTGGGTATTATGGGATATTATCGAAGCGTCGGTATCGTGTTTCTAAATGATCGAAGAGCTAACAGGGCCCATCCTACTCGTATTCGATCTCGCAGTCGTTAGCGAGCTGATTCACGGGGCTAAGCAATTCGAAATGTCGATTAAACGCCGCATCTTTTCTGGCGGGGACGAGTCGGTAGTGTACTTTCTCGAGAAAATGGCATTCCGGGTGCTGGTGCCGCGATAGAAATCAATTTCTCCCTTGTCCATCCATCCTACCCATAATTCCTTGTGCATTCGATGGCTACTCCGATAGCGTCGTCCTAATCCGATCCTACTTGGTTTACACGGCGGCGAGTCGAATTTAATCCGCATCTAGTTCCGCACGAACACGCTGCAACCGGTTCAAGGGCTTTCCGTTTGCCGTTGGATAGAATCGAACGGCGACCCACGGGTATTACTAGACGGTATCGCGTAAACTTTCCCGGTTTGTCCACTACTTATGCTGCTCATTCGACACTTTTTCGGCGAATTTTTTCCAAAACACAGCATACGAGGCGTGGTCTAAAAACTAACGAGACAGATATGTATATCGGTTCTCGGAAATCCATCGTGGCATCGATGCCCCGATATTTGATATTTGCGCATCAGCTAATCTACCGTCGGCGTTAATCTCGATTCCAGCCAGTTTCAATAAAAAAAAAAAAAGTAAGTCGAAAATGTAGAGTAAAATTTGTTCATATGTAAATATTATCCGTTGAAAACGTTTCCATTTTGTTATGGTAATTGCAACGGTTGATGCGATCTAAAGCCACGAGCAAGAAGAAAATGTCCTCGCGTTACGGTACCCTCGACGGTGAAGGGGTTAAAGCATCCCTTCGCACGTCGACACCTCGGTCGCAGTCTTGTTGGTAACCGAGTCGCGCCATATATTCCGCAAACCTTTTTTTTCCAGCGGTCTGAAAGCTAGAATGCGCCAGTTAGCATCGTGGGAGGAATTTTTAATTTAACCGGGGGTGACAGTTCGCGTCAGTGGCGCGGAAAAAGGGACCTCCTGGCCCGACCGCCTTATGGCACTTCTTTTTCGTACGTGGGAAGCTATGTATGTTCCCCCGCCCCGTCTCGCTTCCACGCGTCTCCCTAACGTTCTCTTTTCTCTTTTCTCTTTTCTCTTTTTTCTTTCTTTTCTTTCTTTTTTTTTTTTTGTCGAACGCACAGGGTGGTCCCCGAAGGTCTCGCCACATACACATACGTCAACGTAGGAAGTAAGCATGGCTGGGTTCTCCGCGGAGGCGATGCCGAGCCTGCAACCGGTGTGCAACCTGCAACCGTACAGTTATAACGTTTGCTGGTAATACCCAACTGATTTCCCATATGGCGCCACTCGGAGCTGGATTCCCGGCCAGGTGAGAAATTCCACATCGATGCGTGAGATGGTTTTATTTTCACAGGGATATCGGCGAACCGGGCCCGAGGACGATTTCAGTTTTTATTTGTTGCTCGTCTACGCGGGATTATGCTGGGTGCCCCGCGCACCGTGGACAGAAGAAAGAAAGAAGTAGAATCGGCAGGTCATGATCAGACGCATCAGCCGATTCCTATCCAATAGCACGCGTATTCGCTGATTTTCCAAACTCGAAAACGAAAGGTCAAATAAAAAAATTTGATTCTTCCTTTTCAACTCACTTTTGCGCGTGCAATTACTTCCCAATCGATTGATCACGGTATGCAGGACACCCTGTATAGCGCCGAACAAATAAATTCGGACACAAACATTTCTCGTTGTGCTCGTTGGCTTTCGATCGCACAAATGTTTTGCTTCGCGGGGTGTTTGCATGTAGACCCACTGCAATCGTGGCGAAACTTACAAAGGGATCCGTTCGGTAGAATACAAAATAAAGTAGATTCTCGTATACGTACACGGTAGACCCAAAAAATATTAAAACTATCTAAATTGTGATAATTACGTGAAAATAAATAATAAATACAACTACGATGTATGCCTGGATCATGTATCAAAGTCTTCAAAAAACTTATAATTATGTGCTGTTATCTGCTGTTATGTCTACCAACTAAATTATTTGTTCGCAACTTCAGAAATTAGAAGCACAGCGTTGATATTGCGTAAAGTTCTGCAGTCTGAATAGTTAGTCGTTAATGTCTTACAGTAAATAAACGGAGCTAGTTCGTTCAAATCGAACTGAATTAAAACAATCGATGAACCATAACGAAACCATAATTTATTCGAAAATGTCAGAAAGGGGAGCAAGTCGAACAGAGAAAATTTACCGATCGGATACGCGTTAACGGTACACGTTGGTCAGTACGTTCGAATATTTATCATTATTTCCTCGACGTTTCTTATTTTCCAGATCGGTGACACCCCGCTGCAATGCGTCTTGCAGTAAATACACAAAAGACTCGAATGGCGACAGTTCGGAAGCACAATTGCTAATACGATGAATCGCGAGCAATAATGATATAACCAACCAGCCGTTTGTAAAATTTCCGCGATATCGTGCGATATTATCGCATCGGAGAGGCAACGATGCTTAATCTGGCATAAAAATCGCCTCGTAAACAAGGCAAAATAAAAGTCGTAACTTCGGGCGAGTCGCCCTAGCCGATCAACCGATGCTCGGCCCGCTCGAATTTGCGTTCGGTTCGTGTGACGATGAAATAAAAAAAACAAAAAAAGAAAAGGGGGAAAAAAAGGGAAGAACGAAAGCGTAGGGAAACGGCTCCGTTGCCGATCGAGAGATCGTTAGAAACTAATTGCAATCCCACCACGTGTCTCCTCCTCGACGTACCAGCGGAACGCTTTAATTTCGCGTGGTTTTCAGCCGGAAATCCACCGGTAACCGGTTCGCTCGAGTGTGTCGATCCTGGCCCATTATTGCTAACAAATGCGCGACGGAATTGAAATCAATGGCTCCATTGGATCGTTCCGTTCCCCTACCATATCACCAGCGTTTCAGCGCACGGCTCACGGAAGAAAAAGAAAATGGTCGAAATTATATCGCGTGATTTCAATTAAGGCTGTCGACCAAGCGTAAGCAATTAGAATGTCCATTCTACCGCGTGTTCTCAATCACTGTTTAAGCTGGCCCGGAGGGGCCACTACTGATTCGATTATCGGGGAAAAATAAGAGTTGAATTTGACGGATAACCTTCAAGTGCTATCGATCATCTTTTAAACAACGGTGCGAGCAGCTTGTACAGGCTGTTTCAAAATTATATTTCACGCCTCTCGATCGGTGGAGATCTATTGAATTGGAAGGTCAATTTTTTTCAAGACCCTAATCTTTAAAATAAGTCCAAATTCATTATTGTAGTATTGTTTTTGTTTTCTCGAGAGTCGGAAATTTACTGTTCAAATACTTTTCGGATCCACTGTACCCAGAGGTATGGTTAAATAATTGAATGCGCTTCGGCTATTGTTCTTGCACATTCGAAATTTGCATATTTTTGCGGTCTTGAAAAAAAAAAAGAACAGAACAATAGAAGGAAACTATATTTTTGTGAGTTTAGCACTACTTTTTCACCGGTAAGAATCAATTAATCGGCCTACGAGCTGCCGACGACGTTGTTGTCGCGGCTAATGAAGTTCTTCGTTCTGGATCGAGATTTATTCTCCAATAGCAGACGCCAAACTGTCATCGACTGGACCGTTGCCAGCGGCTTCGTTCATCCGGATGAATATTTAATGTTTGGTCGCGCAATTCTGTAGGCTGTGCAATACGTCACTGCACATTTTACTGTCATAGGGGAACGCGGTCCTCGAACGCGTGGCTTCATTTCACGCATCGTGTAAATACCGGTTACTCGTCCAGAGAAATGTTCGACAAGGGTGTACGACACGGATAAATAGAGAGAGGGTCCGTGAAATCGATATCGGGACACCTTCTCCCGCGCGTTAAGCGGGTATTCTGGTTTTTCTGTTTTAGAAAATCGATTTTTTTTTGCATTTCCTTTGAGCGTATCTGTTGTAGAATATCTTAGAAAAAGGATATGTTCGAATTCGTAAAATCAACATGATTATAGACGTTTCAAGAAAGCAAGTCGCATTTTATATAATTTATAGTTGAACCTTTTAACGCGTATTTCCATGAAACTGTTCCCACGACAGCTCCAGTTCTGGTTCGCCGACTGGCTTGAAATTTCGAGAGAAGGAAGAAATTCCCGCCGAAGGGAGAATTTGTAAAAATCAGAAACTTCAGTTGAGAACACTGCCATCAAGGTCTGCTTTTAATCCAGCCCTTGTTCTGCACTTTTCTATTTGAACCGTGCGTTCAGCTTCTGAGGTTTATGTTGAACGCGAGATTAAAAATGCTTCGTCAAACGACGCGCGCGATTTCAGATAGATAAGAGAACGCTTTTAGCGATAGAAATGTTCGACATGATCGATATTCTTATCCGCGTTCGAATCGTTTCGTACGTTTCAGAATAATAATGCGAATTCTATTCGTGTGTTTGTCTCTGGATAAACGTTTTTTGTATTTATATATTTATAAACGTCACATCCATTTTGTGGTTATCGGTGACCGAATTCACAAACGTTGATACATGGGCGCGGAATTTCAGTTATAAAATTATAATATAAATTGAGATTTTAAATTGCGATTTATACGTAATCCATATTCCCCGGTTTTTAAAAACCAGCTTATATTTTACGGTCGTAATGGCCGAGCCGGTCTTCCCGATTTTCGTTCGTTTCATTATTAATATACTATTATATTGAGACTGTTTTCCGTGTTATCGCACCTTAATACTCATTTTCGTTGCTGTTTCCAAGCAAAATTATTTTCCATCTTTCACGGCAGGTTGAACATAACGGTAACCTTTTCGATCTTCTTGCTTATTTATTCCATAATACTATTGACTTGAAATATGGAGACTAACGCGTTGATCCCGTATAGAAGAGATTGTTTATCGCGTCTCTCAAGCACCCAGCATCAACATAGTCTCGTAAAATTTAAGACAGAAATTGCTTTCCGCTTATGGCTAGAGTGGATAGAAAGTTGGGAACAAGAAAATCTCAGATTCTATAGAATGAAAATTACGAAAAGAGAAAAAAGTGATCAACGCTTTCTCATAAGAGAAGATGTACAATTCTAGAGTCGCAAGCAGTTCAAAAAATACAATATTCTAAATGCAATGTTTATCTTTGTTTTGCTCCAAACATAGACTGATCTGCAAACTTTTTATTACAGATTTTCTACTTCCTACCAACTGCAATTTCTCCAAAATCTGCTAAAAAAAGTCAGGTCGTTCGTTCCGATTTCAGAAAAGTTCTACTGTTAAAGTTTCGAAACCCCTCCGCGACTTCTGAACCACCCTGTACTTCGAGCGAATTCACGACGCAAATATTCTAACATGCTGGTCTTCGTGCGATGAACGACCGATAGGGAGAGAGAGAGTGAGAGAGAGAGAGAGAGAGAGAGTGAGAGAGAGAGAGAGAGAGAGAGAGAGAGAGAGAGAGAGAGAGAGAGAGAGAGAGAGAGTGAGAGTGAGAGAGAGAGAGAGAGCGAGAGTAGTTCGGTCGCGCGAGATTAATTAAATAACCTAAAAGCTTCCGTACGGTTCTACCAGCGTTCCCTGTTCGTTCGTCCGCGCAGCAGATCGTACCTAATCCCGATGGAATTCGCGGGATCGTTCGGAAAAAGAACAAAGTGACCCGCCGTATCGCGTTTTACCACGACGATCGAAGGGTGCAATTTAGTGTGCGCCGGCGTTGAGTGCGAGAGCTACGCTCCCTCGCGCGTATTGCAATTTGTATGGAAATATGAGCTGGCTTCGAGTTTCGTAGGCAGTGGCTGAGCGCGTTCAGATATATATTCGCGGCGCAGAGTGCATTTCCTCTATGGTATCGCGAGCCTCCCCCTCTCGTTATCATGCGGAGACTGCCTGGTTGCACACACACCCCGATGTCTCTCTACCCCCTTACATCGTAACCCCCTAACACACGAATGCTAGGGGGATGACGAATACCTTCCCGTACCCGGTGTGTGCCCGTGCCTCTATTCTTGATGCAAATGGCCCTTTTCACGCAGATCCGCGTCAATACCTAATGTATTTACCATGGCGTTCGCGGATAGACGCAGGAAAACGCTACGCTACGCGTCGCGCCGCTCCACGTCGTGTGTTTGGTCCCTCGCCATCGACCATCATCATTTTCCAACACCGCTGCTGCGTGTCGATGCTCGGGCGAAACCAGGCCATCGAAAACTGGGAATTCGATGGCGATTTGTGGTGTACTGCCGGTGTTTACACCCCGTTACGATCTTACATTTTTGAACTCAACCCCCATTCGGTTCCCAATTTTCACAACCTAACGTGTCCCTCGTTTGTCAAATCGACACCATGGTAAAACATCCAATGAAATGAAACGACAAATGTGACAAAAGAATGAGCTAGCCGTCAAAGGACTTCCCGTAAAAAATGTTTTTTTCGTCGCATGTTTTGCTGTTAACAATACTGGATATGTATATATTTCATGTTAAAAAAATAAAAGTCCGAGCCTTTTGTCTCGTCCACAAAGTCATGGAAACCGAGCATCGTGTATATAGCGGAGATAGCATTATGATCACGAAAAGGTCGATCAAGCACACTTGTTGGGAGAAAATACTGCACATGCAATGAAATAACACGACGTACTTACAGAAAGCCGTTATAAATCTAAAGAGGACAGCGTTCGACGTTAAGAGCGCTATATACACGTTGCTATAAACTGGGAAACTCGATTGGTGCTTGTACCGCTTTATACCGAAAACATGAAATTGTATCTTTTCTTCCACGCGAGATACACAATTTGCATTCATGAATGTTACAAGTATTATGCACAATTTGAGGAGTACTAATCTCGAGTTAATACGTAATTTGATACGAGCCAAAAATCAGAGATCTTGTTGTTGTCTTGCGTTGTTCAAGAAAGGCAGGGTAAGGTAATCTCGTTCGATATCGTATGTACACACGATGTATACTTTCTTAGCTAACCCGGGTTAGGCTTAAAAACTAGTACCAATACACCAAAATAGTCAGACCTAACCCGGTATACGGTTAAAGATCTGTGCTACTGGTCGCACTCGATCCTGGTCATTTTTCATCATCCGTCTACGTTTTCCGTTGCATCGTAGAACGCCACCGGGATAATGTATCGTCGACCCCGGTCGCTCCACCGAGGAGTTCGTTGTTATTGCATTTTTAGGTTATCGCGTGTCGTTACGCGGGCTAATCTCGTTACGTGCTCCAGACTATGTTACGTTACCTGGGTGTATCGAAACGACGGCAGGAATTTCATTATGATTGTTACGGAGCGGAATGCTCACGGTCGTGATGTTACGTGTGGTTCAATTCGTCTTAAGGTCGACTACAACATTACGAGATTAAAAAATACATTTTTACAGTTAAAAAGATCAAAATGACCTTTATTTTTGGTAAAAAAGAAAACAGAATACCAATTACCTTTTGTTCGAAACATTTTCTTGTGAAATTATTTTCTGTCTAGCTTAAAGCCATAATGTATGGCAATTGTTGTGGCTAGCTAAAGTAGTTCGCAATTAACTGATAACACAAGCGACGCATTACTTTTATGAAATGATGTTATAATTTCTTCCGATATACACGATGGAAATATCATACTCGGTACGAACAAGCATCCCACGGTAGCATATTATTCAAAGCGTGGGATTACTAAAACGATTTTTGTTTATAATGAAGCTGGCCAGCTATTCAGAGGCTACACGGTTGCACGGAGCACGATTTCCTGGCCGCGGTCGCTTCCGCCGCATAACGAAGTAATTAAAAAGTATCGCGAAACCTACAGCGTTGGGAATAGAACACCTGTAAGCATCGAATCGGACGTGTCGCGAGAACGCTGTGCTTCTCATTTAAATTTGTTCTCCGTTAAGCCTCCAGCATTGAAAGCGTTATTTCCTCGGTGTCGATGTTTTCGTCTTTTATCATTATTCCTCCGTCAACCGGAGCGTACAGGTCGCCACCGGTTATGGTTCCAGCGATTAGCCACCGTTCCTGTGCACTCCGCGCACTCTACCGAACATTCTCCCCGACCGAAACTTCCTTTCCGGTGTTCGGAAACTGCCGGGTAGTGGAGCAAACCGTACCGAAGAAGGCGTGCAACTTCTTTCGGATGAGTCGAGCATGAAAAGCTATTGTTCTAAGCAGAACTATTGTTCCGTCGAGAAGCGATCCTCCAGAGGATTTCACGGATTCGCTTTAATCGCGCACAGCTCTCCGAAGATGTACCAAGGGCTCTTGTTGTTTCTATAAATCTTTGTCCCGCAACTGTACAGGCTGTCTCAAAATTATATATGTCGCGACCACTGTAGCGTGATTCTGCACCTCGGGATAAGTGTAAATCTGTTTAAAAAATGGACCGGAAAATTGACCTTGACCCTTTTTACAAGGTCTCGTAAACTATTTTATTCCCTATGTCTACAGGGTGTCCCAAAATGGTAAAAACCTGCAGGGGAAAAAGATTTTATTTTGCAGAAAGATCCGTGGTACAACGATCATTGTAGTTTTGACAAGAGTGTACCATTTTTCACGTAGATAAAATTTTACTAAAAAGATCAAGAACCGTGAAAGCAATCGAAAAAACGAAGGCGCCTCGAGTAGGGGCGAAAAATGACGACAAAAGTGTATTTGAAAATTAAAGTGTCGCCGGACGCGTGCAAATATTTTTGCGCGCGTGTATGACGCTGCAAAATTGATTATTGCGGAAACTAGTCCAATGAACAATAATTGCACGTTTCAAAGTAACCACAATGGAGCGACAGCTGTGGTCATTGAATCGATGCCAACTCGTACCAAGGTTACACGGACAGGAATAGCTTGGTGGAAAAATCGTTATGCATGATCGACGAGTTATAGCGAGTTGCGCTTTTGGTTCGCCGTTGACCGCTAATTACAGAGTAATCCCGAAATGGAACAGCATCCGGCTTGTCTCGATGAAACACCATCCCAGAGACGCCGCGAGCTTCTACCGCGAAATCGTTGACACTCGCTTTTCATATACCATGGTTTTTCATTAACAAATAATAGCTCTATTGGCGGCACGCACCAGGTATTATTTTTAAGCCTACAGACCGTGCAGCTCCATTTACTGTTCATTCCCATCGGATAGTATTATATTTCGAATCCCCTTCTCTATCAGCAAGCAAAATTTCGACATTTTTGACGGATGGGTGACTGCCAAATTCATTTTTTTTCATATGAACCGCAGTCTATTGTACTCTCCGAATGTACAGCGAGAATTCTGGACAGGTCCGAGTCTGGCATTTTTATAAAAAAAAAAAATGCTTCGTTGGTATCAAGTGAAAAATTTATAGGTGTAAAATTATCTTGCGAAGTTACTTTTCCTATTACATACATTTCTCTTAAAGAAATACGGCGAACGGTAACATGGTAACAAACAAAGTAACAGTTATATGGTAAAAAAATTGAAAAGTCAGCCGTGGGTTGGTGGGTGACATGTAGGCGGATCGCGGATACGCTATCCCTGATCTTGCTGAAAAACAACGAACGCTCCGAGCGATCAGACACCGTTGAAAAACGAAGCCCTGCCCCAAGAGCTGGGAGCACGTGAATGGGAATTGAATTATGCAGAGGGGCGGAGGGTGGCTACATAAGAGTTATCAACGACTAAAAAGGGGATGGCTCGCGGGGGTTGGGAGTTCGAAAAAATTGGACGATGCGAGATTAAAGTAGAACGAAGTTGGAGATTTCGACTGGTGAGACACGACAGCGGCGTGAAGGAACGGTAGATAAAGTAAGAAATCCGAGTGAAATGATCCGCTGAATGTTAAAGAGACGGTAGAATCGGGAGAGAAAGTTAGCCGGGAATCGCGGTAGAATTTCTACGCTGATATAGATATCGAAATACTTCAATTTTTAACAGACATAATTCAATTTAATTGAAAAAGATTGTATCTTATATTATGTATATATCGATCATATAAAATTTGTATTATTTTAAATTCACATCGATATTATGAAATGCGTGTCGTTTTAAATTAATTTCGGCATAGTTCCGTCGGTTAGTTCAACAATCCCCGACTTCAAACGGTTTGTACCATATACTTAACGTTGTCTTTGGAGCTCCGCATAATTATCATAAAAAGTTACAGGTTTCCGGTAGAATGACCACGAAGTGTTTCAGCCTGGTTATTAATGAACTGATTTTAATATAAAAACTTAGATAAGTTTGAACGTTTCTCCTCGGTTGGCTGTCTTGGGAAATTACTTGAACAGAAGTCGAGAAAGATTGAACGATGTCAGGAGATGGCGCTTACCGCTACTCCTAACTACGAACTTTAACATAAAGTTGCCTTCAAAAGACGCGGAAAATAAATGTAAAATCGACGTGCAAATAATTTTACACGAACGAGCGCAACGCCAATGTTAAAAAGCGATCCTATCCATATTAAACTTGCTTTTCAACCCTCCGCGGACGAGGAAGTTTTAAAATATTAAAAGTGATTTTCTCGGATAACTTTATTATGTATTAAAGTCTAAAATATTGGGCACAAAATGTATGTACTGCTCTTCGATTATTCAAAATAATTATATCCTACAATTCCCTATACAGGGTGACCCATAAATGTTGTATTTCCCTGAAAGAGGTGATTCCTGAGGTCGTTTAAGGAAACTTTTTCGAACGGTTTTCTTATTTCGAAATAAAACGAGTCGTCTTGTATCGGAATAAAATTGTACATATTGACAATTATCCCCACCGCTGCGGGTGACGAATGACCACGGCGCAGCATAAGGAAGTTTTGAACGCTAACGATAATATTTCCAGGATAAATCGCAAGTCGAGGTGTCAGGATTGTCCTTTGTCGCGCGCGCCCTTGTCCCTTTTCAGCGAAACGGAACGCCTCAAAGTGTCCCCTTGGCGATTAAACGAGTGCGACGCACTTTCGTTCTCATTGCACGCGGATGTAACGCGGTGTAACATACTTTGTTTTTACACCGAGTCGGTTCCAGCAAGCGAACAAGGCCGGTGAAATGCGGCGTGAAAGCAGCTACGTCGAATGTCCGTGGCGACAACGGCAACGGCAACGACGACGATGTACCAGACCACGTTACAGGTCAATACGGATCGATGCGATGGAACGCGATAAAACGAAACTTTCTGAAACGGCCAAGGAACTTCGACATTAACCTAAAAGCTTCACGCGGAGAGTTGCCCCGATTAAGTCAGCTTTTATAAAGTGACGCCCAGGCAGCCGAGGCTGCTGATCGAATTAGTCCCCGGGAATCTCCATCTCTATTAGCCCCATCGCGCAATCGAGTTGATCGTAAACACCGAATCCGATTGGAATTTCGCGCAACAATAAACGACGAGCTGCTAATCGTCGCAGGTGCGGGAACCGTTGGCGGACTCCGCCATCAGCTCAACTTTCGATAACTCGAATTTATGCGCGATTCCATCGTTCGAGCGACTAAGTGGAAAGTTCCGAGCTGAGATTCGGATTTCGTTAACGTCTGCACCATTTACGCGAAAGAAACTATACGTTTCGAGCGAACGACAACGTTGTCAACATTGAAATCCTGCTGTACAATAATAAAAGGATCATATTTAGGTTGATTACAGACTTTTCAGACTGGTCTTGCGGATGTCGTGGACTGCCAACACTTTACACAATTAGCGAACTGTACGTATTAGTTCTCCTAATCGAATTCTGCGTGTTTCTGAACCGTAGCGCCGTTACTTTTCCAATTCCAGCTGTGTTTTCTCACTTTAGCTTCATTACTCCCTTTGCTCTACATCGTTAATCCCTCCGGTCTACCTTCAATGGTGCCCCACTTTAGCCCCATTAATTCTCTCAGTTCAAACGTGTTAATTCTGCCACTATACTTGCCGCCAGTCTCCCATTTTGTTTTTCTACGTAAACACCAAGTTATGTGCGAATACCACTGCAACCTAATACATATTGGATCACCCCACGAATAATGTGGTTTTCTTTCGGTGCTGGGCATAAGTATTCGAACAAATAAGATTGTACACTTTGTCCCACTTTTGAAAGATTCTGCGATATTGTTAGCGTAAGCCACCTTTTGTCACGGTGAATTGTTTATTTTTATGTGTTTCTCTTGACATAATTTAATTGCTATTTATTATGAATTTATTATAATTTATTTCTATATAATCAAGTCAATTAGTTTTGGACAGACGACAGATACTTTCGGTCTTACATAAAAGGATCCATAGGATCTTATCATAAATTGCACAACGTCCCCTCGCGAGTTAATTGTCTGACGATTATCATCACACCATAACTGGAACGCGCAGCAGCCACCGGAAGTCCATAGAACTGTCTGTCGCACGCGACACGATCCGGAATTTCCGAAAATTCGAATACCTTCCGGCTCGAGGAACAGTACCCGCGAGAGCGATCGTGTCGCACTCCGCTCCGTCGCGCGTCGCGTCGTTAGAATCCATTCGAGAGCTTACTCGTAACGTCGAGATATGTACCGCGAGTTCGATGCGGTTATGATACCTCGTCAACTCTGCCTGGGTCCGCATTAATCGTGTCTAAGACGTTCGCGGCATGCCGAAACGGTCTGAGATCGAGTTCCACGTGAATTCAGATCCCAGGATGCATTACCGGCGAGATCGTGACCGAAGTTGATCGAGAATCGAAAAGAACCGGGCAATATCGTCGTTTCAGCTGGAACCGTCGAGATAACTGCGCCAGTTTTTGAACCGCGGCGACGGCCCACGGCGGTGTGTGCATTCTGAAATCGATTCGCGATACCACCTCTAGTTGGAACAGGACCATCCGGCACGGGACCATCTGTATTCGTTTCTGCTACACCCATTCGCTTTTGTAACTGGTAGGAAGACGAGGAATACGCTGGCTCGTTCTACCGGCTGCCATTGGACATTTGCCTGACAACTGTCAACTCTGCGAAACGAAGGAGAGCTCCGATGCTCTACCGGTCGGGTCGCCTTTACCTCAACCACAATAATTTCATTCACACGATTTCATTCGCGTTGAACTTTGCTGGCGATATTCAGTCGACAAAAAATATTACGTATACCGGAAAATTCTGTTGATTTTAAGATTCGCCAAAATTGTAAAAAAATTAAATCGTGTTTCGAACACTTCTCAAGTTAATAACAGAATATAGTCTATTTTGATCCAACTCGTTCAACATATTTCTAACACAGTTTGAAGCAATTCCCAGGCATTTGCATAGTCGCATAGCAAAAATTCGCAATCTCTGCCAGCGCAATCGTTTGCATTCGTTGACGCGATCCTTCTCGAGCACTCGGTAACTTTTAAGGACTCGGGCTAAGCCTTCGGGGCTTAAATTCGATTTTAACGCACTTGATTCCGAGGCGAATGCACAATTCATTTCAATATACATATTAATGCAGATTCTATAACGTCGGGTAGAAGCCGAGGAACGAAGACAAGCGACCCGAGGGCTGGTCAATATTATGGTCCGCACCGATCACGATTATTCCGACATTATGGCGGAAACAAACCCCTGGCGTTCCACTCGATAGCGGATGCGTCCCATGTTACCGGTGAACCGATGTTAAAGCGGAATCAAAAGCAACTGCTGATGACGACGACGACGACGACGATGAACTTACCGGTACGCCCCGATTTTGCCTGATTCGTGCAAACGCGAGTAAAGCCGGTACTACGAGGAGAAGCCGTTCTTAGTAATAGCGCGATGGGACTTCCATTTCGCAAGGTGCACCGTCTTTGGCGAACTATTAAATCTCTCGGAGCTGATGTTCCCCGGGTTGGGCCACCGTGCAATATTTATCAGTGCTTCGAGCCTTTCTACCATTCCTTTTTACCCGCAAAGAAATCTGTTAATTCGAACATTGAACAGTCTATTTTAGCTATTTTCCAACTATTGATTTCGAAAACGAAACCATGCGGTTCGATTTAGTTGTTAAATTTCAGTGGTCGAAACATCTCGAAGCTGACAGCTAGGAAAAAATTTCGCGGAAATTGAATGTCGAAACGTAACCAACAGTACGGCGGCTGAACTTGAAAAATCTAGTAAAAGCTTTTACACGATTCGATCCCGGTAATTCGTTTGCAGAAAGGCAACATTTTTCTGGTGATTTTTACGAAACTTTTTCCTCGTGAAAAATACTCTCCGCTAATCTCGACGTCCCTCTATCCGAGTTTCTTGTACTGCCTCTCTTGTCGTCTTTTTATAGCGGCGAGAATTGGACTAATTGTAAGAAACAGTAATTAGAAAGAACATTAGCTGCACATTTTATCCTGGTTTCATTTAAATTCCGTGCTCCGGTTAATATGATCGTTCTTGCGACGAAAAGAAACGAAACGCTTTAAAATACTGCCAAGAGCAAAGGCAACGACCATTTCTTCCCCAATGTTTCGTTTAATTGCTATGTTTTTTCTGCCCGAATCGAATCGGGATTATCGCCGCAATGTTACGAGTTTCGCAGAAGCAACTTTAATATTATAAAATGTATCATCTGTTGTTCTAATATTTAAATGTGGCTACTTCAATTCTACTAGCGTAATTTTTATGTCCTCTTGTTATTAGTAGCGACTCGTTGTTACCAGTGACTTTCGTATCCGTACGGAATCAATATTTTTCACTTGTCAAAATCGTTCAGTAATATTTTACACGTCACAGCAGTAAACAGTATAAAAAGTCCCGATGGGGTTGCGAATCGTCTGGTTATTTTCGCCCGAATACTTTCCGACTGTCTCGCAGTGTCCGATCAAAAACAGTCCGCTTCCACTTCTCGAGCGCCGCGCCGTTCTACTTCTTGCTCGTTAATCACACTTTTCTTACGGCTATCGCGTTTTGCTTTACATGTCTGGCAAGCTCATCTCTTCGCGGCAATGTAATTTACAAACGACATCACAGCCTCGCATTCGAAGGAGGACATTTCTGCCGTTCTCAATGCTTTTTTTTTTCTCGTCAGTAGCCGTTTTTATTAATTTCGTGTAATCGAAAATAATTTATGAACTGTTAGGTCGTTGCATTCGAAATATCCAATTTCGAAATACTTGTATTGTAAAGTTCTTTTATCAAGAAATACTATTATAATGTATAATCTAGAATCTACAGATTAATTATACAGGGTGTCACACATTTCCGCGAAACACGCGTTCATGTAATTTCCGGCTGTAGCGCTACAGTTACGTCGTTGCGTATTCCCTCATAAAGTAGCTGGGTCGACCGTTTTGTCGCAACCCTGGACGTTGTTTCATTCATGAACGCTAGTTTCGAATCCTCCGCGTGGCCGCGTGTAAATAAAGTTTAAGCGAAAAAGTTCGGCAATAAATTTTTTACGCGAACGATACCGTGAAATACCTCTGTCGGCTGTCTGCCACGCAATTTTCATCTCGCCAGCGGTGCCGTCCGTTGACTTTTAAAATTTATGAAGCTCGATTCGTGACGCGAAGCATTCAATTCTGAGAGTGGCGCCGCAAGGAGGCGTAGTTAAATAAACCAGTCGGTTGTTAACGCAGAAGATTATATTCTCCCGCGGAGTGTCGAGTGAGTTGCCCTCGTGCGAATAAGTGTCCAATTTGAAATACCATGGCATTAGTCTTTTATTTGTAGACTGTGAATTTGTAAGGGAAATCAAATTTTCTAACAAGGGAAGTTGTCAAACCAGTAAATTCGAAAAATGATGACACTTTGCACAGACGTAGGGTAAGTTATGCCTAATATAACCCTATTTTTTTCGTGCTACTTCTCGCATTAAAGGGATCAAGGGTTCCATAATTTTTTGAATTTACGGATTTGACAACTTCCCTTGTAAGTCCATCGTTTATTTAGTCGAAAATAATCTAATTTAAGGAAACGTTAAGAATTTATGTGAATGAGAATTGTAAAGTGACTGTGACGACGACATGATTTCTACAAATGTCTTGCTATCTGAAAATACATTGCAGAGCTGTCGTGTCACCAAAATGTTCGTAATTAGATTTGTAGAGTGAATTTTCGGTCTGTTTTAGTGACGTATCTAGATCGGTCGGAAAGACAAGCTAAACGAAGACTATAAAAAAAAAAAAAGTTAAAAATTCTAATCTTATCTTAACGAAAAGTTAACAATCGCTGATAGTCACGGTTGCAATCAACATCGAAATCATTCATTGATTACGCCTGGAACAATTAACATAGACACGAGATAGGCATAATTAACATATTTCCTACACGCGTAATGTATAAGGTATAAGTAAGGAAAAAATATGTAAATGTGACAGAGAATGTTTGCTGCCCCTTCGAACGGAAATATCTGTTGCATGGTGAAACAATAGTTTGCTCGAGGAGCATGCGTTTCGCTGCAAGAACAGGATAATCGCGATCGGAAGAACTATGCTCGCGTGCGCTCGCTTAACAAACCGCGTTCTCCGTGGTTTTTCTTTTCCCCTCGTTTTTCCTTTCTTATTTGAAGGAGGTTTGTTTGTCGACTTAAGGGCACGTGCAGATCACCGACGATATGCTAGTAGACTTTCCGCGATCAATAACTGTGCGACGGAGCGAATTACGCTTAAAATTATCCACTATTGCAGAACATAACGTTTGACGAGCTTCAACATTTTTCTAAGAATAGTCACAGTCTCGAATATACTATTTACCACGTTGAACGGTATGTCAGTCCTATGTGTCACCCATATATGGCTGACAGTCAAAATGTTAATCCACGAAACAAATCCTTTGATTTCGATGTTTCTCAAATAATGTGCAAATATATTCGGTATAATGATCCGCAGTCTGGTATGGTTAAATGTAGAAAATGACACACTCACAAATATTCACGGGAACGTTCTTAATCCCTTAATTCCCGTGCTTTCCACTATGTTAAAATTGAATACAGAAAGGTACGAAAACAACCATTGAAATGTATGAAACGTATGAATATAATAAATCGCAAAATACGACAAAGTTATTTCGAAACCGCTCAACTCAAATATTATTATTTATTTAGACCGGCGAAGCGAAACTTCGAACGGTTGATTAATTTAGCTCCTCGGATCCCCGTTAAGTTTATATTGACTTAATTAAATCAACTTTTCCAAAAATCCGGAGCAAGCATGTCGAAAGTTTGATACTAATATCAAGAAACTACAGGTCCGTAAGCGACTCCCATGATGTTTAAATTAAACACCTAACTGACACGTTGCGCCCACTTCCAGCAACTTTCTGAAATTCGCGCAGGGAACTTCCACTAAATACGACTTTGGTAAACTGAAATATTCTGTTAAACGGGATTTGAACAATTTCACGCGGAGGATACACGTCGGAGGGCGGGACGAGTCGGTTGTCGGCAGAGGGGGGAGGGTGTTTAAAGGGTTATTTCGCGAACACGCCGAACAGGACACTTTGTTAACGCGAGGGTTGACATTCACCGTGAAACGATTATTACAATCTTCCGTCAAAACTTTACGCGACGATGCAGTTAACCTTAGTTTCATTTCCGGATCATTAATCCGACGCAGAACTGGATGTGGCAAACATCGAAGTCCCTTGATTGGATTTACTCCTCGGTTAACGCTATTTTCGATGCTCCGACGAAATCTGCAGCAACCTCGTTATTCTCGTTACCTTGTTTTCGCTCGCCGAACGAATACGGGAAGATTCGTACACGCGATGTCGCTACATAAGTGACAATCTCCTACACCTATACGATATCTGTGGAAAAGTTATCCCCACTACTGCGGGCCGATGAAACTGCGAAACTTTTTACATTTTATTATTTCTTCACGAAATAATATGAAATGAAACATGAATCGTATTTGCATGTTTAATTGACGAGAACGGAGATGGTGATGTAGACTGGAAACAGAAAAATGGGAAATACATTTTTTAATTTCAATCATTTATTAATCATTTCTAAACCAATAGATTATAACAATTATAATATTTTTGCTTATACTAATGGCTTCCGATTTTTTTTTTTTTTTTTTTTTTTAAGGAGACCACGAGTCAATTATGATATTCAACTATATCTTCAGTTACGTTTACGAACGAACTGCTTGTATGAACGTATACATGCATCTCGGCAATGCATAAAATCGCGAAGAATAACTTTTTTACAACGCCTTTCTTGGTGGTAAATAAACACGTGCGCCCTCCCCCCGCGGCGTTACTACTCCATCATTCTTTTTATGAGAACTAACACGAAGGAAACGTAAATGGGACGACCATATAAAGCGTATTCCCGTCTTAAAATAGAATATCGAGAGTCATAAATAGACTATAGAACCACCGCGCGAAATCACATTTTCTTGTAGTTATTTCCACTGACACGTGTTACACAGAAAGTTACGCGAACTTATAGAGCTAAAAGTAAATGAGAAACTTCGCCAACATCGTTGCCCGATTTATCCTATTGTATTTTATATATTATATGCGTCGCAAGTGCACAAAAGTGAACTGTGGATCTTTGCGCAAAATCAAAATTTCGCTTTAAAAATATCGATATATTTCTATTTGGTCCCTGCACCTTGTAATCGATGGAGACAATTTTTATTTTACAGAAAAGACCAGAACATAAAAATCGCAATTTGAAAAAGGAAGAAAGGGACACGGCTATTTGTATTAGCACGTATCTTTCACTGCTGTAACGAATAAAGTGCACAGCTTCGTTGGTTGGGTTCATAACGTATAAATATAAATTAGAAATAGAACGACCGAGATGCATAATTTTTTACATCTCATTTTACATGACGGAGTGCTGGCGTTAAGCTATCGCGATCTATCCATGTAAATAACTCCATCTTCACCTACATCACTCCTGTCGCACTAGTAACACGGGGCTTTAATTCTGTCGTTAAGTTTCAACAGCAGGGTAATATTCCAGCACCTACCCCTAAATTTCGCTTGGTTTTATTATTCTCATCTGCAGCGAGTATACCCTTGGAAAATATAGCGTGGCAGCTCGCTTGCCATCGCATCCTTGACAACGATTTAGCGTTTCTCAACGTTCCATTTTCTCAATTTTCTTCTTGCCAAGTCTCCTCTAACTATTTTCCGACATCTTCCGGTCGTGCACCTTTTCTTCGGGAGTATATTGTATTTCTACGAACTTACGACCGCCTTTTAATTCTACGCATCGACCAATACTCGTGTAAATGCCAATTTGACAGTAGTATAAGTTACGTTACATCACGACCGAACTCGGTCCTCATTTTTCTTCCATGAAACATTCAAGATTCAATCGAGAAGTATTAACGAGAAAAATTGTTGAGTCCCTCTAAAAAATAACTTTCACAGCAGGCTACGAGAGAGTGCTCTTGAAACATTTAATTAGACTCGTTTAGAAGCTCGTCATATTCCTTGAACTATCGATGCCCACGCAGCGCCGCGGCATAAAAGCCAAATAAGACACGTAATTACCTTGGTTAAACATTCAACAGCGGCTGTTATCCAATCGAGCGTAAATTGTTTCTAAAACGGGTCATTTCACTCGGGCCAAGAGGTTTTGCGCAACGTTTTTTCACTCGTCAGAGGCTATCCTGTTTCCTTTTCATCATGGAGGACACTGACGTCGAGGCTGGGTAACGGTGCCTGAAGCTTTTCTAACCCACCTTCGGAGCTTTTACTCGCGTAACAAGATCACCACAGCCCCTCCTGGCCTGACTAAAACTTATCTCTTTCTACTTCGTCGCCTATTCCTTTCATCCACTATATATATTACCATTGATGTACAACTCGAACGAGATCCAGCCGCGCCATCTTCATGAATGCGAAATAATCTGGCACCGGATCAATTTCGAGAAAAACATACTTTTCGCAATTGCCTTCGACGGTGACCACAATATTTAGTTCACCCGAAACCTCCTGCATACAAGGTGTCTCGCGTAAGTACGACCTCCGGAACATCTTCTTTGATTTTGACGAAGTAAACAATTTTTTGTGTGTAATTTGAATGGTGTCAAGTGGTCAGTATCCCGCAGAAGTTTTTTTTTATTTAAATATTAAAAGAAATCCAAGATCATTCTAAAAACGTGTTTTCAGACCAGATCCTGTCGAACTATTAATTCGAATAAAAATGGACAGTTCATTTTGCACAAACGTTCAGAGGAAACGCACATGACATTGCCAGCACAGACCGTTCGTATTAAAAGACAAGCATCAACGCACAATGGCATGGATTTACGATGCAGAAAAGCGAAACGGTTCTGACAGTTTCATTGTGCAGAAAATTTAGCGCGGATGCGCAAGATGAAATTATCCTCGAAGTTGCTCTATCCACGTATTCTGAGCGCTCGAACGATTTATTTCACGGCGATGTCTTGGAATCTTCTAATTTAGAAAAGTTACGCTGAATCACCAACCTGGAAAATTCTCTCGAAAACTACCCGGAAAATTGTTCCTGAGAAAGAGGATTTTAGAGGGAGATAGGCATCAATATTTATTACCGCGTAGTTTAACTAATAAATGAACGGGCATTCCACGGATACATAAGGAAAAATATTAAACTAACCTTTTATGACTCCATAGCATTTTAAGATAATTTTGATAGTTTTGGAATAGCATGAATTTTTTTCTTAAACGTAATACAAAATAACATTTTTCTACCGAAATTACAAGAAATGGGAACCAAGTAGAAAATTCTTCTTTAACATAGAAGAATTAAAGTAGACAAATTTTCTTTAATTCTTCTATAATAAATTTAGTAACCATGTAACACCTATGCTTTCAATAATATAGCTTTGAAGATTGGTAGTAAACAGTTATGGAAGGAGTTTCGTTTATTAATTCTTTGCCGGCTATGAACGCCGAACGACTCCATAAACATCTATAAACGGTCTTTATCATTTGGTTGAACGTATGACATCACGAAATGGAATAATTCAGCGGCCGATAATAGTAAAACAGCTATGACGTACAGACTCGGGGAGTTTAGGCGAACAGTAAAATGAGATTAGGTTCCATTTCAATGCAGGTGCGGAATATTATTCCACAAGACTAAACGACAACGCGTCTGTACGAAATGTATCAATCAGTCTTCAAGATACACCCGCTAAATTTCGAATAGATAAAACGAAAAGTTTAAAATTTGACATATTCGGAGAAAACTACGATGTCTTTTTATTTGTTTACAAGAAGATATAAATGAATTGAAAGCAGGAATATTTTGGGATAATACGGGAAATCTATCAATTGTTCATAACAAAATTAATAAAACTTAAGAATTAGATTAGTAAAATTATGCAATGAAACTTTCGTAACAAAAAAGAGAGAGAGAGAGAGAGAGAGAGAGAGAGAGGGAGAGAGAGAGAGAGAGAGAGAAATCTTCGTAGCACAAAAGGGATGCAATAAGTATCAACGTTGCCATAATCAGAGCAAACTTTCAAATAAGTTACAAGGGTTCGTTAAGCATTCAAACTACGATCGTTCAGCAGTGGATCGGGAAATAAAGAACGCACGGTTCCCCGATTGTTCATGCGATTGGAAGGCGGAGGACAACGGAGCTTCGCGAAAAATGCTCGTTAACGGGGGAGCGGAATGCGAAAAAATATCGCGGTTCTCCGCCTCGTCGTTAATCTGGCCAGTAATTGCACCGCGACTAATTAGCGGCGCGATTTTCAGTTCCTTTTACGGGGCAGCGTTTGCTAATGATGGAGCCTCTCCTTATGGTCTTGTATATTTCAAACACTTTGATAATTATGCTTTACGAGTAAGTTGCGCTCGGCGTCGCGTCGTTCCGCGAAACGAAATTATCATGAACCAGCTGGCGGGTAGCCTTTGCGAGGAGCCTCGGAGCGGGATCGTAACACTAAGATCCAGTTTTCTGATCGATAGATTAACCCTCCGGAGGTCGGATGGTCTCGGATCGAGGCGGGCCAGGCGAATGCTGAGTCATTTTGACCTATAGCCGAAATTCCATTAAACGCAGGCTTTAGTCCTTTAGCTACTACGCGCTAGTATAGTGGATCCGCTTTAAGCCATGTTTTGGGACGAGATGCCACTGCGTACCGGATCTATCGATTATGCTTGTGTTCGGAACGGTCAGTTCGATCCATCGTAAAAAGCTATGGAGATGAATCCTTTAAGATCGTATGGTAGAATCGAAATTTGATTGGAAATTAAATTTTTATTTTCCTCTTTAATTTTTGTCTTTATACAAGCATATTCTTCGCAGTTTACTAAAAATAATCTTTTCAGGATAACTACATGCACTTCGTCTCCATGAACTATTAAGAAAAGCGTAATCAAAGACGCGATTTTTAGCTTCGCAGCCGAGTTGTTGATTAACGACGTTATTATACCAATCTTACGGTCCTTTGGTCGACGCTATTACGTGGTTAACGAAAATTGGCAGTAACTGCAGAACACTTTCAGCCTTGACTCCCTGCTAAAGCACTCTATCGTGCCTAGCAATTCCCTCTTCCAGAATTGCTTCATGCATGCGCAATGGCGATTTCCTTCGGTAATATCGCAACGATGATTGCCCGAGTAAATTATACGCGACACGTATCGTTGTTTCACCTTCATAAACTGATTAATAATTCTACGACTTTACGATTGATTTGAGAACACAGTGTCTTCTTCGTTCTAACATGAATTCCTGAAACTTTGTTGCTATATTTGCCTCTCTTAATCAAGATTCAATATATAAAATTGTCCATATGGAATTGTAACAATAATAATCGAATTCTTTCTGTTATTTAGTACTATTTACACGATCTATGTCACAGCACGGACCCGAGGATTGGTCTTAGATCAAGACTTTACCATACTTAACTGCGAAGCGAATTAAAAATAAATGCAATGGACACTGGCGCTGGTAAGAGATTCACCATTTAAAACCGCGTTATATTTAGAATAATCCAATACGTTAGTCATCCGACAATCGAATAAAATGGCCTGCATGCTTAAGAAGACGGAAAAAGTAGCACGTCGTCCACGTCGACAGGGAACTGAAACAGAATCGCGAAACCAGAGACTTCCATTACCGTTGACGAGTCGAAAATATTTTATGCAATAGGACAGACGGCCCAGCGAAATATGGGTAATTGCATAAAAGCCGATCCTCATTAGTAGCGATCGTACAATACTTTCATGGCAAAATATTTCTCTCCCAGCACCTTTTCTCTCGCTATACGCAGTCCTATGGTTTCCAGAGTTTTCGACGTCGCGACGTCATTTATTTGTCACGTGCAATTGCGAAGGCGGCTTTCTACCTGTTCTCCGAAAGCGATCCATCACTTTTAACCGTGATTATCGCCGATGATTGATTCGTCATGGTCCCGATTAACGATCGTCATTCGTTCGTTAATCAACGTCGTCGGAAATGTTTTCCGCTGGTTCGGATTAACGATTCCACGAAGCGAAATAGTCATCCGTTAAGGATAATTGAAAACCATTGTAGTCTGTTGTTATTAAAAGACGTACAGTTGTTTGTTGCCAATCGTTGCTTCGGATAATTGTCTTGCGAGAGAGGCAACACGGTTGCGGAGTTCCATGATGCGGAACACTGCGATTATGCGCAGTGTATGCAAAGTATATGACTTGCGTCTATGAATCAATGGCTATAATGGGCATAATTTAACTGGCGAATTTATGCCTGGAAAACTATGAAACGCCAATAAATACGAAGAAAAAAGCGAGAAGATTGTTGAACAACTTTGGTAGATGATTCGGAGTAGCGATAAAACTGCTCTTATTGGATTTCGAGCGTAAAAGTTCCGAGTCCTTTAGACACGTTTTCCCCGTTATCCGATCGAGCATGTCCTTTAGACATATTATTTTGTTCTAAATTGGAATCATTGCCGAAGGAGCATGGCTTCATAAATCAATTGTCCAACAAATTGTCACTCGGCGCAAAACAACTTCCAATGGCATCGCAGTTACGTGCCTGAAGCTAAAAATTCAAGATGACGACGCGAACCTATTAAAACATACAACTGCTACAAACTTTACCGTCGGAAATTTGCTGATGCGACTCCAAGACAGCTTGCCTTGCTCTACCTGTTTATTTACCTTTTCTAACAAGAAGTGTACCGAAGTGAAATCTTATTTTAATACTGCTTTAGTAGAAAGCATTTAACCGCACGTGTGCGTTTACAATTATACCTTATTTCAAACGTTTAAACTGCGGATATTTATGCAAAATACACATTGTTTGCATCGATTCCAACAAGCAGGAGCTAATTAGTAGATTGTTGATTTCATGCATTTATAACAAGAACGAGTAATTGCAGTTTAAAGCAGTGAACATATCAAAATATGAATGCGTTTGTTATAGCTGATTAAAATCGTTCAAGGGAGAATGGAATTTCAATTGGACTCCCATTTTGTACAATTTATGTAGACAATTTTTATTTTGCATCAGCTTAATAAGCTGAAACTGATACGTTGATATTCTGAAGTTTTCTTAATCGGTGAACTGCTTTGAATTGCACTAATTTCTATTTCATTAGCACTAATCGTGTATTTCGATCTCTGAATTTGCAAACAATCCTGTTAAAGCGCCATCTTAAGCTATTACCGCAATCATTAGGAAATAAACAAGCGGAACGTTGGTAGCGATCCAGCGATTAGAATCAGCATCGTTTAGCGGTCCCAGCAAACATTCCAGCAGCCGAATCGATTAATCGTTGAATATCTGTTACCATTTCCGTATCGTGTTTAATCAACGAAGTTATCGCTGCTGTCGACCGACAGAGCACGTTCATAATTATTTCTACGATTCGCTGTCGGAAAACGATGATGCTGTTACTGGTTGCGTTTCCAACAGACCACAGGATTCTCGCGGAAGGATTTAATTGTCACGATTGTCCGTCATCTTGAGCGAATCACAACGAACTCTGTATCAGTTTACCTGCGCATTGTCGCTGACAGGTTACAAAGAGATCTTCCTTTATTCGAATACGATTATTTCGAATGAGAGACATAGCTATAGCTGCGAACACCCGGTACATTGTCAAATGTCGGTCCGTGAATTCATCAATCACTATACCGCTAAACTGACACCTGAATACAGGGCATCGTAGGTACGGAATGAAACATTTCCACACGTTGACTGGCAACATTGCCTATTTGTAACGTTCACAATCTCGTATTTTGCATGGAGAAAGTCTAATTAATTTTGTATGCATTGTTGTTCAGAGTATAATACATGGCGACATCAAACAGTCAATATCTCTGCTTTGACATGTTTGATAAATATTTTGTACTGAGAATACCTTCTATTCTACATTGTTTTATTTATTAATCGCGGATATTTATTCAAATATAAACGTTTTTTATGTTTAACAAGTCACAAAAACGATAATTGCTTGGAAAATTGTTTCATCAATTAAATAGTTTACGATGTTGAAAATAAAACAAAATTCAAACGTCCGCTTCCACTAAAACAATTATTGCTCTTCAAATAGATAATAAAATATTGCTGAGCCGTGAAATAAATTTGCCGGCACGTTTTTATTACCCTCCAAATTTTCGTGTCTTGTTAGTAAAAAGTATAAATGAAAATTAAATATTTTAGCTTCTAATTCAGTAGTTTTTGGCTATTATATTTTGTAGTGCATCTCTAGAAAACCTCTACTTACATATTCAAAGAAATGGAAAATCTCTACTTGAATTTGTTTTCAAAAGATTAATAAAATGAAATCGACCAAGCTTTATTCTCGTGTACGATCACGTTTGTAGGTCACCGTAGGTGAAACAACCGGTAGAAAATGGTTGTTTCGAACGCGCTCCTTATTTCGGCAAGCTTTGATTCCCACACAAGGATTTAATTATCGTCGACAGACTCGGTTTGAGCTCTGCCTAAATTTCAATTCACTTACATATTGTCCTGTCACGCAATCCGGCCGTATTAAGATTTGTAATTAAACGTACACGGTACTCCGTTTATTATCGTCGAACGAGCACGTGTTACGAGGACTTTTCGGGGAGGATTGCAGGCGAACGTTACTAAATTACGCGGCTGCATTAATTGCGATGCAGCCAGGGAAGAGAGAAAGCGCAGCGGTGTAGCTTTGACCCGGTCGTTTGTAAAATTCTGCTAGCGCCAGAATTTCATAAGTTGTCCGCTCGCCGCCATTGCGTAATTTCAAAACTCCTGTATTGCTGTGCAACCGGCGCGGCGTCGCTGTCGGCTTAATTAACTGGATCTTTATAAAGAAGTAAAATAACTGTACTGTGGCCAACTTCTGTGATGAGCTGCCCAGCCAAGTTTGACGATTTGCTTACCCCGTTAATTATTTGTCGTCAAACTCCGCTGAAAGACGCTGCGCCGGTCTCTGCGGAATGAGAATTCAAACGATGCTTTAGTGGCCAAGAGTAAAATTCCCCGTGGAAAATTATTTGCGGAAGTAATAAAGCTTTTATCGTTCGGTGAGACCAAAAATCATCCAAAAATGATTTATTCAAGGAGATGATAATGAAAATACTACTGAATTAATAATGAATAAATAATACTGCAAATTCTTATGCATTTTTGAAGAAATTGGCTGGATGAAATACGAAGCGGTAAAAGATTAGAAACGTCAAACGTCGAACGTTGCTTTCAATATGTTGAAACCGTTAAAGGATGAAATGAATTTTCATTTAACTCTCTTTTTCGATTGACTTCGGTAATTAAGAATGTAAGAGAAAATCTAATTATAAATAATCGAAATAATTTGGCAAATGTGCGGAGCGACGACTGTGCACTCAACGCTGACATAGCAGTCGTCTCTCTTTCCAGTGAGAGCAACAAAATCGCTGACATTTTCTGCAACGAAAACAAAAAGTGATTCGTAATTTCTGTGGACGTTCTCTGCAGCAGAAAGATTTGCTTTACCGGGCGGTGCAATTAGGTTTTTTCTCACATTTTACGCTTTTCAAGTTAACCGAAGAACACTCGAAAATGTTCGTGTAATTTTTTCTGCCTTTCTCGTGGAATCTTTGTTGAAATATATATCTGTGTATTGATAACGTTCTACTAAAATATGTTCTTTTGTCCTGCAATCCGACAACAGAATTTCACGCTATAAGTAATTGCATAATTATAACTACTAAAGTATGAAATGTAATAAATTTATTCATAATATTTTTATAAAAACATGTTTTATATAAACAAGATTTTTTAAATGGAATACATCGAATTTTCAAAAATTAAAGAGGTAGGCATAGAACAGTATATTTCCGCAGATATTGCGGGCGTTCCAATTTGACAACGTCGAAATTAATTTGGGCAGGCATCGTCATCGGTTTCTACGGTAACAATTACTTTTTGCCGTCAACTGAGCCGTAATAATTGATTGGCGTATTTCGCGTGCAAACAAACATGGACAAATTTTCACTACGTTTTCAATTTTTGTTTCGTGTCTTTGTCAATGAGTTTGCATGTGTTCGAACTTTTTTGTAGACAGTGAACAAAATTAATTACACTTCTTTACTGTAAAAGTTTCGTACAAAAATAGTTAAAAAGAGAAAAGCTTTGTCACTAATACTGCCTCTTTGATGTATGTGTTACGCATCTCAGCATTCTCGTATTCGAGTGGAAATAATTAATTTCTACGCCTAATATCCGTATTTGTGTAGGAACCTGGTTGCCGATAGTATACAAGTGCAACGCATTTCCATAAACATTCGCAGATTAACAATAACTTTGAACAGGTTGGCAACGCCGCGTTACAAGACGGCAAGCCACGAGGTACAACCTACCCTAATCCTGCAACAACCCCGAATCCGGGTAATCCTGTGCCCCTCCCCCACCCCTGCCCCTAGGTCTCGGTATAACTTGGAGGAAGAAATCAACGCAGGCTTGATCAGTCGATATTCGTAGTAACCTCACGTCTACAAGGGGGATGAACGAGTAACTCTTTCTCTCTCTCTCTCTCTCTCTCTCTCTCTCTCTCTCTCTCTCTCTCTCTCTCTCTCTCTCTCTCTCTCTCTCTCTCCTACGACGGAACCGTGTCAACTGAATTCCTACGATTCCTTGCGAACCTCGAGGAAACTGGACCGATATGAAACACTGGAACGTAGTTTTTCGATTCGGCGAAACGCGATTTCTCGCTGGTCTCTGTGATTCGATGATCAAGCTTTTTCCTTTCGGACGATCCGTGAATTTATTCTCCACGCTCCCGGCAAGATGCGTTTCTTCGTCTCGAGAAGCAGACCAATTTGCATTATGCGAGAAGTACTGCACGCTCGTTTGTATCTCGGGAACAGGTGGGGTTATAGTACCAGTACCGCGTGAACAGTTGGTTTATAGGCGCATCCTTGTTTCATGAACATGCCAAATGGCGATAAGTTTTCTCGATACAGTCACGAACTGTATTGTTCGGTGTGTGTTTCAGTATAGATGCGATGTCAGCACGCTTGCTGCAGTTGCGATTTTGAAATTTGAAGGAATTCGTTTCAATGTTACTGCACTGAAAATGACGTTGGTGCATTAACGAAGTCATGTATGAAAAAACAAGCAAAAAGATTGTTCTTTAGAACGATTCCAAGAAAATTTAATTTCGTTTGTTTTCTTTTCATTGATTAACCAACTGAATAATTGCAACTTGGTCAACTTGTTATAAAATTGTTGACCATTAGAAGTTTTCATTTAATCAACTACATCGTTAAAATAAGAACATATTTTTATATTTACAACCGAATGAATTTATGTTACAACCCAATTATTATCTAGAATCATAATAGAAATAAAAGGTACTACGGAAAATAAATTGGAAGAAGACGAAGGAGGTGAGAACGAAGAATTTTTATTTTGATGAAGCTTTACGTTTCGCTTCGAAGAATATACATTTGCAAATGATGTTCCAACATTTCCAGCGGATCCGGAACATTATATAAGAAATTATGAACTACCTTAAATCTCGAACTTCCACTTTGAGGTTTTCAGAAAAAAATAATTATGTCCCGAAGCGATTCAATCTTAAGACCGCAAACACTGCACCAGCGGAAAGAAACGGACGTGGTTCGCATCAACGAGGATTTGCCGTGTCTTTGCCGTTCTCGTCCATTTCGATTTCACTCAGAATAATTCCATCCTTTTTTTTAAGTTATAAGGTAAATACGCGATTAAGATTTGCAGGGTAAGTCTATTTAATGAAATGCACTAATCTACAATTGCAAGGTTACCGTTCCTCCATCTATTTTCGTCTACAATATTATTCACGACCCAGGATTATTTTCAAACCTTCAAATGTTTTGCGGTTTATCTTTTCTTGAATTTATGCTGTGAAAAAACTTATTAGGATAAAAATGAAGCTCTTTAAGTGGTATAAAATCATCCAAAAAAAAAAACTTGTTAAGAAGTTACCGTTTAAATTGTAACTAAACTTATAATTAATTATTCTTATAACTTGTTACATCTTAGAGCTTTTTACGTAGTAAATTAATAAGTTATATCGTATAGAAATAAAGGAAGAAATTTTGAAGATAATAATGAATAAAATATACTTTCTCGATAATTTAACTGGTAACTCGACAATTTATTCAGTACTAGATTAAATATTTCCATTTGTTCCCGTATCTGCCAATTGTACAAACCATTCGGATAATGTGTAAATTATTTCTATGCATACGTTATCACCAGTAACGTTTCTAAAGGTTAATTGTACCTGTTAATGTAATTCTAAATAAAATACGTATTTCTAAAGGGAAATATATTCTCATTACAGTCACCAATTATTACTTTTAACGTGCATAATAGCCGTAATTACTTTCACATCGGTTGAAACTGGGGACGATCATACAGATAGCAAGCAATTATTGAAATTGTAATCATTACCGTTTCAAGGAAACTGTTTGTAAATGATTTATATATCGTAATTTCAATTGTTGCGTTCCTCGTTTAATCTTCTTGTATTGAAAGAGGGGATAAAATAAAGCAAACGAGGAGGATAATAAGGTGAAAAGACGTGCTCAGACTGTATTCTAAGTTCCATTGTCTCTTCCCAGGAGAGTACCGGTATTCTAAAGAGTTATTCAGATTTATAATACTTTATCGTGATTTGTCCATGAAACTGTATGGGTTTGTAGAAGATAAAATTTACTAAAAAGTGAGCAAATTCAATACTAAGCATTTCCTTAGAGTTAACAACACAACGAATTTGTTTTGCAAGAACTATTCGCAAACAAAAAATTCAACAAACATAAATTCGTCGTGTGAAAGCACTGAAAATATTTTAATCAACCAAAAATTTAAATAATTTTTTTGTTTTAAGTAGTTCATCCGAATGTCGTTTTGATATACATATTCTATTATACGATGCGATATCCATCATGAAAATTCAGATATGGGTCGGTAGCGTGATAATAATATATCGACTTTACGGCTCACATGTTGCAACGTACCGTTGGATAATCAAATTATAATTTAATCGCAACGACGAAAATCTAGAATAAAATTTGTATTATACATTTTCGGCTTATAGTTTGATGTAGAATCACCCCCGTTTCAGTTGTGCCTAGTTACCGATCACTCTGTACAATTTTTGAATGGTAATATGCATACCCTCGTTCTTGATCGATAGTTAGCTGTCGCATCTAGCTATGGGTTAAGGCGTTCCACCGGCGCATATGGATCACTGGTTACGCAGCTGGAACATTCTACAATCACGATCCCGTCGCGAAACGGGAACAACCCGTCTTCGCTGCACTAAAATATCACAACAGTATGCTAGGTGGTTCCGTTCACGATACGAATAACAGGACCGGGGAACACGCTACGACAACGAAAGCTAAGACACGGCTAACAATACGCACAAACTGAAACACTAGCAAGTACAATTGTGTTGCACCTTGAATGGGGTGACGTTCGAAATGGGATGGGAATGACGCCGCCCTCGCTCTTCAGGTCAACAAACCGCACTCTGCAGTACTATTAGCAAATTCTCTATGATTACACGTTACGTCTTAGATCTTGGCGTGGTGGATCCATTTTTAATCCTTGAAACCTGTCATCGGTACCATCACAGGATGTCTTAATTAACTTTTCCTCCCTTAGTACAGATTTTGCACTCAAAATTCTCTTTCTGCATATTAAATTTACCCTCTAGCAAATCAAGTTTTCCTACAAAATTATTTCCTCAAATTATTGTGATAAAAATCAGATTCGTTGTTTCCAAATTCAAAATTTTATTGCCTGCAACCAAAAATCTCGAGTGCTTCATCTCAGTGCACGAGTTCCATTTCCTCCTACAAATCCATCAATTTTGGTAAAAATCATTAATAATGCAACGAAACGCGAATTCTTGTAAAATGATTTTTCAATAAAAAATATTGAAGAGATATACTCGACATTTATGAAGCATCTCTTATTGTAAGCGAATCGAAGCCTTTGTTAATTAAAAATGTCACCAATATCAGATAGCCTGCTGTATTTGTTTCGAGAGTGCTCACCATCGACGAACGTAATAACAAAAGCCTGTACAATTCCAATTTTATTTCATATAAATTTTTAGCACCACTACAGTCTACGCGTTAAATTCGTTAAATTCGCAACCATAAAATATGCTGCGATGTTTCTATTCTCGTTCGCATATCGTTTCAAAATATCGTAATAAAATTTAGCGGAATGCGCGAGCTAGAAAAGCACAGCTGTTGCCATCTATTAATAAGTTTAAAGTGATTTATTATCATCTGGTTCGAAGAGCTCAGCCAGAAAGTCATGCAGACTACCCAATGGCAAAGAAACCAGCTCCTTAAGGCACGATGAGAAGCAAGGGTGCCTGAAAATGAAAAGACGCTCCAAGTGGGCATGACATTCTCTCGGTTTCTACGAAATGGCCAGTTACTCCGTAATGGAAAAGCGACAACATAATCTACGATAAAAATGAGAAACGTAGTGGTGTAAAAATTGCGTAAGTACACGGCCCGTGGCCGAGGGTCGCTTCCGCTTCACTCTGGCGTTAATTAAACCCAGCAGGCTGCCATCGGAAATGGAACAGAGGGTAATAATTTTATTAAAAGTGCAAGAAATGAAATCGTTAATTGATACAGTTTCACGGCGGCGTTACGTCGAGGCAGAATTACTATTTCGACTCGTAAGAATTCAATTAACCTTCGCCGTTAACTAGATTATTTTCGTGAAAGTGAAAACGAGAAGTTTTCAATTTTAATCCTTGAAATTGAAAATAAGTTCTGGCCATGTTGCTACATATCGGAAGAGAAAATATATTTCTCATTAAAATGAGAAATTACATACCAAACTATATTTGATCGTTATGAGACTGCTCCGCCTACACGGTAATTGGATTCCTTACCCTAGCTAAAATATAAAACATTAACGCGTTAGAAAAATGAAATGTTAGAAAAATTTCATAATCCTTATTATAAACGGATACTATATGAAAACATTTCAGTGTTACGCGTTAACTTCGAAATCGTTTTCTATTTTTTAAGAGAAATGTAAATAGTTCCAGCATCCATATTAGAGAGTCTCCCTTAAATAAACTAGCAAACAAAGACTAACAAGATTTCCAATAATACTCTTCTTCTCGTTCACCCTACTCAGCAGTGAATTCTTTCGAAAAGCTTAATCCACGTAAAAACTTCAATCCCTTGATGCACATAAAAATCAGTCTGAAAGTTTTATTACAGGTAGGTAGCGGCAGATACGAAATAAATGGTGAAATAAATCTTGCACCGAAGCGTAGAATAAATGAATCGTAGATCTTGCGATAGAAACGCGGCCGCTCGTGTTTACAAGATGAGCCAGCAATTATCATTCAGCCGGGGTGAATTATTCTTCGGGGAGTTTGAAAGAGTCGAAAAATAGCGGACGAGTCGTTGATTATCCGATTACGGAGCGGCTTGTTCCGGCGCAATCGAACTCCCCAACTGTCTGGTTTTCCGCGATACGATCTTCGATGCGTCTTAAAAGTGCCGTTCGCATAAGAACGAAGTGGCAGTGGGAATCCCGGCGCGGGATACCATCGACCCGACCCGGACCGATTTTCCCGCGAATGGCTAAATAAACGAGCTTCGTTTCCTCCCTTCGACTGATTCGGAAGGCATTCCCGTCGGCTACCCACGGAACTTCGATCCCGTAGACCCGTAGTTTGCATGCATTTACGGTTATGCGATATATTCTGGCCTTTCCGGTTTGTTATGCGCGGCCGTACCTAACACCCACCGGCGGATTGTCTGCCTGGCTGGGAAGCATCGTGTGTCTTCTCACAAGCCGACCCATTTATCTTAACCGCTCCGAAACACTTTCGTTATTTTTGCTGGTAAGAAGTTCCGAACAATTTTTGCACGATTTCAAACTTGAACACCGTTTAAGAGACGTTTTGACACTTTCGGATTTAGCCTTCTACATATATATCTCGGCCCAGTACGCGTTAGTTCCCAGTGCTCGCCGACCAAGTTTAACAAACGAACGCACTGTTATTCGAATTTAGTCGCGGCGAGCTGCTTTGCGTTAAAAGTCAGCTAAACTGGGTCAAGATGGTCGACACATTCAATTGCTTGGAGGCCGATTCTATGGAAATGGACCGGCTTAACTGGCCATTCTACGACGTGGCGTTCGAAAACTCTTAAAACCGCAATTCGTATAAAATTTGCTTGCTTGCGCGCGCGCGCGGGCGCGGGCAGGGGAAACGCGTCCGTGGTCCTGTGTCCGTGGCTGGCCAGGGATGATATCGCGGCACAGCTTTTCGGATCGGTAAATAAAGGAACCGGACCATTTTGGAAACTTCATTGACCGTGGAGAGAAAAATGGTCCCCGAGGCTGGACAACGGTCACGTCCACGTTCGCAGTTATAAAATTCACCGTTCCGGCCAGCCTCGTTTCTAGGTAAATCGCCTGTTTGAGCTCCGGGGGCTGCAGCTTACGGGCGATTTCTATTCCGGGACTCTTCGAATCTGAAAATTTATCGGCCGGGAAAGAAGAGGAACAGAAGGCGTACCCTTTCGCGTGGAACAGCCCGAAGTATAATCGAAGGCCATTACGATCGCTAAATCGCGGTTCGACGTCGCGGCAGAAACGGAAAGATGCTGTACCGCGGCCTTTAACGATGCAATTCGGAACGAACGTTGCGCTGAGTTGTTCGAAAAGAAGACCGAGGAACGAACTGTGATACGCAGGAAACCGTGTTCTACATTTTCTGTCCAACTTTCTGAGAAATCTCTTGTGCCAGCTTTCGGACCGGTGAACGAACAATGTCGGCCATCGTGGCTCAAAGAACCGAACATTCTTCAACAGTCTCGCTCCTATAATTCGACTCCTTCGATCAACGTAGAACGGAATAATTCGCTTTTAATCGTTCTGGCTTCGAATCACCTCGGGAAGCATCCCTTTCAAGGAAGTACAACGATTTTTGGGACACCCTGTATATTGTTTTTAAATACGATGTTGGTTTTATCAATGGATACTTCAATCCCTTTTTCTTCCATTATGTAGATTTGGAAGTTATTGTATATTTAGTCTTTGTTAAAGCGTTATATTGTTAAAAAATCTATCATAGTACCAGGAAAAAGTCGAACTTTTGAGAAGGTGTAGTAAGATGTACTAAAGTTCGAACGTTCCAAAATATTCAACTTCGACCCGAACCATTCTTTCTTGTTTTATCTATTCTACTATTTTGAGAATACAGCTTGACCCAGTTCGGTAAGACACCGTGCACTAAACCATTTATACCTCCTTACCTCCTTTCCATTCTTGAGGATACACACACTTTTTCATTTTCTGATGTTCCCTCTTTTACAAAATTCCCATTTTATATTCTTTCTTGCATCGATACGTACCTACGTATCAATTTAAATGTATGACTATTTCATTCGACACATTCGCAGTACAATCTTCTTTTGTAGAAGCTTTTGCAGTCTACCTCGTGCAGTTTCCTCTGTTTCTGTATTTCTACCTTTTTGCGTATTACGTCTATTTTTCATCTTGATTTTCCAAATGCTCCGCGTTACCGAGAAACTTTTATCAGGTCATGCTATTGTACATTTAGTGGAAAATATTTCAACGTCTTCAAGTTCTCTCCGAACCATGTCAGTTTGGCCAAAATAACTTTCCATCTAACCGCTAACAACGGAATTGATCACGCTTCGTGGTCCACTCTGTGTAAATTATGTACGCAACGGTTGTCAATTCTACCCCACGAACCAAAATTTCCCGGGTTTACTAAACCAGTCTCCGATTCTACTTTGCGTTCGAAACCCTTCGCGTTGTTTGCACGGGCATGGACACGTATCTTTATCGTTTCGAGAAACCGACATTGCCGTCCTCCCACCATCTGTTCCCTTTTCCCCCTTTGTTCCCCGTGTTTTATCTCGCAGACATATCGACCAGGGGACGCATCGAATAAAGGAAAGTTCCGCGGATGCCTTCGATTCGGCTTTCTTCGTTCTGCGGATTTCTCTGACCTCTTTCAATCTTCTTCCGCGCCTCTTCCCCGCCGTCCTTGCCACCCTGGTAAGGTAGCTACAGATTTACGAGAGGCAAGTACCTACTTTCGAACCGTAATTCCAAAAAAGTTTTCTTCTTCGCGCGCTCGGTCGGTTTAGGGATGTGCCTAGAAAAAAACGAGGACTCGGCACTTCGCGGGAATCCAATTCTTTAAATTATTTCTCCGCCTAGAGACCGTCCGCGTTCCGAGGACGGCTCGAGCGACAGAACGGCCCCCTCGCAATGCCTTTTTCTTTATCAAGTTTAATCAAATACGCCCCGCGGCGGAATTTTCGGAAACAAACAACTTTAGCCCGAGATTCTACTCGCGGTTAAACCCCTGACCCCCGGAATCGTGACACTCGTTGGAAAAATGATTAGGACAACATTTGGGGTCGATTGGATCATATTTAAAAAGTTTGAATTTTTTATATCTTCACATAAATATTCAGGTTAAAAATAACGTATTGGATAGTTGCAGATTATTTTATATTAAGTATAATATTAATATGCAACACGCAGCATTAATGTCAATAATATTTATAGAAAATATATAAAAATGTAGGAGAACCGAACGACATCGGCAGGAGTATCTTCTATATTTCCTTTTCCATTCTTACATGTTCGGAGAGAAATGGATAGAGTAAAAGAAGAAAGGAGAAATCGAGGACTGGAAGCGTTTAAACTTCGAAGTGGAAAAGAAAAGTAAGAGTCACCGTTTGACCCAGTGAAAAATGACAAAAGTTGGATAAAAGGAATGAAACGAAATTTTTACGGGTCGTTAACATATTTGCGTACATCAATATAAAAACTAACATACGGAGTATCGAGTATAAGTAAAAATGGAATAAAAGAGAGAAAATCTCGCGAAATAGGAAAGTATATCTTTCTCGACAAAGAAGAAATAAATGAAAGAAGATATTTCAATATTAAATATAACGTAATACGAAGACTGAAACAAAATAAGGACGTAATGAACGAAACCGTAGTCCTCTTTCGGTAGAAACAGGATCATATTTTATGTACCGGAAGGAAATAAAAGAAGCTGTATAGCATCGTTTAAAACAGATTATTGCGTGTACGTTCCATAAAATGTTCGCTGTAGCATATTTATGAAAATAATATTAATCCTAAAAAGATTATGTAACATGGACAGTTTTTTCAGTTCTTCGCTTATAAAACATTACCACCACGGGTCGGGGGAAGGGTAGAGTGCCGCCCCCCCCCCCGCCCCTCCCACCGACAAGTCCTAATCTAGCGGCTCTGTTTCTTACCGGGGAGTTATGCGATTTTAGAGAAACAGATCTCATGTTTCACCGTTTCTATGGTGGTCGGTTCTAGATGTAATCGAGCAGGAGGAAATAGAGAAAAGAGTGATGAACCGGACGAAACTCGTAAAGTTGTCAGAGTTGAAGACGAAACGCGTGTCGGTGTGAACGGAAAGTGGAAAACTAAGGCGAACGAGGAGGACCGGACGAAGGAGAGAGAAATAGTGGGCGGTAGGAATTAAGGCGCAAGGGTGAGGTCTAGGCGCAGATAAATACGGTAATCTAAGTTTTTCCATCTTGCGGGACAAGCGAATGGTAGCACGGTGACCTCCGCCGACAACGGAGGCGCTGTCTGAAAGGGTCTGTCCCGAATCTCTCGTGGCGCACAGCTACCGTATGTGGAACGGAAATCGTTGCAGGTTCCTGTTACTACTGCCACCAAACAGAGAAACAGGACTCACGGCCGGAGAATTAAACAGCTTGAAAATTAAGAGGGGACGTACATCTAGGAGGTCGAAAAGTGAGCTCGACTTTCAGAATTTCTTTGATTTCAACAAACGGTCATATTGGAAAAACGTTAGTGCATAAGTTGTGCCACACTTTTATCTACAAAATACTACATTTTTAAAACCATATTTAAAAAATAAACTCTACCCGATTTTTTGTCCACTGTGACTTTTCTGTTTAAACGAGTTTTTTTTTTTTTTAGATACCTAGAGTCAACGTTAAATATAATACAACATGTTAATTCTCTTTCTCTTTATTACAGCTAAGCACCATCGAGCAAAGCCGTTTCCTTTGTTGCAAAAACTACCTTTATCTTCTGAGTTTCCTTCCGCAGCATATTTATTTCTGCACTCTGCTGTTTTCCAAGAATCTGTTACTTGGGCTTGTTTACTTTTCCCCAGCAGTTTACTTTCTTTTAGTAGTTTTGTAATGTGGAGCAACACATTTGTGACGTTCTCTCGTGAATTGTTCGCTACTTTAAACTAAAATGTGATAGCAGTGTAAGATGGCTGTGAAGGTGGTCTGTATGTACACAAAAGCCCCGGCACGGTACAGTATTTGCAGTATAAATATCCATAACCGTGAAAAAAGTTGAAGTAAATATTCATCTATATATATATATAGTGACCAAATAATTATTTTATGTAATTTTAACGGTATAGGCATTTGTATATTTTGCAGAAATGCAGTTCTACGTCCGGCATGACAGTCGTCGGCGAGCTGCTGGTTCTGCGGAAAACCTACGAACAGTACACTTGGGAGCGCGGGAAAACAAGCAAATTGTCGGGTTCAAATCGAATGTTCGTTCATCGTGGACGTGCTACTTCACACTGGCGGAATCGCAATTTACTGCAACTTTTATTTATTTTATTCTTAGATTTGCAAAATATACGTTAACTGTGCCTAATGCGAATAACATTATTATTGTATTATTTGGTTATAGTTGTACTATAATTTAATCGTTAATTAATGATTTTGCATTAGAAGAATCATATTCATTTTATTGTGATTGAACGTTTTTAAATTTTCTACAAATATTGTGAAATATGATACATTAAACTTGAGAAACAAAGAATTAATCTGCTGAAATAGTTCAGCACTCGATATAATTAAATGTACACTAATTTGTTCTCCCACGAATCTCTCATAAATTTCAAAGTATCAAAATACTTTAAAATGTCGTCCAAAATAAAGAGAACATAATTCGCAATTTAATAGACTCGCTACTCGTACTTTTTAAAATCCTGTTTGTACGTTACACGACCGAGTTTTTATTACCGAGAACACCTTTGCCACCCAGAAATAAATTCTAAACACCATTGCGTCCACAGGACGTAAATTCTCAACAGAGGAGCACTGTTCTCCGGATCCCGCTAACAAAGACTGAACAAGACCTACAGAAAAAAAGAGCGACAGAAAAATATTCTAAATCTTGGAAATATCACCGTTTGCGACTGTCCTTTGATAATGCGGAGCGACCTGCATGGTGCATTAATCTCTCCGTAACCCATTACTAGAACGCGGATGTTAATGCAAATGCATTTTCTTGTATGAAATTCGTAACAAAATACACACCGCAGAGATTTGTTCTCTTCATAAAGGGTTTCCACCGTGTTCAGTTTGCATACTTCGCACACTGTGTATGTTTTGTATGATTTTTCACGACCATATTATTATTATTTGTGTATTGCGAAAATATGTCTCAAGATACAATAGGGTGCAACATTGTTTGGTCGGACATAAGTTTAAATCTTTACAGCATTGTTTGCACTCGGTATTAGTTAAAATCTTGTAGATATTTGATCAGAAAAATTGATCTAATAATGAAATGAATTGAACGTTTCATTTCTTAGTTTAGATGATGATAGTTTCCTTAAAAGCGCAAGTAGCCGCGGTCCACTCGTAGCGATAAATTACAGGAACAGAGTGGCGCGGAGGGAGCGAGCAATGCAATGCGAGGGGCCGCGCCGCGCCGCGCCGCGCCGCGTCGGAAGAGTCGGGAGCGTCGGGAGCGTCGGGAGCGTGGAGTTCATTGGTTTGTCCGTTGAACGACGTAAGGGGGTTGCGTTCGGTACGTTGGAGCGTCTTCTTAACAACGGCTCGCGGGCTGCTCGCCCGTAGAATTGCATTTAGTCGTTTAGCGCAAATGCTCGTAAAATCGCCTGGTTTTTTACGGTCGGGCCACCCGTAACCTCCCGGCATCCCGGCATCCCGACATACCGACATCCCAGCCAGCTAACCTGTTCGTCTTTCATCCCTCGTTCACTTCGCGCTGTTCCGCCACCATCCCGGCATCCTGCGGCACTCGCATTTATCCCCCGTGCAGACACCGGCGACAGTCCATAACGCGGCTGCAATCTTGGCAGACACGTCCGCGTAAACACGAAACCGGATTAACGAGATCAACGCAGCTGCGAAATGTTATTGCGCCAGCGGAAATTTTCCGCGGGCGCGTTCCGACGCTAAATGTTAACGATGTTACCTGGGCCCGGGAGTCGGTCGACCGAGTGACAGGCGAGTTCGTGAACAGGAATATTACGCGCGCGGAATCGAGGATCAACTCTTCTTCCCCAACGCGGAGGAAATTGGTCTTTTAAACTGGGGATCAAACCCTCTTTGGATCAGAAAATTCCATAATAGAATAGCGCGACGGTTATCGATGAAGTGTACCGGGTGGGTGGCCAGGGATTTTCCCCTAGAAACGGTGCCAGCAATGTGAGAAGCCACAAATAAATTGCTATCAAAGAGATATCGCACAAGTAAAATACTGTTTAACTCGTTAGTCGTATATAGAATTCACATTTTTATCGATAATATTGTATCGCATTTCTTTTCTTTTGAGAAAAATCTTTTGAGAACATCCAAACAGTTTAAAAAAAATTTCTCGAACAGTTGTCACATATGTCGCTCGAATCACTCTACATTTTTCATATTTTACAATTAACTTCCAAATTTTTTGTAGGAAAGTTCTATTTTTTACATGAAACATTTCTCCCATTTTTCCGTAAAATAAAATATCACAGTTCTCGTGTGTTGGTTAAGGCAAAATTCCATTTGAAATTGTGTCAGCATTCCAGTATGATCGATAGAAATATTTCAATCGTATAGTAGATATATTTTTTGCATGTGTAAAAGACGTAAACGATGCATTCGATAAAAGTTAAATCGTCCTATATTTATTTATAAAATTGCTAGACCTGATACGAACGGTACAATTTTTATTACGAAACGAAAATCCATCGAGCAATTGTCCATCTAATTACTTCCACGCCATTAGTTTTCAAGAGTTATGAACTCGTCCAATATTCGCCAGAGCGTAAAAATATTTGTCCTCTTACCGATTTTCTATCAGTTCCAATATTCTGTCAAATATTTTGCCATGGGCTGTCGTTTACGTACATACATTCTATCTCACTCGTGAACGCATCATTTTCCATTGTGCCGATTAGACACCAAAGAACACATTCTAAAATATCTTTACATGATATAACGAGTGAAAAAACCGAAGACACGTTTCTTCTCGAAAATGCTACTTTAAACGACTCTGAAAATATTGGAAAATATTGCGCATGGCTGAATCTGCCATGTATTTGAAGACTGAACCTTTCTCTTTGCAACGACCCCCTAAAACTTGCTATACTTTTTTTTTTTATCGTTCTCTTAAGCTTTAAATGAAATATGTACTGGCAACTTTACAATAATATAAGGCGTGTACACCACGCGGATTTTATACGAGCGAACCGAACGTTCCTCCTTTTTGTCCCATAAAACTGCTAAACAAACTCGTTCACCAAATCTTAATCTTCTATTTTAGATTCAGCAATGAAAACAATTTTCAATTTGTTTAGGGTCGTTTAGAAAATAAACAAAATACGATAAAAATACAAAATTCAGCGTTTAAAAAATGACTAGATCGAATGCAAATTAACAAAAGATGTAGAGAACTTAATAATATTTTTGCATTATTTCCAACTCGTTGAAAAGCATAACTCGTAACGAGAGCAGACCACTTTTAGCTTGCATAAAAATTCGTATTCTATTTTTAAATAATCGTACCTAGTATCTAGGAACATGATGTAGCATAAAGTTATAGAAGATGTTGAAGAGAAACGAATTTGTCACGAATGAACGAGAAATAGGATTCGCCTGGCAGAAAGTCTCCCCCTAGGCATCTTCGTGCAGTAAGACGTGTACTGGTACTGCTAGAAGTTATCCGGTCAGTTCACTATAAAGAACATGGAATAACAATAAGAGGAGAGAGAGAGAGAGAGAGAGAGAGAGAGAGAGAGAGAGAGAGAGAGAGAGAGAGAGAGAGAGAGAGAGAGAGTGGTTGCCGTGGAACAATCACGGCGACTTACATCGTCGGGAAGAAGCCTCGGCTCGTTTTAACTCTCAACTCCGAAACGTACTTAGCACTGAGCACAGAATCAGAGAATTACACGATTCCACGAACGCAACTCCGTGCTTGCATGTACAACCGTGCCGCGTTCAATCGGGCGAGCAACGTATTATAGAAATCTGTCTTTCACGGTGAATAGAGCCGGAAGCTTTTCTCCTGAAAATATTCGACTCCGGTCATTTTCACCGAGAGAGGATTGTTTCATCCAGAGACGGCGCCATTTCGCATTGTAGCTGGAAATGGGCACTAACTAACTAATGTTCCTGAACCCAGAAATTCGGAAAATTATGCTAAATGAAACCAATGCAAATACTTTTTGATAATAGGAATTTTATTTTAAATCGATGCGATGCACAAATATTAATAATACGTATCTCCTCAAATACATTTCCTCTATTTTTATCTGTTTGAATTCTCTCGAAGCACATCAGACTAAGGTAGGATGAAAAAGGAATGAAATTTCTTATTTTTCACACTGGAAAGTGGTGGATCGACGGTTACTTCAAATAGGACAGCGATTTCAAGATGTGAGAGTGTCTTTTTCGAACTGGAACAGGAAGAACCTACATCGATAGATCAAAAGACAAACTTTCCTTCGAAAATCTAACCTCCGATTCTCGATGAACAAGCATTCCGAAATGAAATTTAATTTAATAAAAATGAAAGTGACGAAATAATAGAACTTCTGTCCTGAAATCACCTGTATATCCGAATTTCAAATATCTAACTCTTTATCGTTTGAAAACGTTCCAACATGACTTATCGTACAAATCAGTAATCGATAGACTGCCGATTTTGCCATTGTATACTTTCCGACTTATTAAAATGATTAAAAAAGGAAATACATTTTCATTTTTAGTTCTCAAAATTCCTTTAGATAATTTTGATTTTGATTTTACTTGTTAAGTTCTAATCACGGTAGCTATAAACTAAATCATAGTGCAGGGGGTTCGTTGTTATAGATTTCATTTGGAAAGTGTACCAGAATATTGCTACAGATGCCAGAGGTTATATGTAACTTCAGATCCTAAACCCCAATTCGTATTAAACGAACTAACCGAACAGAAACACAACTCCAATCTCGGGAGAAACGTATCTCAAGGGAAAGATCGTCAATTACCGCAACGAACGCAGATTTTAAGGTACCATAGGGTCTCCGCCTGGAATTCGATCCTAAATCTTGCAAGCAAAATGGTCGTGGTACACATCCGGTTCCAGTTATGTTGCGGTTCGGACTATAAATTCCCTTGTAACCAACAGCGGAAATCAGCGGAACAGTTTACACGCGAGATCCTTGTCTCTTACGTTACATCGTCTCTACACAGATCACCTACAAGCAACACATGCATCATCCAAGTGGCTACGATCTATCGAATCGAAACTGAAATAGCTGGAAGCCATCGGAAGTTAAACAGGTCGAGGCAACAGTTCAGTCTAATTCTAAAATCTAAAAAGCATCGAACGTGATTAAAATAACGTGCAAAGTGGGCGCAACGTTAAAAAGTAGCGAGGACGTCTCCGCGAAGAATATTAAAGCTGGAAAAGTTCGTCTATTAAGCGGACATTAAACTACACGTTAAAATCTAATTTACAGTAAACGCGAAATCAACTTCGCGTTGCCAGCAATAACACTTGGCGCCAAGAGGCAAGCAGAAGTACTTTTCCTGACTGAATGAGCAACTTCGCTGGGAGAGGGGAGAGGGGAGAGGGGAGAAGGGAGAAGGAGAAAATGTAACGCGTTCGCTAAACCCAGATAGGGGGTAGTAGAAACCAGAGACTAGATGGTCGAAATAGCCTTTCGTCGCTGTCTTAGAGCTGTTCGAAGTTCTCGCGAAAATTCATGGGGCGAACGCCTTCGACTTTGGACCACGGGCTTTAGGTTACGCCGCAGTTTCTTTATGCCCTGCTCTGACTGTACTTCTTTTACATCTCGCACGGCGATTCGCCTTCCGTCTTCTATCAGGCGTATCCCTTTATCTGCAACCTTTTACGACTAACGCGATGTTAATCGCGCTTCTCGGTTTCCGAACCTACGGAAGATCTTCCGTTTAAGGATGGCTTCCTTTGGAGGTTGCGGTCGAAACTGCTCGATTACCGATATTTCTGCTGCTTTTGGTTAACAAGAAAATTGGTCGGCAAACAATTCACCGTTAATATCATTTTCAAGTTAATATCATTTTCCTAAGTATTTGAAATGAGTTTCGTTCGTTATTATTTTGAAGCCAGCGTTAATCGTCGCAGTGGGAAAAATTGTATAACCAAAAACTCTGAATGACCTCAAAGCTTGGAGCGTTAGTCGAGTAGCCTCCAGCGAAGCTCTTGCGGCTTTTACTTAAATTTCCGGAATATGTACGTCAATCTCTCAGCGTAAGTCTCGCTTCGGCCAGTTTCTGTTCCCTCTGCTTTGCTCTAAAGTGATTTTCGTTTTTGCTTACACGAAGAATTTCATTTCACGTCCATATTCGGTTTCTCGGCTGGCATAAATTAATACCGGTAATTATTGAAAACTGTAACGCGTACGATGATATTCTGGAAATTTAAGGGACGCGTAATTTTATCGCTATCGTCGATATTATTGCGCGGACGTTCGAATAACGTAAACGTAAACCTTTGACAAATGTATTTTCTGGTATTCCAGATTGTATTTTATGATTTCTTTGTTCGAAGGTCGACGACAATTTATTCGCGAAGGTCTGGCGAGCCGCAGTCGCTTTAGAATTTCAGCTCCGCACAAAAGTGACGGCGGCGTCCTCCCGTGTATCAGGAATCGCATTGTTTTCTACCTTTTGTTTCTTACTGACTTGACGAGCGCGTTTCCCGGCCGTGCTTTCACGTTTCTTTCGAGCTCCACGAGAAGTTTCGGAGCTTTCGAGTTCCCGTTCTTTTCGTAGAAACCGCCGCTGTCTCCCTCATTTTCATATTCTTCTACCCACGAATCGAAATATTCTCACTCGACAGAAATAGAGGTACGACTGTCCGCGACCCCTTTGTGCGGCAAAATTAAACCTCACCGCGAATTACATTGCTATACTATAGCTTTGCTGAAAAAGTTTTTGACCGATTTTGACGGCTGGTACAACCGGATAGGAGATGATACTACGTGTAAAAATAAGTAGAAATAAAGGAATAACATTTCTTCATTTGACGCATCGCTTTCGAGGAAATCGAGTTTGAAGATCCGTCGCGTTCGCGTGCTGTAGTACGATATACAATATATGCTGGAAGTAGAATTGGTTGGCCATGGTCAGACGCGTCCTGTTCATTAGCTGCATGTTCAAACTCGATTTTTTCGAAAACGAGGCGTCAAACGAGAAACTGTTGTTCCTTTTTTTAGTTTTGTTTTTGCATGTAGAATCATCCCCCGCTCGGTTGTACCACCTGTCCGACCACACCCTGTACGAGATGGAACACACCACTTCAGAAAAATCCCTGAAGATTAAACTGGTAAAGTTTAAAAGATTATTTTTCCACCTACCTAGTAGTTTTTCTATCTCGTGTAATTTATGATACCGTCGCTTAATTATTCAACGAATTAAGCTCGCTTTCGCTGGTTACTTTCATCATTCGATTTTTGTACAACTTTTATACATTATCATAATTTTTCTATGTCGTGTAATTTATGATACCGTCACTTAATTATTCAGTGAATTAAGCTCGCTTTCACTGGTTACTTTCATCATTCAATTTTAGTAACAACTTTTATACATTTTCATAATTTTTCCATGTCGTGTAATTTATCATACCGTCACTTAATTATTCAGCGAATTAAGCTCGCTTTCACTGGTTACTTTCATTGTTCAATTTTTTTTACAGGCCGTTACGTTTAACTCAGAGTCTAGTACAGTGCCGACCAGAATTATACATGGCAATTCTAAACGCATCGCATCGGACGCTGTATAAATCATTTGACGTCACCATTTTCAAAAAAGTATTTTTATTATTTCATACCGTATGAATCTCTTTGTTCTCCGGCCTCGTTCGACACGGCGACGTCACTTGACAAATGTGCGTCGCCCCCGCGCTTTTACCTCTAATAAAAATTTATGACCGTCACTCGCGAAACATTTTTCGCGCTCCACCGATACGTATTACGCTTCCAGCGGCTGCTGGTACTTGAAATTCTTGTCTTTAAACCGGTGCCAATAAACCCGTTCAATCTTTTCGGAACGATTCACCGTTTACACTGTTGGTGTAGCGAGAATTTATGCAATTTCAGATTGCTGTCGCAACTACGAGAACCCCTCGAATAACAGCGAATAGACTACACGAAAAATCGTATAAGAAAAATTGCATTGGCCCACGAATAACACGGTACAGTAATGTTTCGATATACGAATGTGAAACAGATGAGCAAGATATTTGCGTTACATGATGAAATATAGATTAAAGAAATGTGTATTATTTTACCAGCGTACTATCATGTTGTGTTTGCTATAAAACAATTTTGTAATTTTCGTTTTATAGAAACCTTCGAGATATTGTGACTAGTATCGAGCGGTGTCCGGATATTCGAAGCTCGTAACCTCGCCGTCGTATTTATCACAAATAGAATATTGTAAGATGGCCACGCGCGTACTATCTTTCTGATTGGGTGTGCAGGGAGGGATGGATCGAGGAGACACCGACCGTTGATGCACGTCCATTCTTCCCTTCCGCCTCCGAATATACTTTCCTTATCTTTCTCCTCTGCGTTGTTATCGTTTCGTCTTTATTTCCCGAGAAAATTGAATCCTTTTGTACGAACCGGTCCTCCGGCCGCACATAATATTCACTGTAATTTTCCACATGTTGAACATCGATACCCTCGCCTTCGATAATAATCTGCCACCCACCCCCGTGAACCCACTCCACTCCCCGCGTTGGACCCACGCGTTGGCTACATTTTACACTTTGTACGCCGCTTTCGGGGGTGTGTAATCTTTTATCGATCGGCCGGTTTTTATGACGCAAGTGGTTACGATAACAAGCACGGTGTATCGGAAATTCGAGGACTCCGGCACTACTTCTTTTTTCTTTCTTTCTGGAAAACCGGGGGAAAAATAAAAGGAGACGATGGCTCGCCGTCAATATCGAATTTTTTACTCGCGGTTTAATTATCCTCCACAGTGTAAAGATGTTTCCTTCCTTTTTCAACGTTGCTACCCCTTAATCTCAATACTTTATTAAATTTCTGATTCAATCCGATCGCTCGTCTACTTTTTCGCCCCGCCTCGATTGCGGTTACTCAACTATGCATATGCATCCAGCAATGCTTATTTTTTAACGAACACATCCCCCTTATTAATTTCCTGTTGTTTCTGTCATTCGACGTTGCAGTAAGTAATATTCGTAATTGTTGATCGGAATCAAAATTGTACGTGTCACGGAAAAATTAAGTCAGCACACGCGTGCTATCTTTTTGACTAGGAGTGTACTTGCCTTTCGTACAGATCCAGAACGTCCCTTGAGTTACTTTCGCTGAAGGAGAATATATGGGATAGTAATTCCGACGATAAAGCAAGAATCATTTGGGAACAGCCAGTAAAACTGACTGTATATCAACGACAAATACCGCCGGCCGTTCACGCCATTATTCAGCTACGTAATTTTCCTGCTTCTCGAAAGATGGAATGACTATTTCGGTGTTTAACTGGCCTCGATAGATTCGCTTCGAAGAAATATGGGGTACCGCTTGTTTGTTCCTCTATTTCGCTCGAACGTATTCTTCTTTCGCGACAATAATTTATCGCGCCGCCATATTTACCTTTTTATGAGTTATTGCTACGGCTAGAACGATTTTTTTAGAGATCCTAGTTTCTGACAATATAACCGGCGATATTGAAATATTAAGTAATAAACTGAATTTTTGCATTTTGCTACGCTACGTTTCTCTTCTCGAGGAAGAGCGTACAAAATATGTTATAAATTACTATAAACGTAATGTGTAACATCATTTTCCACCACAAATTATTGGACAGTCAATGTTTAACCGTTTATTTCTGTTAATTTACGATGAACATAGAATATCGGTAAAAGTGACAGTTCCAAAGAGCGGGCATTACCAACCGGGATGAAACCCACTGACAGAAATCACGATTAAGTCGAGCTCCATTTTAAGGTGGTATAAAACGCTAGGTGAGGAGAAAAGCGAAGCCGGATTCGTCTTTACGAGCAACGAAATCCTGCCATTTTGTTCACACGTGGAGGCCGTAAATCGCGGTATCCTGTTTAATTCCGCTGACGACGCGCCCGTTTACGCATGTATTAAATTTCTCTAAATTCAGCACCGAGAAAAGCTTAAAAATCGTGATTACCTTCGGTCGAACGGCATTACGCGGAATTTGAACGTGGTTCGAATAACCTGGAAATTCATTCGTTTATCTCGAAAAACGTGGTTCTTTCAATGAAATTAATGTTTCACCTTACCTCGGAGTTGTATAATTTTACATTCCCCCAGAGATAGTTGATGAGAGAAAATGTGCGACACGGCTTGCGAGTGCCCGTCATATTATCTGCTCTCACAATATACCTTAACTAAATAAATGTGAAATTAATATCGGTGTAACGAAAGGAAACTCTCTATGTCAGCGATTTCGAAAAGTCGAATTTTTCTTCTATATATATATACTTTTTTTTTTTATTTGAAAGCTTAACTTACTGCTTTTTGCCTGAATTGATTTTCTGTCTAATTTTCCAGAAACATTTTAATTCCATAATACTACCTTTCCACCATATTCGTTGGAAATGTCGATTGAAAATTTATATTTTTAAATAAAGTTATTATCTGCTGTAGATATCCACGTCAGTGACGCTTAACGCTATTCCTACCGACACTTCGCGTATACCTATTCCTACCGCGACCGGTCAAATGACCGGTCTTTAGGACAACTTATATTTTTTAATATAGAATGAAGATAATAGCCAATTTGACAGTATAAAAATATAGTTTCTTTTATTTAGGAGTATATAATGTACATATTATTCGTTTTCACCGCATAATATTTCGTTTACTATACCCTGTTGGGCCTGATGTTCCCCTAGAAATATTCTGAATAGGTGCTCTTCCAGGATTAGACCCTTCTTTTACTTCTTGCCAAACAGTTCCGTCTACAGCAGTTTCGATTACCTCTTCCTCGTTCTCACTATCGGAACTAACGAAAAATCAGCTTCTCTTTCGTCCTCTACATACGTTCGAAACATTCTCTTCGTCCTCATCGGTGTTCGAGTCGGTCTCAAATAGATCATACTTTTCCGCATTGTCATTTTCAATATCAAACATTTCCTGATCATCTTCGGAACACACCTCATCGATATTATTTATTTTCTCTAATAATAACTTTACACTCTTCGAACGTCTTGACATTTTGGGAATGAATATTCAAGGGATAAAATAAAAACTAAAATATAAAGATGTGAATCAAGATGGATAAAAAAACGAACAAAAGATAAAATGTGAAACTTACTACGAAATTTTGTTGGTTTGTTCACTTTTTTGAAAATGACACTTATAACACGTAATAGAATATAAGATAAAAGTAGAATAAAAATAGAAAATAGTAAAAGACTGCCGAATATGCTCCTTGTAACTTTCACGTTTTGATGGTCTCTGTTCAGCTCACAAGACTTTACTGATTTGAATTCGCGAGAGTGAGAAGAAGTCTAGGCATCCCCTTCGGCTACGATTTGATTTATTTTCCAGTCATAGTAGATAAGACGGTGTAAGAAAATCCGAGGTTCTGGACCGCTTCGGATACCAATCGGTCAAATAAACACCGCGAGAACTGCCGATAGGCGAGCGAGAACTGTAAACACTTTGAAGTGCCGTAAAGCAGTCCCTGGAAAGCACTTTACGGCTAAAATCATGCCACAACTGCATTACCTTTCGTTTGTAACGACTTTATAGTCTCGGAATTGAGTCTTTGACAGAGTACTATTACAAAAAGATATAAATCGTTCTACCGGTCAAATCACCGGTCGTGGTGGGTAAGACAGACTACAAATTTTCCTCAGAAAATAAACAATAAAAAAAGAAGTGAATATTGAAAAATGTATTGTACGCATATTTTAGGAAAAGTCGTGAAGTTTAAAAGCGATTCGATTACGTTGTATATAGGAAATTTTAATCGAAATTTTAAAAACGGTCATTTGACCGGTAGCGGTAGGAATAGTGTTAAAATATTTTAAGTCGGTTGCACTATGTTTCATCTAATATTCGTTGGAAATGTCATTTAAGAATTTATAATATTCAGGAAGTTATGGCGTATAAAATAGCGCTGAAAATAGTTGACACATTTTTCTCGAAATAGCGGTCAATATTCCTCGAAACGAATGAATCCATTCAACTAAAATATTTCACAGAAATTTTTTACAAAATTTTCTGGCTTTTGTTGTAAAACTTTATTTGAGCGTCATAGTCTATTTCTGAAGATAAAAAAACAGGCGATTTTTAGGTTCGAAATCGTAGTTTTCAATAGTCCTCCGTTTTTTGAGTAGCAGTATTTTTTTAAATCGATTGCATGATAAAAATTAGTTAGGAAAAAAATTCTGCTTTTTTTCCTACAGAGAAATTATTATTCGTTCAATTTTGTTACATTATCGATGAAACTTACAGAATCGATGATGGAATTATATAACCTAAAAATAAACAATCAAAGTTATTTCTAAATATTTTCAATCATACATTTATTACAATTTTTTATTTAATTTGACAGGATTTCATTGAATTGCAAATTTGGGATGACTGAAACGTGATGTGAAAAAATTCATACTTGATTATATCATTGCAAAAGAAACAATTTAATTTGTAATATTGGATGAGTCGTTGAAACGTGTATGTGGATTGTAGATACCTTTTTTATTGAAATTTAATGTCTGCTATTTCATACATCGGTACTACATACAAATATGTACCATATAAATATTTATAAATAATGTATCAAGGCAAGGGAAAATAGTATCCCGGATATTGAATATTTTGAGAGAAAGTTGTCCTAAAGTTCTTTAAGATCTGTTAAGCGCGCATAGAAATGGAGAAAGGGTACTTAAAATATTTGTTGCGCACTTGAAACTGACGTTGACCACGGTTTGACAGTCGATTTAAAAACTGCATGGAAGAAAAGGGAGCAGCACGTTGTTCGACGAAACTAAAAATTGCCTTCAATTTACACAGTATTGATTTTCGAGAGTTGGATAAAAAAGATAATATTCGCCACGTAGATACATGAAAAAGTAAACATTATTTCATAATATTTACATTAAAAATTCTGCAATTACTTCAATTATCAATCATCAAACGAGTATATACAACAGAATAATGTACAATATTTTCGTCTAATTTGAATAGTTTAATGGTATAACCTGTGTTTCTCGACGCAGACGCGTTCGACCATTTGCATAGTAAATTGCCGTGGTCTTCCACGAAGACTCACGGGCGTCATCTGCTCGCAATTTTCGCATCCTTCTACGTAGACACGCGATCTCCCAGCTGCTGATATTCAGAAATTCATTTCGTTAACGATCCTCCTAAATCAGAGTATATGGGAGCTGATTCGGTGATCTACTGTATAGCAGGGATCATCTGGAATCGACTTCTAGCAATCAACGATGTAATTGGAGTTTTAGTTATGGAAACATCATTCTGACGGTAGAAGCCTTAACATGAAACACGGAAAACAAATATCAGGTGTATTATTAATAAAATTCCATTATATTTATATCAACGATCAATAGTTATTAACATTGAAAGAGTCTATTTTGTTTTTTCTCTTGTGATAATGTAAATGTAAATAAGCTCTTTGTCGAACGTCGTTCACCTTTTCCGAATTAGAAAAAGACAAGGAAATGTTTTAAATTCAAATTAGATGTCAGCAGTTTGTTTTTTTTTTTTTTTTTGAAAGAATTATGGATTCGTAGACATGAATAAATCATGAGAAAAAGAGAATGACATGCAGTGAATTTTATGTTTGTTCCTATATTTTCGAGATAATAATTCAATTAATTTTGATCATTATTTTCTCCGTTAATTCTTCCAGCAAATTTAGTTTTGGATGTTAATTACTTGTATTACCGTGGGTTGACATAGAATTTGCCACCGCGTGATCGAAATAACAGGAATGAAATGATACAAAAATCTTCCGTGAACAAAACGAGGATTTTAGTGTGTTTTGGGAAATCGCTGCCGCAAAGATTTATGACTGGTGATGCAAAATGGGGATTCTACTATCGGAAATAAACCGCATAAGGATATTTAAATAGTATTTGACTGGAATATGATTTATGTTCCGCTGGTCCATCGCTATCTCCGAATTTCTCCGTTCGAGTTTTACGTACCTTCTGCAGAGAATCGTGCTGTTCTCGTACTCCGGCATAACCATTATTCCACTATCGCTAACACAAGAAAATCAAATTTTATGCAAATCGATAAATTTAATTTGGAATAACTATCATTCGGTATTTGTGAAAAGGATTCACTGCTGCGTTGTTCATAATTTTGAAGTTGATTAAGAAACTTTTGAGAGGCGCATACTTTTGAGCGGGGGTGTACGCATTTAGATGCGTAACCCTTTGATCAGTCTTCCGGCGAGCAGCCGCCGCGCCGATCGATCGTGGCCGAGAAGTTCCAAAACGAGGAAACAAAGAATTGACTGGATATACGACCGGAATCCGTATGAAATTACTCCGAGCTTCCGTAACGAGCCCTGTAATTAGCTACACCCGCAAATTACCCTGCTGCATCTCTGCCAACGTCGCCACCCCCGCTCCTTCAGCCCCGCTGACACCCACCCCGAAACCGTGCCATTTTAAAGCTCGAGTACCACCTTGATGGCGAAGCACAGGTCTAGTCTAAAGTGACCAGGATGAAGTACTAACGAATTCATACGCGCGGCCATTGTTCATCGCTTTATATACCGCGAATACGCCGGTAGAAACGGCGAACCACCGCTCGAGATCAATTGTTACTCGATTCGGTCTGCTTATTCGACCGTGAGCGCGACTCTTCAGGAATGCTGTTCAATCATCAACTTTCGCTACGCGGAGGCTTTCGACGATTTCATGCCAGCCACGGCTAAGGTCCATTCAAAGCTGTACGCACCAATCTTTCGTTACCCTTTTTTTGAGCCTGCTTTGAGCTCAATTGTGTACTTCGTATCGTACCTAACTCAAATAACTGATCATTTCAACTGGCTACTAGAAAATTGGGTGGTTAAAAGTTTGCCCTTTTCATCGACCACAATCGCTTCTTCCTATTCGAGCTCGAAGGAAAATTCGTTTCCCAGAAAAACACGTCTGAAGACTTCGAAGCCACCATTTATCAAATTGGAATGTAAAGTCGTTAAAATCGTGTAATTTTCTGTAATTACAATGCAGCATTAAAGACAGAAATGACGTAATACGTAATGAGAAAGTAATTACAGTTACATACAGTTTTTATGTGACATGCTGCTTGTATTATATTCGTCGCCTTTAATTTCTGTGCTGCATCCTTTCTATAAAAACTCCCGTGAGACTACGATGATTAAAAAATAAGTCCTTTTATTCATAAAATGGAAAATTTTCTCTAGCCTACATCCGACCGTATGCGAGTCTAATTTAACTCTTCAAATGTTTGCTGTAATTACAAATGTATGGAAATAATAATAATACACGAATTACTTGGAAAAATAAATTCATTTAATAATAAATATATAATATGTAATAATAAAATATATGTAGTTAGTAAAAAAAAAAAACATCCTGAAAACTACGAAAAAAACATTAAGAAAAAAACAACCTCTGCGGGGGGCTGACCACTTAACACCTCGTTTAAACTAAACGTACAAAATTGTTTACTTCGGCAAAGTTAAAGAAGATATTCTGGGGACCGCGCTTACCCGAGACACCCTGTATAACTTCCGTTTTCTCTTTAATTTCGATTTCGAATTCCAAGTCCGTTCGAGTATGGTCATCGTTATAGAAGCAATTACCGTTCTTCGTCTCAAAAAGTGCCGTTTCCTTAATTCCTGAATAACTCGAATTAGAGAGCCGGTGTTTGTGTGCAGACTCTCGGGAAGATCTTCCACGCGGACTGCCCGTAATTAACGATTATCGCCTCTCGTTCGCGTTTTCATCGTCTTCCTCTTTCAACGTCCGGCGGCGGTTAAATATTTCACCCCTCCGAGCCAACACCACCCTGGTTTGCGTATAAATTGCGTTTTCATCCGTGTCGCTGTAACTGCCGTACCATGTAACACGCTGACAGCAAGATTTTTCCAAGACAGGAAGCAGCCGGTAACTCGGAACGCAAAGGAATGAGAAATGCGTGTTACTGGTGCTCTCCGAGGATATATTGCGGGGATTTTCACTCCCCGCGGGGACTTTTTCCTGCCGTTTTGTCCGGGACGAAAATTATATTTACTTCTGCTAATTGAATATTACTCGAGGCAGCTCACTGCAGGAGATTCAAATGAAAAATTCTATGAGAACACCGGGATTTATTCTGGTAGAAAATGAAGCCGCGATAACGGGGAAACGAGACTTTTTACAGGTTCTTTATGACGAGCGAAATTACCATGTGATGTTTATTTAACACGTTCACGGTCCGAGTGTCCAAGCTCGAATACGGACAAAGGGAATGGCTTTTCTAAAAGCAATAATAACAAGTCTTCTCTTAACCCATTGTCGTCTTACCTTATTCGCAGCTACAGATACTCAAAATTACTATTTTGTGTATCTCGGTGACGAATTCGAGAGAAAAAGATTAATTTATAATTCTAGCCATAAAAGAGCTCCGCGTTTACATGGATATCCGCAGTCCAGTAATGAAAGAACGCCTGACCTGACGCGGTGGAGATTTTTCTGGCATCATCATAAAATGATACATACCCAAAAGTTTTGGTGGTATCAGAATGGACGTATACATGTATATGAATGTAGAGACGAATATGGTACAGTATCAGCGTCGTTTCTCGCGTACACGGTTGTCAGGTTCAGCTGCTAGCTCAGCTGGCTAAGGAGGGCTGCAGCCGATAAAACAAAAGAACAGGGTGGGAGACGCAGCAAACAAAGCAAAACAGTCTGGCAACGGTTCTAATCGAGTTCTCCCGTTATCGCGAGCTAGGAAGGTGACGCAAAATCATGAAATTACCTCTGTCGTCAGGACAATATCGTCTGTGTGTGTCCGTACGAATAATCAGACCGAGAAAAAAAGAAAAACAAATGAAATACAGAAAATACTGAAAATTCAAGCTCAAGATTGTTCGTACGCTTCTGTAATTTATATAATTTTCAATTTCCAGGAAGATTAGGAGAATCGAGGTGCATCGATATTTTCAACTGACACTTTCAACTATTACTTTCAACCGACTAAAATGATTAAAGAAAGAAAGAAAGAAAGAAAGAAAGAAAATACTACTACTATTTATTTGATGGTTGTATCAGTTAGAAATTCTTCATCGTTCAGAATTTCATAGAAAAGAAAAAGAAAGAATAGAATTTTATTTCGATTCGAAGGAAATTTATCAGAGTCTGTTAAGAATCTTCATCGCGAGTCCGACTCGATATTATAAGGCAAGGAGTTAACGAAGAAAATTGTTATTTCGCTTAAAGATCCACAGTCGAGATACGGAAAAGTTATTTGAAAAATGTTCCGCGAACCACGTTTCAAGTAGAACCTATCGAAGAGTTCCATAACTCTTTCGATCCGAGGAGAAAACGGTAAATCTTGAAACTGAACAGGAATGTTTCCTTGGAAGAAAATCTCGAGACAGAAGGGAAACAACCCGCTAAGTGTTCGAGACGTTCCGAGTATTCGGAGGCGTTACCTTCGGAATTATTTCACTTTGCCCGAAACAACCACGGGGAAGGAAGGTGTACTCTCGGTTGAAAACTGCAGCGATCCCTGTTCCGAATGTGGAGAAGCAGATAAAATAATGCCGGCGACGCAGGCTCCGGGAGGGTTGCGAAAGCAAACGAACCAAAGAGAAGCGACTCTGAAAACCGCCGCTGGGATTCCGGTAACCCGATCAAATTTTCTCCTTCCCTCTCTGTCAGCGAGAGGACTTCTCATCCGGCTCGCGCCTCTAACTCCCCTGCAAATTTTTCTCCGAACGCGAGATGTTTCGAATCGTTTAATCATTCCGATAAACGTTGGGAAGAAAACGTTTTCTGTCAGAGAATTGAAGCGTGGTGCACAGGTAAAACCAGCCATTTCTATAACATAACTTTTGTCGTGTCGTATAATATATTTTGCTTCGTTGCAAAATCTGCGATCGTTCCCAATAATTCAAGGTATCAACAGCATTGCGATTGAATCGGTGCGTTGCGCATAACGGATTTCAGATCGAACGATGGACAGACGGCAATTGTTTTCTCGTTAAATTGTAACACGTCCGCGCTCGCCGCTTTAACAACCATGCGATCTCGACACCTCCGTCTCATTAATGCTCTTTCATTATCCGTTCTCTTTTCACGGTCCTAATTGCTTCCGTTAAACCGAAGAGCCGTTGACGTTCGATCACTCGACTCTTTTAACGAAATACTTTGCAGTCTCGCGTAAATGTGGTTCATTGACTTGCGAATTTCATTCGATTTTACCTCGCACCGCTTCTACTCTTGAGGGAATCTTCTTTTCTGTGTATATCGACGAGCTTGAACAGCTTATCGTTAGTTTACAAAGTAAACATATTTTCATTTATGGCTGAAATACTAATTTTACGCATTTATGGTACTCTCGACTATGCGTAGAGTTTGCGCATTCGTTGCCATATTCGATTCGTTGAATATTGTTACGCTATTTTCAACTTAGTAAAATTATCGATACTGGAGGTATTCGGTACGAATTACGAATAAACAGCCCTGTACAGAATCCTGTGCCACGCTAAAGCAATGTTAAGCGCTTATTCCAGTAATTTGCAGAATGCTTCATACTTACCGATATAATAGCACGATATTTTCCGCAACTAGTCCCCGACACAGTTTCACGATCGTTAAGCTAGAAAGGGAGCCCGGAAATCCGGCGGGAAATTCGTTTGTGACGCCAGTAACGTTACTTCTGGACCAAGATATTGCCAAAGAACATAATTCTCGACAGTGTGCTGCGAGCCTCCGTGATCGCAGCCGCCCCAACGAGAACAGTTTGCCGGAAGAAAAGGCCGGAGGAAAGAAAAGCGTCTGAAAGAGATAAATAAACAAAACGGCGAACGCGTAAGAGCTGAGCAAAGCTTGCAGAAATTCTTGGGACACGGCAGAGCCGAGTTGCTACTCGAGGGGCCCTCGTTCGCTTCGTTTTCCCTTAAAATTGATCGGTTCTAATCCGACGGAATCATCCCACCGAGCAGTGGATGCCCAACGATCTCAGTTTTCTGCTTTTTTTCAACGCCGACGATGCTAACGAAGTGGAAACGATACAAGGTACAGAGAGCAAACGGTGTGTGCCGTTTTATAAATTTATGCCACTCCTCGTGCCGATGCTTACGCTTATTATGCAAATCCTTTGTCAGATCACGCAACGGGTCTCAAGGAAAAGGTATCGTCGTCGATCTGACCTGCACGGATCGTTATTTCAATCCAACTCGAGCTGTTAATCCCAGGTTGTACCCTTGTCGTGTAGATCTCTATCGCCTCTTTCGTATCCTTTTACTTCCTGTTGCGGTTTAAGAGATTACCGTGTTATGGTGACGCGGATTTTATGCGTTCATGATAGGCAAATTTATCCAGAGATTAATGCGGTAATTAAAAGCTGAGTCGAGCTTAATGTAGTACTCGTTCTATTAAGATACCCCGACACCTTTCGTGGAAGAACTATATTTCCGCTTTGTACATAATACCCGAATGAACCAAAAATTAAGTTACCCAACACTTTCTGGGATACGTACGTATTTCATTTGTACCGTATTTTTCTCTAATATTTTTCCATCAGCCTATCCCGTATTATATCATTTTCTAATTCGAGATTCTGCAACTTCACCGTTCCCAGAAACCCGTTTCTACTTGATCCTCGAAATCAAAAGAAGGAACTTTCCTTCGAACTTCTCCCTCGTCTCGCGTTTCAAATCCCGTCTTCCCTTTTACCCCGGTGCTGTTCGAGTCGATGAAACGAATCCCCTTGCCCGCGAGCCGAGAAAATCGAAATGCAACTTTTCTTTCCTCCGCGCCGCCCCGCGCCGCTCGCCGCTCGCCGCTCGCCGCGATATTATTTCGGTGGTGAGCTAGTCGCTTGTGGCCAAGGGTGAAATGCGAAATGCGAAATGCGAAATGCGAAAATTCCGCAAGACGGAGGGGCCGCTTCATTCGTCGCGGCCGGTTCGTGCCCGGAAAGTTAGCGAGGGCGAACTACAAATTGGCGGAATTCGGGCGAAATTAGGTTACCGGAGTCGTTAGGTTGCCTCGCCGAGAAATTTTCCTAACACCTGCGACCCTGCCAACCCCCCCCCCCCCCCGCTCGATCTCTCTGTTTTCCGGTCGAGGGACGAAGGAAAACGCTGAATGGGGACTGCAAAAAGGCCCCCCTTTTGGACTGCAAAATTCAAAATTGTGTTACATATTTCTGAAACCTCGAAGGTAAAATGATAGCACGCTCGAGCTTCGTGACATTAAAATTATAATGAATCCCAACTGCAGCAAGCGGTCAAGTGAAATAAAAATTGTAAAAATTATTGAATTAAAAAATCAACATAACCATTTCTGAAATTCCAAGTGTTGTAAAAAAATTTGGTACAAGCTGTAAGCGACTGTAATTCGATAAAAGAAAAAAGTTGTGGTAGACCCTCAACATCACCGGATCGGAAAAACGAGCCATCGTTCGAGTTGCCTCGGATTAAACGTTGACATTACGCGAAACTGCTCAAGAAGCAAGTGTTTTCTTATGTAAATTGTCTACTTGGTTTCTGGCCACTTTTTGAAAGCTCCTGGCCCGAAGTGCATCGTGGGCTGGTCATGCTCGCATTTTCGCGACGGACTCTCGCGTCGGGATTTCATTTTTCATTTTTCAGCCGCCGCGCCCTCTTCCGACGAGAATATAAATCGAGGAAGCAATTTTCGTTGTAATTACGCTTTTCCCTCACGCCTCCGAAATAATTCTCTCGCGGAAGCTTTCCTGTTTGCGCGTCCTGTCCGCGGCTGCTTCCTGCGCGCTTCCCGGCCAACGAGATCATTTTTTCCTTCGTAGTCCTTCGCCTGAACGCGACGCAGGAGTTATTTGACAATGTCTGTCGCCATATTTCTTCCCGGCGTTATCGTGCTCGATGTCCAGCCGCTCCCTGAAATATTTATTCGTTTCGGTAGCGTATGCAATCGCTGCGAGAGAGAGAGAGAGAGAGAGAGACGCTTCCTTCTATTTTTCAACATGGGAAAGTCCTCGAGGGAGAATCGGAAGTAATAAAAGTAGCACTTTTATCACTTCCATGACGAGAACCGGGGAATCGAGGTATATGCACGGGATTCCAATAAAAACTGCCGGCTGTTATTTTTCCAAATAAAACACGCTTTTATTTACATGGATATCTGTGTTTAGGTAAATCTAGGGTAGTGTAAATAATGGTTGATTCGAATTTAACACGGGTTTATTTACAACGAGCAGCAAAGTTGAACCAATAAATTCATTATTTGCCGGTTTTTACTGTTTTTTTTTTTTATTTTAAAATGGCCGCTCAAGTTTAAAATAACAAAGTTTAGTATAAAACCAGTTGACTATACCCGATGGTAATGCATATGCACGGAATACTTTGCTTCGTTGTTTGCATTGTACAACAGCAAACACATCATCTATGTATTGTATACTTTGCATGAAATGGAACGTCGATCCACGTTTTCTCGTGCCTTCAGTTCTTCGTTTAAAATAATAGTGGCAGTTCGTCGGTATTTTCTTTGAACAGTATATTGAACTCGCAGGAAATTCGAATTACTTTTCTTTGTAGACTGGAGCTCGGTCATTCCGTTCTTCGGCAACTCATAAAATCAAATTAATTTCCAGGGAGAGAAATATCAAAGAAAAAGAAAGAGTGGATCTATCTAGCCAATTAGTGAAAAGTGAAGACTCGAAAGTTTCGACTGAAATGGATTCTCCTTGATTCGTCGAAGAACTCGTTGCACACATTTTTGCAAGCGAAATTTAATACCTTGTCGAAGATGTATATTCTGCCAAACATTTTGTTTTATTTCATCCTATAGTACTCGTCGCGTAGAACAAAAGTCTCAAAGGAACTACACATACATAAGACTCGAGTCAACCGTTCTCCGAAAAAACACCTTTAAAGTTTCATAAACTACTTTATTCCGCGTATCTACAGGATGTCCCAAGATTGTATAAACGTGGAGGTAATTACAATAATTACTAATAATATTTAGTGGTTAATGATATTAAATAACGAACGAAGCGTCTGAAATATTTGTTTCTTAGTTTGAAATATTCAAAACGTATGCAGACGTATATGAACAGTTTTAAATTCTATTTGTTTTTACAGTGAATGTAAGAAAAAAGATTTATTTTCGTTATGTCGATAGTTTCGAACTAATAGCATGGCTCCTACAATATTAACATCGGCTGCGATACTTTTTAAAATGTTTCCTCCAGTGTTATCAACCTGCCGCGCCTCAGCTATTTTACGACACCGGCTTCGTCAAGCTCCTAGCCACGAACTAGTTAAAGATGAACGGACGAAAGTGTTAAGCTCCGTTGTAACATCTTCCAGGGAAGCAGATAGGAGCTAACGGAGTGAGTATCAAGCTTCTTTACGAGATGTGAAACCGGGAAGCGCATCCGCGCAGTTCAGACTCTCGCATTTTCAATTTTTCATAGACGCAACCGTTGCTCGAGTCATTTCTCTCGTGAACCATTAGACGCTCGAGCGTTCGATGAAGTTTCTCGTTTGCGTTAAATCATAAAACCTATTAAGCGGAGTCGGATACAACTTGTCTTGCCATTCGTCAAAATGTCGCTTCGGAAAAAGTTGTTGTCAACATTGATTCGTCGGGAATCCTCGACTGTTATCGGTTCAATAACAATGCTACTATGTAACTCGTAATCTTCGTTTACTCGCAAAGAACGCAGACATATTGCTGTACCAATAGTAATAGTTCCAAATGAGTTTTCACGAGGATGTAGCTTATTGTCTTCGGGAAGTTTACAGCTTGGTTCGTTTCAGAGCCGAAGGCAATTAATTTTTCGTTCGTTCTCCTGTGTGCGCGAAGTAGCGATGTTCTGTCGTAAACCGGGGAGCAGCGGAAACCTTAACATGGTTTCGAAAATACCTTCTGTTACCGAGCTACATCCTCTGCTTGCAAACATCTGCATCGCGGTAACTGCAGAGCAGCTATTCTTCTCTTAGTCGTCGAGAAAACAATATACATAAACTGGCTCTGGTTTCTCAGGTGGAAAGAGAAAAATGAATTTTACGACGTAAATAAAGATACATTTTGGTCGTCGTTTCCTCCATCGATATCGTGAAAAAGAGATTTCTTTTGGAAAAACAAAATTGTCCGATTGGTGCAGACGAATCGACCAACCCCTAATGCATGTGTGAGCATGAAGATAATTTTTTATAAAATCATTTTTAATCTTCTGTTTCATACAACATTAAGTTGATATGCTTTCAGAGAGAGAGAGAGGGGGGGGGGAGATCGAATAAATCGAAACCTCTGTTAATTAAGCATTCTTTGGTATTTTCGGGGAAAACGATAAGCTCTCCAATCCCAACTCGTAAGCACTTTTTCAAAAACATGTAGCATAACGAACTTTGAAAAAGGGGGGGGGGGGGGGCTTTTAAACCAAACGGCATTCATTAATTAAAATAATTTTATTATTGGAAATAAGAGGATTCCATTAATAACAATTTTTGCACGCTCGCCTGGAAGTTCTCGTCGATGCCTCCTCTGTTAATTAAAATTATTCTACTCGGCGTAATAATGCTGCAGAATTAATTACTTTTTTGTATACTCGTTTGAAACTGATCGCATTGATAATGCTGAATAATGTAATCCATTTCGTATGTGCGACTATTTGAGGTAAAATGTTACCGCAATAACGACGAATCGTATTAAAATCAGAGGTTTTCAGTTTCCGCTAATTGAAATCAATGCCGCATACCAATGGACTATCATCAGCGATACCGTACGCGTGCAAAAATATTTCCGATGAACAGAAAAAGAAGCCATGGATGCGATACTCGTTTATTATTCCGATAGTTTCAAGAGAAATAAGAAACAGAACAATATCATAAAATTATTTGCATGTAATTGCTATTTGCTTTCGTTATCCTTTAACTGCTACCAACTTCAAATATATAAAAATGATTAAAAATCACGGAGCTTTACAGAGCCGTCTTGCACGATTCGGTGTTAAACAATCCCGAAAAGTATGATTCGTTGTTAGGATCATGTTGCACCGATCCCACTAGTTTGGTGTTTATTGCAACCACGCTAAACACGTTTTTCACATGTTTAAACATTCCATGCGCTGTGTAAACATGATACGGAAAATCACGACATCTACAGGTATTCAAGAATGGGATCCCCTCCCCAGCGACCAATAGCCAAGAAAGCAATTTCCACGGAAAGCCTCGAAGAAAATATTGAAAACCGCCAGGCATCTAACTACGACGAACCAGCAGACTCTCGTTTCGCGTATAACAAGGAACGAAACCATGCACATTTCACCATAACCACCGGCGTGGCTCGGCGTGGCGCGGCGGTCCTGGGCGCGGTATTACGGGACTTGAAGGAAACGGGTGGAAAACAAGACGCGCGACCTCTCATCTTCGAACGAGCTTAGCATTTTTACCGTACCTGTGCTTATACGCCAACAAGAATTCCTGATATCGGAAGAGATAGTGCCGGTACTTCCCAGCTAACCGTTCTTCAAGATTATACCTTTATTTTTGCATGCGAAATATTTCCTCTGCGCGCGCCAACCTGGCGAACATTTCTTTTTTTACCACTCCAGTGGAATATTTGATCAGTGTCACTTTTGTATTTCTGTATTTTTCTGCCAATTGATATTAGCAAAAATATCTACATTTTGTGTTGGTAGTACAGTAAATGCACGAACTAGTATGAAAATAGATCAGTTATTTCTATAAAGTAATGTAAAATAGTCACTTTCAATGCTCCGCAAATCTAGTGTTAAAAAGAAGACCTTCGAGAACTTGAAAGAAACCTTGAAGAGTTCCCCCCTGTGAAGTTTCACCGCGAATAGGTCAGAATAATTTTCGTAAGATTAAAATAACGATACGTGTACACTCCAACGCATCTGGCATTCGGAAAGTTTTGACGGTCATTTCGAAAGAAACTAAACTCGGTTTCGCGCAGTTAGTCGCGACGATACAATCCACTCCCGTTGATATCCAGCTAAGCACGTGCCCCGAATGCGAGCACGAGTGTAACGCCGTGGAACTTTAAGCACCAAAGCGGAAACTCTCGGTTTTCGAATGAAAACTTCGTCCCGAAAGAAACTTCTTTTTTCCGGGTCGTAAGCGAATTGTTACTCCCTTTCTCCCCCTTTCTCTCTCTCTCTCTCTCTCTCTCTCTCTCTCTCTCTCTCTCTCTCTCTCTCTCTCTCTCTCTCTCTCTCTCTCTCTCTCTCTCTCTCTCTCTCTCTCTCTCTCCTCTCTCTCTCTCTCTCTCTCTCTCTCTCTCTCTCTCTCTCTCTCTCTCTCTCTCTGTCTGTCTATCCCTTTGCCACATTTACCGCTGATTGCTGGCCATTATCCGACTTTCCTCTTTTGTTTGCGCAGCCGAGCCGACGCGCACATACGATCCGCCTCCTACATACTTTGTACAGCAGTTTGTACGAAGACAACGTGGAATCCGACGGAATTCGCGGCGACCATTAGCATGCGCGCACGCAATCGCGAGAATCGAGCCCGATAAAACGCAAGCAAACATTCGCGAGCACATATTGCCGGCGATTTTCGAACGCCCCTGACGGCAACGAAGAAAAGACGAGCCCGCGCAAATATCGGAGACTCGTGGATGCCGGCTTATCGAACCCATTTGACGCAATATTTTGAGAATCGTGAACGGAAAACGTTGCCTCCGAGGCATGCCTTTTTCCTGTTTTTTTTTTTTTTTTTTTTGTTCATTTCAGCAATGGCCTTCGAAGTTCGAAAATTCCTACGGGAGTACATCTATAGAGCGATTCCAAGTAAAATCGAACCCTTAAAATCGAATCAATTTTGTCCGAGTTGACGGTCCGGACTTTATCGATTTTTCGATCCGATTCAGCTTTTCTTTTTAAACCCAAGTGCCCCTTTAAGTACGAGCGATCTTCGAGCTTTAACTCGAGCCGGCAAAAGTTCGAAAATTTCAACGAAATATAATTTAAGATATATTTTAAGATCGATTCGAAGTAACCCCTTAAAATCCATTTATTTTTCTACGAACTATCGGACGAGGTAGTTATCGATTTTTGAATTAGAATCCTGAATTTTTCTACTGTCCTAAATTAGTCTATCGCAAAAGTCCTGTTCTACCGAAATACATTTTTCAGTTTTTATATTTGAATCATAATTATTTTGAACATCACTGCTACAGTATCAATATCATGCTAACTTTTCCGTAGCGTTAGTATAGAATGTCTTCACTAAAGTTCAGAGACTTATCTGGCGGTTCGATCGATTCGTTTTTTATCGTTGAAGTGATCTAAAGGTGTTGCCAGGATGGAGATAGCAAGACGGTCCGTAAAAATATAGTAGCCCAGACAGCATTTATGCAAACGGATGTATATACGTTGATTTACATCCACGTAACCATCCTACCGAGTCGTGCTGATGTTGCAGAGAGCCAAGAGAGAAAACTTACCTTATGTCGGCGCCACCAAGATGGCCGAAATTCCTGCAGGATGGCCAAAGCTTGTCGAATTGGGAGACCTGCGTCAGCTTTGTCCTCTCGCCCCTCCATCGTAGTACTGCACAGCTGTGTGACCATCGATCGAATATTTCCCGCCGTCTTGTAAACGTTAAAAAGACATTAACCTGCCAGAAGATACGACATTAATTACTGCAAAATTGCTTCTCTTTATCTCCCCGTTATAAACAGGTTATCTTGCCAAAGAATCATTTTTTCAAAGACAAATATTTATACTTTCGGGTCGTAGAATAGGGATAATTTTGTAAGGATCCAACAAGTTTTCAAATTTTTATTTTTGAATGTATTTAAGCGTAAGATAATGTAAACTACGTTCGGAACGGCAGCATTTCTAAAACGCTGACGCGGCCGTTTGTCTCTTTCGCATAGAGAAATAACGTTCCGCAAACGATCTAACAAATTGCAAAGATCTAACAAATTGCAGGGACAAAGGGAACGCAACTGTAATCGATAATATCTGGTCGGGCGGACGTTTGCCTCGTAATTACACGTGGAGCGAGCAAACGCTCGCTTTCTTCTCCATTAATACGCTTCTTCGACAAGAGTACCGGACCGAAATTCAATTTCCCCGGAACGATACAACTTTGACCAAGCGGAATAATGTTTGTCCATGGCAGAACGATCCGCGCTGAAAGCTGATAAATTTGTTCGCGTTTAGAGCACCGATACCGCGCTGCCGAGTGTTCTTTGAATCCCGTCGAAAGACCGACCGCGTTCTGCCAATTGAACTCCCTACCCCGTAAATGCCGTAATCACCGAACAGATAACGCTAGACGATCAATGGGTCATTTCGCGTTAAATCGTACACTTTTTAGACGCGGTGGCCAGCAGTTTTCGCGAAACGGAACTTTCCTCTTGTTCCGAATCTTTTGTTTTCGAGCAGTAGGCGTTGCAGTTTGCCATTACGTTTTCATCAAGACGAAAAAGATCCGCTGTTTACTCGTGACGTATGCGAGAAGTCTTTGTACGTCGAGAGGTTAACAGTGCTATGCTACAAGCGCATGAAATTCCCAATTTGTCCGCGACAAATATTGCATGGAATTTTCGGAATGCACGCAGGCGAAACTCGGCTTCGAACCATTCGATTATCTCGCGTTCCGTTAAAAACATCAACAAAATGTGCATTCTCTTAGTTCGGAAGTGCGCTGAACTCCCAGAGGAATAACGCACGCCCGTAAAGCGAACAGGGTCGTGGAAAGCCACTTTCAACGTCAGAGGAAACGGATTCGCAAAGACGGAGATGGTGAAGTTACGCCACACGTCAAATCCTTTGAGATCCAAAGTCTCGGTCCGAACGATCGGGTTCGCGACCCTTTAGCGACAATGGTCGCACGCTCGATTGAAACTGGGAAGTCGATGCGTTTGTAATTTCTCTTCGAATCGAATAACTCTGACGGGTCGGTGCTGTCCGTGCTGTCCATACCGGAAACAACCATAAACGATTCCCTCCCTCTACGTCAACGTTCGTCTTCCGGTTTCCTATTTTAACATCGAGTAAAACTCATTCGCTGTCATCTATCCAATTACCGTCGTCCTAAATTCTATTACTTAAAACCACAAAGAAAACGTCACGAGGTTATACGCAAGAAGAAAAAAAAACATTTTGCTCGCAAAGCAGTCTACCTAAAGAAACATTTCTCCCAAAGAAAAAATGCCGCAAATTCAAATGAAGTTAACTACTACGCAACTGTTAATTAACTGCTAGAATAGGAGATTCACCTGAAAATGTATCGATACGTCCCGATACATTCTGATTACGCGTTGCAAACACAGCATGATGAAACGCTGAACGTTTGCATCCACCGTTTCTGTATACCCTTGAAGCCGTGCAGCGATGATGACCGTTTGCGTTGAATCGTCTGCGTAAAATACACGCTGCGACGAAGTAATTGTTACAATAGCATTGCTATAGATTATAGATCGTCGAGTGTACCTTCAAAAGGTTGTCATTGAACTGGGAATTCTGTGTCTCTAGTAACCCTGGAATAGAGCGATTGATTAAATCGCGATGGCTGAAGGAAACAATACCGTTTACTCGTGAGAAAAGTGACACGAGTCTAATACTTTTTCCTGAGAAGCTGTTACATGCATATGCGTGAAAACAAAAAGAAAATATTCGCGACGTTGAAAAGGTTGTTAGCGTTCAATTTTTAATTATATCGTTCTACCAGCAATTGTAGTCCACGGGGAAACCGGCAACATTGCAATACTCGTTCGCGTAAAATTAGCAGAACGCAGGAGCAAATAGTACCGTTCTCGAAACGGTGTTTTCTGTAAACGGAAATTGCAAACAATGGCCAACGAAGCCAGCAATATTCGAAATCACGCGTGTTGCAATGTATTTTCAAACTCGATTTCAAAATAATCGCACAATTCGCGCAGGTCAATATTTAATAAGTGCCTCGCAACTGCCTCGCACTTTGTTAGAAATAACAAATGGACTTTTGTAAAAGAAGAAGGTGTATTCGATTCTTATACCAAAGCTAATCGAATCGAGAGAAACACGAGATACGAAGGAACTTTGTCGGTAAAAAAAGAAAGTTCTAATTTGACGCGGAACGATGACATAACGAAATCGCGTTAGAAAAACAAAGTAGCAGGTGAAACGAGTTTGGTGGTCGCGAGTGGGCAAATGCACTGTTTAAAATTGATGGAAAGAGTAATTAACGAGTATCGGTGCTCCTCGTTGAAAGGCAGATACGGAATCCAGAGCAGAACCGAATTGATCCGTAACTGGAATACCGCATCGATACTATGGACCGGGTCTCGTTGCGAAAGTGGCTTCAATCTTCGTCCGAGCGAATGGGGTTCGCAGTTCGCAGTTGATTCGCAAACAAGATTCCACCGCGTTTTAAACGCTCAAACAAAGTGAAGTGGCCGGGCAGCTGATTTATTGTCGGGATTTCCAGCTCTCGTCCCGGGATTCCCGGTGGTCTTTGTAAGGACGCCGCGTGTGCCTGTATTAATTCGGCCGTCGGTCAATTGAAATTTCGGGAAATTAACCTTATAATCCCATGCATAATCGGGGCCACTCCGTGACTTGCTTTCCAGTTTGTCTTTCACCTTATAACCACTGAATTTGTCATGTTAACCTGTGCTCTAACGGGCGTCGAATTTCATTTGCGCTCAGAACAAACATTTCCGGCTAACAAAAATTGATCGTCGATCTAGAAGTATTTCGATCGAATGATTTCTTCGTTTTTCCACGGAACTCGAAGAACAATCGATTTACACCACGTAAAATTCCGCTTAATCCTTCCCGGCTTCTCCCCTTCTCGTATAAATAGCCGCGAACCATTAAGCACGTCACAAAGATAGCAGCCCCGGTATTAATTCCCAGCCGAACCTTCCGTAACGGTAAATCTGATTTATTGATAAAGTTGCGCTTTCGTGTGTGCCCTAAAGTCTCGGCTCACTGACCCTGCTTGCACTCTAGAATATTATATTCAACGAAACGTGAACTACTCAAGAATATCTTATCATCGTTACTTTACCTCGAGATAGGGATCTTAGGAAACTACAACTTTTCATTTTCATCTGTAGACTGTTAAAGCGTTATGAAGATTTCACCGAAACCCTTGAAAATTTCAGTTGAAAACATGCAATTGTTTCAGCTCCCTTCGTGTAAAATGCGCGTGAACGTGTTAAGATTGAAATGTTTAAAATTATGTAGTCAGCAACGTTGTCCGTTGGGGCAAAAAGTGCAAATTATTCAGACGATCAGAAAACAATAAGCTGTCAGCCGCACTGCACACATTAAGAACAAAGATTAGTATTTACAGGATCTTTATTTCGGTAAGTGAACAAAGTACGACAGCTTACAACGTTACTCTTTAAGTTGCGTAACTCCGCATTACATGGTTACGTGTAACATTAACCTCTTAACTAGTACTTAACACGATTAAGTGTGTTCTATTATCCGCAGCTTTACGTCTCGCCTTGCATATATTGTTCTGATTTAACAGCATCCGTTATATGTGTACCTTACGTGCTAATCTGTTACACCGTACCGACACAACGAACAAGATGAGGTGATCAGCTCTATTACTTTCTCATCCATTCAGTGAATCGATCAAAATTCAGTTGTTTATTGAGCATCCGGCACAGAGAAAAATTTGCAAAGTTGCGATGAAAAATAAAGAGAAGAGAGAAGAAAGTTTTCAGTTAACATAGCAGAGAAAGAGAGAGAGAGAGAGAGAGAGAGAGAGAGACTATAGCAGATCTGTCAAAATACGATACTGTACTGTAAGCTATTACACAATTTCGTTAAATAATCTTTAAAATAACCATTTTCGTTAAATAATTCTTCACTCCTATAAAGAACTATAGCGTAACCTTGATTACTTTATAAACATACATGATAAAAGAAATTTCGATTGATTCACCTTATGCCAATGAAAAACACAGAAGTGTTCGCATTACCATGTTCACCTTGTATACTGTACACACCCTGTTCTCGCTCGTGATTCGATATCGTTTCTATCATTTCCTTTCCGTTCCTTTCCTTAATGTGACTTTTAAAAGCCGAAAACTACTTACATATTCCACTCATACTTTTGCACCGGCCTCTGATTCGTGTCGTCACATTTGTACACACACCAGAGTTACGATTACGAGTCGAAACACCATAAAATGCGATGAAAAATATTACCTCTGGAACGCGCCGAATAATAAATGATATCTACGAGGATACAGAATACATTTCCGGGATTCGACGATATATTAATTACGGCTTCACGCTAGACGACGTTACAAACAATATTTCGTTCGGTGGGTAAACTCTATTTACTCGATCTTGACGAGCACTTACGAATGCACTGACCATTTTCTCGAATTATTGTTCTCGTTGCTGGTTCGCTCATTAACAGTTGATATTGTGTACAAACTATAATGAAAATTTTTAATTAATAATGAACAATCTCATTTCTCATAAACAATTATGCGTAATCGATACTTCTGTGATGTAACTAAAATTGTACTGAAAATAAAATTTAATTTCTATATTAATTTGTTTCATAACGAATATTAAATTATCTAATTTCTATAGAAGTGTTTTGATTTTACGTAAACTTATTTGAAGTACACTTCTATAAATTGTGAACTACTTTAGGCAGGTAAACTAGTATAAATTATTCAACAGGAATTAACAAAAATTATATAGTCCTTTTAATGTTAGTATACTCGCAAATTGATAAAATTTTATAAAACAATAACGACACGATACAATGCTAATATAAAATTATTTTTGGTTGTCGGGAAGAATGATAATGTTAAGATTAAGAATTGTAATTTATTATAGCATTGTCAACGTTAAAATTTATATTTTCGAGTAACGCTCTGTTCAGATATGTAACAAGTTTCGCGTGTATTTATGTTCCTCGTTCGTTTACAATTCATTAAATGATTTTTTGTCATAGAAAAGAGAATCATTTCCTGCGTCCGTATTCAATGCACATGCATTCGTATGCACTCAAATAGTCTCGGGGTGACATCGCCGGAAGATCGTTCAGCGTCGCGATTTTTGTGCATACACTGACTATTGTAGAACTTACATCTCTAAACACGTTTTAGATAGAGCTTCCTCTTACGTTTATACATTTTAGTCCCAGGTTTAGGCAACACACGATACCGCCAATAAAATTTTTATGTTCGTTCATTGATCATTTGCCTTAAGAAAAAAACAAAAGAAAACCTTTACAGTATATACTATATACTGTAATCACCCCATATACGTAAAGAATCTATATTAAAAATATTCTTCATTTCAAACAGAAAGTATATACAAATATCACATAAGAGATAACAATCAGAAACTGTGAAGCAGATTCGATCGCATTAAAAAAGTACAATATAATTCTAAAACTAAATGGAAACGAAATTTTTCAATTTCATAAAATAGACAAAATTATAGAGGAAGTAGAAATGACCAGAAATCTGAATTTGTACAATTGTAGTGTGAATCAAGAATTCAACCCATACTTTTAGATTTGACAAATGGAGTACAGTCAACCATCTTATAGCACGTCGCATCACCAAAGGGAAGCTTTAAAATCTCCTTCCACATGATAATCTCAAATGAAATTATTCGATTTAAGTTACTGGTGGAGAGTTATCGGTTCATGTTTAAAATTGCTACAGCTGTTGAAGGATTTATTGAAAAAATCCTTAGCCATGGATCGTAGACGTTAATAAAATTATGAAATAATCGACGTTACATAATATGTTAAAATTAATAAAAATACATATAAATTCTTTGGCTTTATTTCATTTTCAAGTTTCACTCGACACACAAGGATTTCGACATAGCGAGGCATTCTGGGAACACGGTTTCGATATAACATAAAATCCATTTCCTTTATTCGTATTACTTTTTGATTTGGTTAAATACGGTTTCGATAGAGAACACGATACTCAAAAACAGGAAACACGATCCTGCTATTTGCATTATTTCTGCGTTTCCTTTAACACGGTTTTGATAGAACACAATGCTCGAAAACACAGTTTTAACCAGTCAACTGTGTTTGACGAGTATACTCGTCACGAAGAAATGGCAATATTTTGTGTCATGACGAGTATACTCGTGAAAACAGCTATAATTCAAACAGCGGTTAATTTGTGCGACGCAACTTGGGTACACATTTGTCAAAGAGGTCGCAACAGCTAACCGGTTAATATATCACGAAATACAATCTGACGATTTGAAATATTTCTACGCGTTTCGTTTAACACAGATTCGGTGCAATACGGAACGAATAAATCGTGTTATAAGAAAGCCGACTGTATTTAGCCATGTGTGGAATTTTGGTAGAGATGAAAACTGTTCGGTAATGTTTATTGACGGTTCGAGAGCGTCCAGAATGAAACGGTGATGAATACAGCACCCAGAAACATTCCGTCTACATACCTTCTCTCACTTATATGTATGTACACACTGCATGCACATTTACATAGACACCCTTATCGTTTAGAAATATCAAAAGGATTCACCCCATATTCTCGAAGCGAGGCTTCGTTACATTTTCCCGAGCTCCTTGGAGGCGTTCACCTCCCGCGGTTCGCCGCCGTCGCGCCGTTTGCGACCGCTGCTTCTCTTTCCAACCACCGAGAACAGGGGTCGAAAGGCGAACCACGAGAATGCTCGCAAAAAATAGAATCAATTTCCGGGGCGACGTTGCCGAGAACGATTATTGAGCAAAGGGAAATCGTCTTCCAGCCACTTGGTCGACCACAATCGCACAGTGAGCATTTACGTGAATTCGTATCTTCATACAGCGATGCTTAGAAAATTCTGATGTTTTTTTTTCTTTTTTTTTTTTTTTTGAACCTCGCTGTTAATACCAAACCCATCACAACCGGTCAACCGGTGTGCGAAAATGTTAACCTTCGTCAATAAATAAACACTAATAATTGACCGGTTCTACGACTTATTCACTAAAAGTCAATATCTTTCAGTACTTTATAAAACCAACAAGAATGTATCTATCCAAATGGCTTAACTTCACCTTGGCAACCCAGAAATTTTGAGCTTTTTTTTATTTAATCCTGTAGATCTTGTCGAGAAAACGTCAAAGATCCAAGTTTTAATGTTAGAAATTCACTGGTTTAAAGGTTATGCGTGTTTAAAGTTGACCGCTTTTAAGCGTTTTTGACCGGTTCTGAGATAAGCTGTGATCGAACAGTAATTAAGATATAGAGAATCATACACGGGATCTCAAAGAAAAGGTATAGTCCATGTTGGTTGGGATTAGGTTGGTGGGGGGGAGGGGGACGGAGATGGCGGGTCTACCGACCACGCATGTAAATCTACGTTCGCGACATAACCACGTGCTACCTGGCAAAACCGCTTAAAAGCGCTCAACTTTAAACACGCATAACTTTTTCATCGGTGAACTCTTCGCGTTAAAACTTGGTCGATATTCTTTCGTGCTTCGTTATTTACTATATGTGTAGAGTTTGGAGGTTATGAAGAATATAAAAAAGTCCAAACCACCAACAAATTCGATCGCCAAGAAAGAAAGCAGTAATCAGACATTATTCTTGAAGGGTTGATCAAAAACTGAATATGCAAAACCAATGTCGACTATGAGAACGTGGTGGCCTTGTAACGGTGCTCGGAGAACGGATTTCCCTTTGTCCATCGATGGACCTACGAGATGCGTGTTACGATCGGACAACGATCGGCGAGAACCAAGAAGTTTCTTTCCACCGTGTCTGGCGCGATGTAATCTTTAAAAATGATTTCGTACCTTGTAGACACGTTGATGGTCTGTCGTGTGCAGCCGCAGATCCCACGTAGTTGCTGATAGATCAACGAAGAAACGGCGGAACTGTCGACACCGATGGTCGTTCACTACCCGTGATGGTAGTAGATCTTGTCGTTGCAGTTGCAGGTGGCGCCACAGAACTTCCGCCGTTCCTCCCCCTCTTTCGTTTTGGTATCACAGACCCAGGTACGAAACGTCCTGGCCAGTTCGGCGCAGTTCGACCATAGATCGTTATAGTAGCAAGCGTTCGTGCAGAGCTTGTTGCGTGAGCAATGGTCCTTGCACATGCTGCACGGCTTTCCGGCCACGTACGGATGACCCAAGCGACCCTGGTAATTGCCGCTGCAAAAATTCGTTTACGATTCAGTGGTCTGAAAGCGCTGCACACCCTCGCACGTTTACTATTTAGCACCTTCTCTTAATTAGTCGGCAACTTTACCCGAGTGCTCCTGCGTTCCCACCCTCGCCGTTCGTTAGTTTTACAACTTTATTCGTGCGTTTCGTGTCAAACTCGCAATGTGGCGGAAAGATAAATGCAAGTGACTCGAATAGGGTAAGGGACCCAATTACTCTGCCTATAGTTAATTATGCTTATTTGTAAAGCATAATCTCTTTTAACCGTTGACTAACTGTTGACTTTTTTCCCGTGCTCTGTGCAAAAAATCAGAAAAATATTCAGTAATATTTCAATCGGAACTGCGAGGTGGCCAGCTGAATTTAACTTCTTCCCTACATTTTCCAATAAATACGGGTAAACATGTGTTTTTTATAGATCTTGTATGGCACAATCAAGTATTGGAATCTGCAGCATGGTAACGTAACAAGTATGCATCGTCGACAGAAATTTATTCAGGTATGAAAGAAATTGCATGTGGCGACCGAAGACTTTTGCGCGGTATTGGGCAACGACCGATCCAACCTGCATCACCGGTGCAAGAAAAAACTAATGACTGGCGGAAGACTCGAGTCCTCGAATAATCCGACGACAACGGATCGAGCCGTTGATTCGAAGCAACGACGCGATTATTGCTGCCTCCGGTCTGGTGTACACTCGCCTGAAAAGTTCCTCCCCGCGGCCGACGGAGATGCGTATACAAGCGGATCGCTGCAATCGAAAAGTTTGTTACACGAATCACGGGATTCGCTCGTGGCCGAGCTGGAGGGCTGGAGGGCTGGAGGGCTGGAGGGCCGCAGGAAAAGCATAATCCGGAAAATTGCGGCGGAGAAACAAATTTATGACGACACTCGACTCGCCGGAAAGAGAAGAAGGTGGCCGGCCGCGTAATTTAAACTCTCTTCGTCCGTCTTTTTTTCCCGGCGGTATCACGCCCGGAAAAATACAGGGTCGTCGAGGTAAATCCGGAAGACTCATCGGATAACGGAAAACAGTTGAAATTCCAGGAAAACGTCAATACGTTCTTTCGCCAGTTTGTGCAAAAGTAGCGAATGATACAAAGAATGGAATTACTCGATACAGCCTCCGCTAGCTGCCACGATCTTCTCGAGCTTATATTATTGGCAGCTAAAAAGAAATCACTTGGAAGGAATGCGGGAAGGTCACGTCCCGAGTCATACGTATATTTTCGGCTTTGGCGAAATACGGGCTAAGCGGTCGCACATGCTACGTAAAGCCTGCGGCCCGTACTTCCTTGCTCCAGAGGTGGCGTGCTTCTTCTGTCTGCCGATTCCCCGATCGATCGAGCCGCTAAAGAGAAATGCGTGGATGCAAACTTTCCTTGGTGGGGCAAACGACAAAGAGCAACTCGATTAAGACTCGTCTCCTACTCTATCTTACTCCTTCCACGACGCCATTCCCCCATTCCGAGGGCAAGGCAAGCATCCCCACGCTTCGTCCACGGTCTGGTCAGGTGACGCGTTTCCTCTCCGTCGGGTATGTGACACAATGTCACGCGACCAATCGGGTAACCACAGAAAGAACTTAAACGCAATTTTTCCAAAATTTTCATTACGCGTCATCCGGGAAACTGGTTCTTCCAACTTGACAGAAAAACCAAAGTCGTTTGGTCGATTTGTAAAGAAGTTATTCCGACATGTACAATATATTCGCACGCGGTCGGAACAAGCCGAAAATTCGCTCGATAAAGTATCAGAATATTCCCGGGAGAATAATGTCAGGATAAACGAATGATAATACCGCGGAGGGATGTTATCGAACAAGTCGAAAAGTGTAAAGACATTTCGGGTCTTCTATTTTTATCTCCTAAGAACTTCTGTAAACTTGGCGAACTCCCCCCTGCGATTAAGGCCCGCGATATATCAACATTGACCCGAAAAGTACACGGAAGGTCGCGTAACGCTTGAAAATTCCCCACGAAATACGTATTTGACGTACGAGTTCCGCGATTCATGGCGGCGTCTATGCGATTTTATGGGAGCAGTAGTCGTCCACCTCCGGATCGAGTATTATATCCATTCGGGAAGATCCATCGTCCTCGACCCGATACCTCCAGCCAGGCGGCTTGTTCCGCCACTTTATCGCAGTTCATTTTCTCTGTTTGTATCTTTCCACATTTATCACCTTCATTATTCCGTATTAAAAGAATAAATGGGAAACGCACGATCGGAGCTTTCCAATGGGATCCATTTCGTGAACAAAGAGGTAACTGTTGGTAGCGTTGGCAATTTTGCAAGAAGATTTTCAAAAATTCTTTAAATTTTAAACTACTCTGATCCATAAAATACGGTTCTACGAGTCATCGTTTTGCAATGTAAATTCTGTTTCCCGTTTTTCCAATAAGAAACCAACCACGAACTTGTATTACTTTAACCAAGGCAGGCCGCGCATCGATGATTTAATTGTACCTTGATTAAGAAGTTTTCCGATTAAAAAGTTGCCTACAGCTTCAAGCAACGAGAACTGCTGTTAGTATGGAAATGGTTTTCATAGAAACCGTATACGTCAAGAGGCTTGCCTTATCAAAATGAAAAATAGCAGTTTTCGTATTAGACAGCTACTTGAAAACTCTTTCACAATTCCTCCTCCGCGAATAATAAATAAATCGCGTCACATGGCGGCGTTAATACCTTTTTTTTTTTTTTTTGTTTTGTTCGTTCACGCGATGGCGAGCGCGATCTCGTAATTAATTTGGCAAACACAACCGCAGCGCCGGGGACCGGCCATTTGAATTCGAAACACCGTACGATGATTGCGGCCGGAACAGCGGAGTCCACCGGAAATGCTCTAAATGTAAATTAATTGTAGCCGCGGCTCCGTTTGGAAATTGGCTTAACAGATAGAGAATTGAACGTTTGTTAAATTTTCTCCGATACCGTCGCAAGCAAGGAAACTGACAGGTTTTCAGGTTTTCATCGGCCCTCGTAGCCTCGTGGAACGTCGAGGGATCGGCAAAAGTCGGCCGACCGTTTCCTCGACCGAATCGCGGACCCGATCCAGCTTAATTGTCTCGAAGATCAGGCCAAGATTGCCCCGGCCGAGAACGAACGGAAATAGATAAATACGGGGTTGTTAGTCGGGAATTCGAGACAAGTTGCGCTGAGACGAATAGTTACGAATGACTCAGCTTTTGTTGTCCTTGTAACGAGACACATTGTTCTGATTGCGAGGTATTATGTTCGCTAGAAGATAGCGTACAAGTCCGAAACGAAGCTTTTACTACATTCGCGAATTTACACGATTGTACAGGGATCGAACAAGTTCTAGAACTTTTCGGAACTTTTCTGTTTAACCCTTTTGTTCAGAACTAGACTGCGGATTTTATGCAATTATGGTAAAAATGGGATTGCGGACGTGCAACTCGCGTCTTCCCCACTCTGGTCTCGTGCCGATCGTCATTTCTACTCATGACACACACACACACACACACACACACACACTATACTAGGTTTCTCCGAAATCGTTACATTGTAATAGTCAAAAGACGACGTCTCGACATTCCTGGATTTCCTTTTGACTCTCTCAGAAATCAGCTTGTATGAAATTTAATAAAATACGCAATTAAATAGAAGAAAAATTGTTTGCTTTTAGCTTACTGATAAAACATGTGTATGTTAGAAATGCAAGTTTACTCTCTTAACCTGTATTCGTTGCGACTCCATATTTAGCTACTCTGCTCTTGCATGCTGTTTGACCGTTATCCATAATTTCGACCGCGTCTAAAATTTGAAGACGTTCGTTGCGTTCAAGTTGAAAGTCGGCCAAATTAAACGAGCGATCGCGGTGCCCGTAAACAAAATAAAAACAGCAAGGCCGGGGTCTAGATGTGTCTGAAATAACTAAACCACGAAAACTGGTAATTTCTGGAATAACAGAAATTCCGAAATGAGAGTGCACGGTAGCATGGTACGTACTACGTACTACGTGTACGTGGTAGCATCGAAGGGAACGCGGACAAGGTGCTCCAACTCATAGGCGAGTATATTATTACCGCCCTACATTGTATCGCGCTTGGTTTACTGGCCCGCTTTGCGCAATCTCCTTCTTCCCTGACAAGTGGTCTTTTCACGGTTCGCTGTTACATTATACCCTTTATCATTGCAACGTATGTTAAGGTAATTGCTCAACTTTTTTATCGCTCGACACCAGTGGAAACGAATGGTCCCTATCAAGCAGGTAATAGGCTTTCTTAAGATCGAGTGCACGCGTGATTCTGGTCAGAAGGATGTTAACAAATGTAAACGTTCTAATAAAACCGAGCGTACAGTCGAGCTCAAAAAGATGTCTTCTACCGATAGCGAACTTGTTCCGATCGAATTACAGATACACATTTATCGTGAGACTTTAGTTAGAATATTCTTTACTGTTCAACCCTGATACATGGATACCGATCGATCGGTCGAGATTTATTTATAAAATATTATTTTCTCTTTATTTTCTGGAAAACGTAATGTTCGCTATTAATCAAACTGTGTTTGATTGCGATGGAATCATCGCTCGAATAACGTGTCCATTTGTTACGTATTATTCATATTTCCATTTATCAACGTTGACCGTGCTGTGCCGCTATCTGCTTTTCAAAACAATTTCACAGATTGATGGTTAAACGACAACGAAATCGATACGAAACAAATAACGCTATCTACCGTCGATATGTTCGGTAAGTAGAGATACCGTGCAATGATCAGACATGCGAACCAGAGCATGAATATCCTACAATTTCTAGGATCGAATTGATTTCTATACGGTATTTTTTGAGCGAACCATGTTTTAATCATTCTGCTTCGAAATATTTTGCAACTTTGTACGCGTTTTTGTCGACCTACGTACCTGTTTTTCTAACTCTAAATATTCGCTCGGCCTCTGAACGGCTGACACTCGGTTCGAAAAAAAAAGAAAAAAAAATGAAAACTTGTTGAACAAAGGAATAATCGAATTGATATTATTTCCCGTTATCTAGCATTCTCGCCCCGTGTAGAAGCCCGCGGCGTTCGAATATACGACCGCGAATTCGAAACCGAAAATCCGGAAAGCATTCTGACTTCGAAGAACGGGAAAACTGCATAGCACGGGATTAAAGCTGCGCTCGCACGGAATACCAGATCCCGCGAACGCTTCCGGTCGTTCGAAGCACGCTGAGCATTCACCGTTGTATCTTTCAATAGCGAGGTAATCTTATAAAAGCTCGCGTCGCGATTGTTATTCTCCCGGCGAGCTGCTTCCAGTCGAAGATCTCGCTTAACCGTCATAAACTGAAGTTCCCCTGGTGGGAAAACAAACGGCGATATACATATAACGATGCGGGGCAAACGAGGCGATAGTAAATTAACGTTTAATAGCAAGTTTGAAATGAACGCTTCAAATAAAGGTTTTCTTTGCGGACACATTAATTAGCTTCTTTATCCTGAATAATTTCTCAGAAGAGCAACGCTTATTCGTACGTATCGTATGTCTACATTTATTTGAATACTTCGATATTGGTCACGGAAAGAAATGGAATTTTATTTTATTCTAAAATAGAGGCACAATATTCGTATATTGTAGATTTTGTTTGATATCTTCATCGCGGGTCTGACTCGTTATTATACGTTGTTATTCAACGCGTTGATCGTCGTGCCAATGTTCCGCGTGTCTGTTGCATTTACGATGCTTCGTGTTGAAATGTATGCGGTAATTCTATTCCATTAAACATACTCTAACTTGAACAATTTAAATAAACCGTAACTACTTGTAGTCATCATAGATTTTATGTTTGACCGATCGCACTCCTCAATTTTGTTGATAAATCAATAGAAAATCCGAATAAAGATATCCGAAGAACCGAATGGATTTATCTTCCGAGCCTCTGGATTGTCTCTTTCTTCTGGTTTGCTCACCTCGGTGCGTAGTTGCAGACGTATATGTAGTAGTCCTTGCCAAGCGGACCTTCTCCGCGGGTGCAATGACTAACACCGCAGCCGACAAGATGCGTCGAGGCCCACACTATTTGTGTATAATGTCCGATCTCGTGGAGATCATTCGTCTCGTCGTCGCCGTACTTGTAGTCTTTGTACTCCATGAACCACATTCTGATGGGGAAGTTCCTGGAAATTAAACGAATTCGTCGAATTACCCGATCGTATGAAACTTGCGTTACGAATTGAGAGACGAATTTTCGATAAAATTTCTAGAATTCGTGTAATTTGTCCGTGTTTTATCCGGTTCGGAAAGATCAATATCGAAATAATCGGTCGAGAGACGAAACCAACCGCATAGAACGCATTAAGAACGGAACGCGGTTGCTTTTATAGCTCCGTCGACATTGTTTGCGCCACAAGAAGACAGGAAAGTGAGATCCGCGACAATTGTTCATTGAACATCAACAGGTGGCTCCCAGAAGAGAGTAACGTACGCGAGAGCAACTTATCGTTACACAGAAATAGAACAATAGCCCAGAATTCTGACTTTAGATCAAAGAGAAGTTTCGTGTCCGAACAATGCTAGCCTTTTCTACTTGCCAGGGGAAATACCTAACAGAACCGGCTTTAGAAATATCGACTTTGACAAAATACCCACGGATAGCTGTCAGGGAAAACATTTGTGACGTAATGCAAACAATCTACAAAGTTTAGGCGTGAAAACTCTATTTCTGTAAATATCACGGATATTTTTTATCGAAACTGCGTGGTTTAAAAGATAAAATCTAATCGTGCGTTTAGTTAATATATCCAATATTTCAGGTTTTAACGTGACTTTTTGCTAAATGTGTTTTGCAATTTTTCCACAGGAATGTTAAACATGTTTTTAACGCAAAAAAGATTAATGTAGATTCGATGCGTTGCGAGTTTCAAAATGATAAATCAATTTTGTCATTACTAACCAGAGTGTTCGTCCCGTCGTAATGAAGATGTTCTGTCCACTCTTACCAAAACCATCTAAATATAGACCTGTCGCGTTATCATGAACCAAACCGGGACATTGATTGGCCCATCTCTGCGCTGCTCTGGCCAATCCAGAGTGCCATTTCTGAAACCACAATTAATGTACAATTAGTTCAGTCACTTATCGTAATCGCATGCCGTAACAGTCGTGAATACGATCGTCGCTTGTCGAAAGTTCGGAAATGTCCATAAAAAAAAGAAGAAAGAAACGATAAAATTTTTATTACCCACGAAATTGAAACAATTCCGATTTCACGCGAACTCGCATAAATCAGAATGTAGCATAAAAAGTAACAAATAAAATTATCATAAAAATATTTACGTATTTAGCTCTTGTATTTATCAGCGAATAATTTATCGACGAATGCAGCCATATCAATTTTTTGGCCATTCAAAGCTTCGATCGCTCGGAATTGTATATTGTGTGTATACTTAATTTTCTCGAATAATGCTACCTCGATACAGTTGCTATTCCGTTTCTCTCATAAAAATGTATAACTTCCTACGATTCGTAACGGTACGGCATCCATCTCATCGAATTAAAATTCTCGTATAACCACACTTCATTTATAGTACAAAACAATAGCAGATGCAACTCATTTTTAATTTCCTATAAAAGTCTCGAAGATACGTACGTGTATCCGTGCTATTATTAAAACCTCGCACTGTTATTGTAATTTAGTGCTGTAATTTATTTGCCCAATTTCCACGGTATAACGGTCAGTAAAAATGATTTAAACTGCATTCGAAAAGAAATTGGAATTCACCGTAGCGAGGAACAGATTCTTAACTGGATGCAATTAGTCTAATTGTCTGGAGGTCGTTTAGCTGAAATAATTACATCGTATCGCGAGGAGGACGTGTTAACCGAAACACCGGTGCGATTAATAATCCGTAGAGAAATCTAATTCTGCAGCGAAATAGTCCACTTAGGTGGTATTAGACAGAAATTTCGAACAGAAGTTCCATTAAAGTCGACATTGACTGTCGTCGCGAAAATTACTGGCAATCCCACTTTCATCGTTACGATCGTCTATAAGTGGGTTCGTGGAACAAAAGGAAGAAAGAAAGGGAGAGGTACAACTTGAATAATTTCACAATGCTCTCCTGGTTGACTTCTGGAGATGCAAAATTCGGTTTCAAAAATGTAATGCAAGTTGATGAATTAGAGAATTAGAGAGAAAGCAATTATTTTTACCTTGTAGAAGATCGTGTTTTTATTTATAAACCATTAACAATTAAGAGATATACAATTTTCGATAATACGACAGAAATAGTGGACATAAATCATTTTCATGCATCGTGGCCGTTAAACTCTCTTAGAAAGATGATCGAGGACAGTATTTCGAATTTTTCATTGGCTTTTCCTCTCCAAGTTCAAGGAGATTTTTATCCACGACGACGAAGCGGAAGGTGATATTTTGACACGAACGTTATCTATGCAATGTCGTACACCAGAAAATACAAATTTAACCCCGCTTCGATAGCTAAGGCGGCAAGTTGCATTTTAAACGCCTTCATAAAAATGTATTCACGTATCGCCGAGTGCACACAGACCAGAATCCATCCATTAAATTCATCCCCTGTGGAGACGTACTCTCGCCACGAAATTTCGTAACCCCGAAAAGCGGAGGGGAAAATTATGCCGGCGCCAAATATTCAGACGAGCACCTTCGAAAGACGCAACTCGCTCTCGCTCTCGAAAAATTTCAAACGTGAACATATTTTGGAAAATAGCGTACCCGACACGTGACTGTATTTCCTTTTTTCAAATATGAAATTGCGTTAAAAGTGAAATTAGAAATTAAGCAATTTCCAATGCAGCTCTTCAGTCGTATTATGTACTTTTTCGTTCTTTGAAAAAATGTTGAACAAAAAAAAAATTATTTTATTTTTCTGTTAATAATTCTATACTGTACAATTTGTGAGATTCTTCACATTTTAATCCATTCATAAGAAACTCTTCATCGTGTCGCACAGATAGAAGAATTTTATTCTACAAAAATGTATTTTTCTATGCGTTTATAATACAGTTCCGAAGTTTTTTGTCTTGTTGTACAAATAAAAGAATTTTCTTATTCTACGGAAACGTATACATTTTTCTGTGCATTCGTCGTACAGTTCCAAAATTATGTCCAGAAAATAGAGACCGTGCGAATCCCTTGAGGGTTGATTTCATGCTTTTCATGAAAATCCTTCGTGTTGTAGCTTCATATACTGTACAATCTCGTAAAGTTTCATCAAAATTGGTCTCGGGCTGAGAGTTTTTCCACGCGTCTAACACCGAGAGACTCGTCTAGTGAACGAGCAACGTAGATTTACCAAGAAATTTCGACAAATGTACAAAAATGTTGGTGTATCTTCTCATAACATTTTTCTATCGTATATTAGACGATCGTCAAAGCCTTTGTGTTATTTCTATACCGTGTTTCTTATTCCTAAAAGAATATGGAACACATTTGCTAGTTAATCGCATAATCACAGTCTTCGATTATCTTTTCCCACGCAGTAAATTACTGTAGACGAAACTCGGATCGGTGAGAACGTAAATTCTTACATGTTGAGTTGTAAACCACAATTCTCGACAATCGTATAACAATTTGTTGGAACTAAAGCATCTTCATTTTCGTAAAAGGAACCCGCTAAACAAGTTATATTTACGTTGCACTTGGTATTTGGTCTCTAGTTAGGGTAACTCGAGTGTTATATCTCTATAATGTTCGAATTAATAAATAGTCTTAGTCTTAGCTGTATAATCGAGTTAGCCTGCCTTATCGGTCAGGTAACTTGATCGTACAACTTAACCTATCTTATAACTAACTTAATCTACTCCCGTGCGGCGGCGTCAGCCACGTCGCGTCGGCAGGTGGCCCCGTCGCGCGGAACCGCAACTTCAGGAGTCTCTCCCGTCGACCGTCGACCGTCGACCAGGTGGGGAGGAGATAGATCCAGCCTGCTGGGACCGGGAGGCGGTGGCGACAACCGGAGCCGGTCCGGAGCTGATCCAAGCGAACGTTACAGCACCACGGCTAGGTTGGTCGGGTTCCGTGGGCGGCATCAGGATCGTCGCTGGTGGTGCGGCCTGTAGCGTGTCAAACCGGGGTCGGCTTCTCGTCCAGGAAGTCCAGACCTGGTTCCTGCTCCTCGGTGCACCCCGAGAGGCCTTCGGATGCATCCAGGGCATCGTCCGTTTCCTCCCACGGGTGAAAATTCCACTCGTAGGGTTCAAGGAGGAGCGTGGCTCCTAACTCCCGAAGGGCGTCGACTTCCAGTAGGACGTCTCGGGAGAGTGTGGGGATGACGAGACAGGTCGGGCGGAAGACCCTCTCAGGCGGCAGACTGGTAGAACCAGCTCTAGCTCGCTGCCCACGACCACGGATGATCCGTCGGCGACGCGGACGGACATGTTATTCCCTTCCCGGGTGATACGGGCTCCGGCGTGGCGTACCTCGGAACTGCAAGCGGTGGTGATCTCGCTGCCACGTGTCCTGCCCGTCCTGATCGTACGTATGTAACTGGTGCTCGCGGAGGCAGTGGTGGCAGTGGTGGCAACGGTGGCAGTGGTATCCTGGCAGCCGGGGCTGCGCTGCACTGCGGTGAGCGCTGGACAGCGGGCCAGCCTGTAGCGGGTCTACAGGAGGTACGGTGTTTTTTCGGCGTCAGACCTTGGCTCGGTAATTATCCGTTCGGTCCATGATCCTATAGTCTTAGAACTATCAACTATACCGTTATATTATTTTCTACCAATTAACACGATTAAAAGAACGAATATATTTCGATTTCAAACCATTTTGTTGCAACGGAGGTAGAATAATTTAATTTACATCGAGAGATCTGCAGTCTATATGTACATTACATGTTATGTATTCATTTATGCATATATGCGATCTAAAAGCACCAAAAGTTTTCCGAATAGAGTAGCTATTTAAATTTAACGAGCATTGTAGAACATTTCGATTATCGATGCAAGGGTTAAACTGCTATTCAACTTGAATTTCATCCTGTCAGGAAATTTTGCACATGTAACGAGGGTCGAATAAATTTCCCGCAGTAGTTTCACCGATAACGACCTCGTGCGTATCCGTCAGTTAGTTCGAATCGAATCCGTGGAATGCTGGCTGCCACGACCAGATTCCGCAAAACATTGTTACGGATAACAAACTCCCGCGTTTTTGCCATTTAATTTGAATTAAAGTCAGATTGTGTGCGCGCGCGCTCGCGGCAACAAGACAAGTTTTTCGCGTTGCCGGCTTCAATACATATTATGTACCGTGTTGGATGACGACCCAAGAATCAAATATTCCTTTTACCGTTGCAGCTAATTATTTATCGTTTCGTTTCACTCGATGTTTTACCATTGTGTCGATTTGACTCGCGAGGGACACATTAATTTGCGAAAATGAAGGACGGACGACGGGTGAATAGAATAAAGAAAAAGAATGGGTGGACGATGTACGATGGGTGTCCGCTGGAATTGAAAATGGAGGAAAATCTTCGACGATTGCATTGTTCGAGAGGGCAAGTGTGAAATAAATGAATTGGAAAGCCAGTTCCAGTTCCAGAAGCACGCGTGAATCGATTAAGAATACCAATGGCTCGTGCGGAATACGATTATTGTCGCATTTAGCGAACTACGACAGGTTCTAAGTCGGGATCGTTCTGGCCAGCACCGAGCGGAACCATCGGATAGCGTTTAAGCGGGTTTCGAACGGATCGTTGCTCGTTTGAGCGAGTGAAAATATTTGTAACGCGGGAACACCTAACGACGGTGTGCTCTCTTCTCTTCTGCGGGCAAATCCCCTCTCGACGACGCAACGAGCCGCACGGCCCTGCTCGTCACCCGAAAAAACAAACCGACCGACCAGCAGCTGCTTTTGTCGCACCAGCTAACGAACCGCGGGAAGGATACAAAGGAAATACGGCGTTCCACCGAGTTTACCCTTTATTTGATAACTCCACTGTCCCGAGAACATCATTCTCGCGCGGTTTAATTGGAAATTCCGCGTCGGCGAACATCCCCATTTCAATTCTTGCGGGTTTCTCGCTTTCTTCGCCCTTTCGGAATCGACGTTTCTTATACAGTCATCTCTAGCAGTAATCAAAATCGTATATAATAAAATACTGTGTCAGAATGTTGTACACAGATGACTCTTTACGCGTTTTCAAGAATTCTACAATACACGGTATAGTGTTTATTACTGTGAAGAAAAATACTAAAATTATGTAATATTATGAGAATCTCGTTTATCCGAGACATCCTGCGAACCTGGTTAACGTCAAGACAGATTCGTATCGGCAAGATTAATCGATTGGAGAGAGACAATCGAAGAAGAAAATGTTGATAAATCTCCTACAGATACACACTTCCGAAATGGTACATATGTCGTCTGATAAATGGCTGAAGAAATGAGGTGCATATGGAAGGAGGAACTCGGAAATTTAGTTGAATGGAACCTGGAAATGGAGAGCCGGAATTCGGAACGTGTGTGATAGAAGTTGGATGAGGGATGTACGGTGGTTGCGATGTATTAGATCACGTAGCTAAGAATGGAAACACGATGCGAGGGTTTTATACATTAAGTAACACAAGCGAAGGATCCATCTTCGAGACGTGTGAAGCCATCCGAATTCGGCGGGGAGTAATACGATCGTGCTCGCGCCCGCACCCGCACCCGCACCCGCACCCTTCGAGTAATGGATATATTGTAATAGAGGATACAACTTTCGGATATAAGTGAGTTGCACGCGACTGCGCCTCTCTAGGGACACGCGGACAGTACCGCATGCGCCGTACAGAGGAACAAAAACTGGTATGTCAAAATACGGGGCATAGTCGGAATTCTTCTGCAGTTCTAAAAGAAACAGTGGAAACTTGCTCGTTGTTAGTCAGTTACATCGATTTGAACAAAAGAAAGTTAAACGAAAAAATTTTTGGCGTAGAATTTTGATCAGGCCTATTAATATTTCAGTAGGATTTTCAATCTCTTAACCCATTCGAGTAAAAGAAAAATTAAGTAAAGGCATAACTTTACCTCGGGAAGCCAGAAATTTTTAACTATTTTTTTTTTTTTTACGCAATCCTGTAGATTTTGGCGAGAAAATGTGGAAAATCCAAGTTTCAAAACAGAAACAGATGATATCGAAGATATTGAGCAAAGCTTCGATTGCATTACCGAGACTGAGCCATAAAATCGAAAGGAGAACGACATTGTTTATAGAGAAAGTAGTTCCGGAGTCCTAATTATGTAAACTGCAGTTCCTGCGTAAAGTTTAATGTCGGTTTTACTGGGATAAACATGATCCGAAAGTAATTTCCATTCTCGCGATAAAACTCACCGGCTGCTTGGCTCTTTTTGCCGAAGAGCTCCGGGAAATCGTGCAACTAATAGCGCTCTTTGCACAGAGTCGTTCTAAACACACCGAGGTCGTTAATGAAGATTGGGAATACTTCTGCAGATTAATATCGGAGGGATAAGAAGTAATCGAATGCAATATACTGGGGGGGGGGGGACTTACATAAAAAAAACTTTATATATATAATTAAAGTGAAAACTTAACGCAACGATGGTACAGTTTTATACTTGGTGATTGGGTCCCTTGCCCTAGATGAGAGAAATGCAGAAAATTCGCGTGGCAACCAGCATATTAAATACCGCAGCTTCGAAATGACCAACTTGTTTGGCTGCCAACGTAAGGGTTGAAGATTCGCTAAAAATTGATCCACCCTGTTGGAAAAACCTTTCGCCAAAGTATATTCGACGGAATAAAAATCTTCCCGGAAAACCGATCACGTTAAATGCAGTCGAACGTAATTTCCATAGAAAGGATGACCAAAGAATCCGGATTCGACGGGGACGATTCCATCTGGAGGAGTGCTCGAAAATTACCGACGGTATCTGCGTCGCGGGATTTCGTTCAGGAATCCGGCAAAATCGATGGGACTTGAAAGCAAGCGAAAGAGGCTCGAGTAAAGGTTCAACCGGCGCGGCGCGGCGCGGCGCGGCGCACGGCCGATCCGCTTCATTCGCCTTTCAGGGTTATGAACCCGTGACGCGTTCACAGCACGCCAACAGATCGGAAGACTATTTACCCCCTGTGGAAGGTCAGGTTCGATTTTTTAAAATCGCACTCTCTATCGATGAATTCCCAACGCACAATATTCGGTGGCACTTTAATACTTTATGTTTATATACACGGACGATTACTCTGTCTTTATAGATCGAATCGCAACGTATCGAACAGAAATCTGATAAGCGTGTCTGTGCTCGTGCACAGGTGTATTTTTGTATTGAAATTCGAATAAAAAGCGAACGCGTCGTGAAACGCACGAATAATAATTTTCTGAGAAAATGACTGGATTGGTTGAATTTTGCTCGTCGCCGAGTGCCTCGTTGCATCCCCATTGGATGACCGTTGCGCGTCGGTATTTGTAACTAAGCTACAAGGAAGATCATTAAGCACTTACCATCGTGAGCATGTTAGCAGCGGGCGGTTTGACCTGAGTGCGAAAGTAATTGTGGGTATCGACGATCTTCTGCCGGACCTTGCTGCTGCTCGTCCTGATTAGATTGACAGGCACCCTGTCGCCGTAGAGCCGCGGCGCTGAAAGCAGAGGCAAACGTTCCCCTCTGAACAACGTCTCGATAACCGATATTCGTTGTCAATAAAAGCCTTCTCTCCTCTCTACGCGTTGCTCCATTTTCTTCCCTTTCTTGCCGGGACAAGTGCCCGCTTTAAACGAGAATATCGACTGCGCCGCTACGTCCAAACGGGCAATAACATTCTATTTTCATACCCTTTACCCTCCCGACCGTCTCAAAGATCAAAAAGGGGGAACAGAGTCAGAGAGAATCCCGTAGCCCGAGAGCACGCCGCGTCCGCGCCGTCGGGAAAATGTGTTTTCCTTAATCTCGTATGCGGAAGCGTTTCGGGCCACGGAGATTCGTTTCTTTCGATGCCACGAATGAAAGGGAATGCGTAAAACCCGGGACGCTCCAACTGGCCCCATTACAAGATTTCCCAGTCGAATGTCTTGTCCTTTTCTTTTTCTTTTTTTTTTTTTTTTTCCCTCCCCCGTTCTCTTTTTCGCCCGTGCGTGGACGAGCAAATAGGAATGTAAATTCTACTGTTGGATGCGAGAAGGGCCTCGGGACGCTCAGGCGCTTCTTTTTTTTTTCTTTTTTTTTCTTTTTTTAGCGAAATACTTTATTAGATTCCACGTTTCTTTTTGAACGTGGATTCATTTGAAAGTTTGAAGCTCCTGCGTCGACTGTCCATACTTGGTTCATTTTTTTTCTAACATGGTTTTCTAATGCGCGATATGCTCAGTGGGAGAAGACACGTTTCTAACAATAACGGAAAACTGTTTTTTACGATGAAATCTGTCGTAGATTTGAAAATTTTTTAAACGTGTACTCATTTTACAATTTGAAGCTTCTAAATATAAAATAATAGTTAATATAAAATGATTCCTCACGACTTCATCATCGAGTTTATTATCGTTAGCGATTGCTCAACGATGCATTCAAAGCAACTGCGTATCGAAAGTCACAGAGAAAATTTTCATTTATCGAAAATCGTGAAAAATAGGTTAAAAAGAAGTCACTGTTTTCGCAAACTTCCAACTAGATATAGGTAATCGATAAACGGTTGTTCTACGTGCGAAAATAAATAAAAAGTAGAATTTTTGTAAGGCTTCAAATTGTAAAAAATTGAGTTCGCGTATTCTATTGGGACGTAGCCAAATGAAAATGTTTTCGGCAAATTTTTGGTTCGGATATTCTCGAAAGCGAGATTTATAACGAAGAATGTTTTCACACAATTTCCCGTAGAATTAATTATGCACGCGAGCAGATAGAATCTCAGTTTTACCGCATTTCACAGTAGGAATTATATAATTTTGTTCATAATTACAACTACATTTTCGAGGTGAGAAAATTACAAGCGTTCGATTTGATGCACAATCCATATTCAATTCGATTGGAATTTCAATTTCTTTTACGTTTCCCTTGAATAAGTCCGGAGCAAAATTAATGTGTCCATTTCATTGAGTTTCTTTCATTCGAACTACGTTGATTAAATTTTCCTAAACAGAATACTTATACATATCGTTTTCGCACAGAGATCGTACAAGATCCAACGTTCGATTGTCTTTGGCGTATCATCTCTTGGACTCGGCATAGTCCTCGTACTCTGCATACTATGCTATGGTAATCCTTCCGTAATCTCTATTAGGGGGTTCGAACCATTGTTAGCGAGAATTCCTGTATCCACAAATCGAACATCTAATCACGATGTCCTAACAGAGAACTTACTACGCACCGAGCACGCTAAGCAGCTGCATTTGCCGAGTGCTCTTGTTCGCAAGTCCTTTACAAAGAACATTAAGAGTTTCATTGTCGCTTTGTCGTACGAATTTTTTACACAGCTGCAACGATTACAATTTCTTTGTCCTCGTTAATTTCCTACACGAGAGAGAACTAAAAATAGTTGCACTCGGGTGGCCCACATCTTAATTAACTTAACTCAATTAACTTTCCTGACCTTGTATAATTCGTCTTTACCAACGATTTCATACGACATTAAAAAACATATAGCATCGCATTTAAAACACCGAAGGTCCGATTTACCAGGAACACCCTACATTTCAAATTAGTCACTGGCAACCGCTGTCCCGAATTTACTTTAGCAATTACTCGCTGGACGATAATTCATCGGGTGAAGGCGAGCACATCTGAAAGTAGTTTTCGTAAGAACATCGGCCACGTTGCTCACCCCGAAACAGCTTGTATATGTAAAACCAAAAACTTTTAACAATGCGTAGAGGAGGTTAAAAGATACAATATATTACAGAATCCCGCATGTCGCAGCATCGGGAACCGAGTTTTGATAAATAATGCCTAGGATTCCGTGTCTCTGAAGTTATAAATGTGCCGAAGACGTAAACAGAAGCTAAAGTACACCCTCAAAAAATCAATATTTCCAAAAAGGATGAATAATGCTATCGATATTTCTACCGAATGGGGTCAGAAATTTATTGTGGAACCTGTGCCAGCGACTTGTTGCGAAACGATAGAACAAGTTTACGACGTACGATATCCCAGAGAGCACGTAACCGAGGAACAACAATATTCGATGATCTTGATCGTAGAGCGTGAATGTTTGAAAAAACAGAAATAGAAAATAAAATCTGGTAAAACGCCGAAAATACATCGAAATCTCTTTTCTATTACACAGGTTTCCGAACCGTGCCTTTTATCCTTAAGTACGTGTGTGGTGTGTGTGCACGCGTTTCGAAAGTTTTCGGATCTCGACCCGAATCCGACAAGGATTCTCGGTTCTAGACTCGATAGTTTTGGCTACCCGCATATCTCGACGATCTAAATTTCTTATGCGAAGTCACCTGTTTGCTATGAAATCTTCTCTCGGCTCTACTCCCTTCCCAACAAACCTCAATCTCCATTACTTTTCCTCGCAGTGTTAGCTGCTGCTTCGCCAACTCTCGACGATCCACTATTCCGCTTTTTGAGCAATGCTGCTCAAAAGTATCCAAACTATTCTTCAATGAGAAATTCTATCGATCGATGAAAAATGCTTCATTTTCATTTTTAGACGTGTACTAATTCAGGAATTCTTATGAATTCTAGTATAGTAAGTTTCAATGGTGCTTCGGACGGGTCTAAAGAGAAAATCTCGAAAAATTCACATTCACACGAATATGACAATAAAAGCTGCGATGCTCTTCGTATAACATTTACGTTTTGCAAGTTATAAAATAACGTTAGGTACTCGAGGTTGTAATTTAATAACCGCTTCGCGAACGTGACACTACAATGCCACTTTTCAGGGAATTTCTTACAAAATGATCATCCAATTTCGCCTAATGTAACTACAATTTTCGTGGCAGCAGAAATGCCCGGAGGACGTACACGCGCGTCTATTTATAACCAGCGAGATTCAATGTAAACCCGGCCTCATAATTTCCTCCGAATTTTTTGCCCGTGAACCTCGACGGATTCGCAGAGAAGTTCGCCGAAAAATGTTCCTACGTTCTCTGTAGGGGGGGGGGGGGTGGGCAAGGGAGAGGGGAGGGAGAGAGGATCTGTCGTTCATTTCGCTCGGCGCGGCGCTGCGCGGCGGCGAATTTCCCGACGCGGTAACACTCGTCGAATTCGTGCGGACAAAGAAATTCGCGATTCATATTTACTTAAATGTGAAGCTGAACCAACCACGACGACACGCGGTGACGAAGTAAATTCGTGGCGAGTTCATGATACAACTATGTTACAGTCGCAGAGGAGACTGTGGAATATGCAAATTTTCGGTAACATTTATTTCAACGCATTACGGTCTCGTCATTCCATATTACCCGTTTAGCGCTGTGCACGTGCCGAATCTGTGTCTTTTACATTTTTACTTTTTACGCGGTCCAATGTTTAACATTTTCTTTATTCTAATACATCCAACGAATGTCTCAAGTTTGATAGAGCTGGTAGTAGCAGAGAAGCATCGACCGCACCGAACTAAACATTTATTGTTTTTGGATAAATCATTTACCGAAACAGAATTTAAATAGAAATAAAATTAATGGGGACATTGAGCAGAGTTTAAGTAGAAACCTGTGTCGGCTCTGACTGCTTTTCATAAAGATAATATTAATAAATTAATAATCATAGTAATAATAATTCCCCTTAACGCGTCCTTGTGTATGTGGCAGGTTTCCACGAAAATTTCCGTACTAGATGAACGAAACTGTCCTTGTTAATTCTCGGCGAAGATAAACGTAGCCGAGCAATGAATAATTCCTGAAACTTTGTTTCGATCCCTAAGAAGGATCAAGTATTTGACCCCAACTTGAAAGCGGGGCTATTCACTTTAGCTCGAAGCCGAGCCGAGACCGGCTCAAATGTTAAATTAGGGTCAGAGATTGTTCACGCCGAGATTTTATCAAGATACAAGTGGATAACATCTGATCCCACGAATTCCTAGGGTCCCCCAATAAATTAGGGTTGCGGCTAATTTACAGGGAGATCAAGTTATCGTTGCTTACGGCCGACCGCTTAACCACTGGTTGATAATGTGGATGCGTTGATTCGTAGATCGTTTGAACGACAGATAATTTCACGTTTCCCGTAAACCGTCCTGTTCACGGTTAACTGTTGTTTACACGACACGAAGCTGTCCAATAAAATTCGGTCGGTGAGATAGAGGCAATGCAATTTTTTATGTAAATTCAGTGTGGTAACGGTACGTTTCAACGCAGAAACGAAGATTCCATTTTATTCGTATTTTGGGTACACTTTTCACACGAAACGTATGTATGTTTGACCATGAAGATTACTATGAAATCTAGCTTTTATGCGCGCTTCTAAACAAACTCAGCTTTTGGAAATTCGTTTGCACAGTTCAATTCGTTATACTAAAATTCAAAGAAACTTTACAAAATTAAAACTCGCTTTCTCAGCCCCAATTTTGAAGGTTTATTTTACACCATCGACGTCAAAATTGAAATTTTGTGCGATTACGACAAAAATGCAAAAAAAAATTTAAAGAATTTAAATGTTCCGCGACGTTTCTGATATAATAGCTTAGCGAAAGCGTTTAGCGAAACGATTGGTCGAAGAGGTTGTACGGTTCAAGCAACACGCGGTGATCGAATTTCTCGCAGCGAAAGGCATTGCCTGGAACACCTTCGGAAGTACAGCACTGGTTTGAAACCAATAAAGACTTGGAAAGAACTGTGAAGAACTGTTCGATAACAAGTTTCAGGAACTTGTCCATCGTCCGGTGGAATGTGTGGCGAACGGAGGCGACTATGCGCAAAAGTAGATACAGTGGATGAAACAGTAAGTAATAAACATAGTTTCTGTTCTTTCACTTATTAACGTTGACTTTTGAAAGAGTTGGAAAATCAAAAATATTAGCACTTAACATTTTCCATTTAACGCTTGTTGTTTCAGTATTTGGTTTTAATCTACGAAATAGAATAAAGTATCTCAAGTCGCATTTCTGGTAAATATTCCAGGCAAAGCTACAAAGCCACTTTGATGTGTACATTTACTAACAGTGTGAAGCATCGGCTTGAACATAAAATGTGGAAACAAGCGAGTTCAACTGGGATATCGTGAATATTTTCTTTTGCCATGACCAAAAACACCCGCATAGATTTCGGTCGCAAAAGTTGGAGCACATTGTTTACAGCAACTTTATATCGGCACTTTTTCTTCGCTTCAAAATTAGAGGCGACGAAGTTTAAGGTCTGCGTAGCAGCTGCGCGTAACGAATGTTTCTGCAAGTAAAGAAACCTATTCCGGCGTTCTATATCGTTTTCCCTTAAAAAGTAAAAATAATTTCACTCTTTTTCTTGAACGCCACAGTCTGTTGTTACTGGAAGAAATCGCATTGTTATTTGCCGAATTGATTAATTTCCGAAAATCAAAGGCAGAGAAATTTCATGAAATAGTAGAGCAACGAATCAGGGCGCGGCTACAGCAGACGGTTTCCGGATTCCTTTTTCCGGCTCGACGAATGCCAACGCTACGCTCGGCGGGACTTATCGCCGACTCCGTCGCGGAATCCGTCTGCTGTAGCCAATCAAACTGAAAACAATATTTTTTATAATTTTAGGAGATTATATTGTTTCAACGACTGCCATATTTCTTTTCATTCAAGCACGTTTAGATATACAAAATGACGTTGACGATCCTCTTTGATTTCTGAAACATTCGACGACCTCGTTTACTCGAACGATAACTTTAACGCCACTAAATTTATTGCCTCTCCACTTTCTCCGAGATTTCCTGCGTCTCATCACTTCTTCGTTTGCTATCTATCTTTTCCATTTTTCACTGGTCGTTGTTCCCTTTCCTCTTCTTGGAAATCTCGCAAACTTTTGCGGCCGATCCGTCATCGGACTTGAACGTTCTAGGGTACTTGGAGTATACGCGAACGCGCGTGATACTCTTATCACGTTTACGTTTATTGTTCAATAAATTGGGTGAAGCTGATCGGTGTTCGCCTCATACTTAAATTAACCAATTTTTATTTGGAATCGAAAGTGTTATAACATGTTTCGGTTAAACTTTACTTCGGGAAACCACAAATTTGTCACTTTTTTTTCAAAATCCAAGTTTAAATCCTAGGAGATCACCGGTTCAAAAGTTATGCGTGCATAAAAGTAAAGACGTGCGATTTTCAACGTTTTTGGCGGGTAACGGCGACGCCATGTTGGTATGTGGTGACCGTTGCGCGTCGCTTAACGAGCGGTAATTCTTATAGTCAGTATCAATCTCAAAAAGAATCGTATCCTGTTACGTTAATTATTAAATATATAAGCCGGGCTATATATTTAAAACGGTGAGTTAAAACAAAACACTTCGAGGCAAATTTTACAAATTACATTTCAGCAAAAATGATTTTCGACTCGAGAATGAGGTATGCTAACAACTTGTTCGATGCATCGTGTGCTTTCATTTTCATAAAATCAGGAATGCGATGCAAACGTGAATACACATTTGCGGCGCGGGCGGTGAGAGTATCGTGATCGCTACCCTTCCGTGAATAATTTGTTTAAAAAACACGAAATTACGTGAAATAAATGTAGTTATTTTAAATGCTGAAAATAAATTGCACTCGACTGTCGCATAAAACTTCGCGGGCGTTTCATCGTGAATCCATTCGATATTGAACGCATAAATGTAGTCGTACCAATTGTGAGTACTAGAGGCAACGTAATTCGGAGCGTAAAGCGTATACTAAAGTTGCGCGCAATATTTTCACGTAAATCGATTCCTCGAGCAGAGTACCGTGAGAGAACGTACGAACACAATGATCGAATATACTTAATAGTTCTGCGTAGTCATTGTTCCTTTAAAAAGAGGAAAGAAAATGGAAGCCACGAGTAATTAAAATAAATGATACTTTACTGGGTTTGCTGCGATGCGTCTTCCGTGGCACGGCCGCCGGCAGCGCCAAAGCTATCAGCACGATAATCCACAGCCACCTCATAATTTCCGATTACGACCTGCAACACACCAGAAAACTTGTTATCCCATAAAGAACACCATAAGAAAATTTAAAACTCGGAGAGCGTAGTAGAATCTTGATCGAATAAATCAATTTCGGGGACGGCGAAAAAGGGGAATCGAAGCTATTTTACGATGAAATCGCAAGCAGAACGATTGCTACGGTAATGCCTCCATACATATATACACACGTGAGAAAACTTCGTGGCCGTTGCTTACGTTGTACAGAAATACTATTTCTTGATCGGTTCTTGTAGAACGTATAAAAGGATAGCGAGTAAATAAAGTATCGACACCAGAGAATAAATAATTAATGTTTAACTATCCGAGAAAGAGCAATAATATGGTCGATTATTAATATTTTGTTAGATTATCGATAATTTGAACTTTTGTTTATCCCAGTACTGGCAAAATATCTACCGAATAATTTATAATGGAATAACGAATAACTTGTTGCATGCTCTTGAAGGGATTTACATCCTCCATCAAAAGGTATGTCATTCGCTGATTCAACGTTTCACGAGTACAACGGACGAAATCGCATTCGTTTGCAACAATTTATTGCAATGGATTACTGCATCTGCGGCATAACACGATAAACGTACAAAACTCGATTCATTTATTCGTTTTGCGAATAATTGAGTTCAAATTTTAAAATTTTCAAGATATTCAAACACTTTCGCCTTCTCAGTATTTTCGTTAGAATTATTGCTGAACGAGAATCTCCTAATTTTTTCAAGATCGAGGTCACTTTATTTATTTACTACCCACCGAAAAAGAAACCAACAAAAAAGAAAGGAAGAAAGAAAGAAAGATTGAACAGCCCAGTGATCCTGATCGTTTGTAGCAGCTCTACGGAAAGGCAACTTTCCGGAAATGTCACGCTTTGGTTAAATATGGTGATGCGCGTTCGTCGCTCGACAGAGGGGAAAAAAAGCCGAGGGATAACTCGATCAGAACGACTTCGCGAGCGAAACAATTCCATTCGTTTAACTGATCGACGAGCGTCAAATGAATCGCAATCACGCGCCGCAGAAGCTCAATTTGTCCCGTTATTATTTAACAGGAAAAACGTGGGCGTCCTCATTTCGCCGGGCAAATCCGGTCGAGACATTTCGAGCGCGATTTAAATTCAAAACACAGAGCGGGGGCGATCGCTATATTCCGTAACGGTACACGGACGCGTTCGTCGTTCGTCGTTCGTCGGCACGGTAGAGCATGTCCCGAACGATATTTCCCGTGTCCAACAAGATGCGAGATTTTTCGCGAGAAGAAGAGAGACAGCACGGCACGGCACGGCACGGCACGGCACGACACGGCAGCTTTTCGCGATGTCGAGCCCCAGGAAAATTTTTTATCCACGGTGAAATCGGTGTGCCCGAGAGTCCATTTTGGAGCTTTCGTTATCGGACGGGTCAACGCGCAGAGTCTGCGGTATCTGGCTGGCGACTACCCTAAAATGTTTGCGTATAGGCCTGCGGGGGATCCACAACCTCATAAACAAGATCTCCGGTTTTTTCAAACCGGAACGGAGTGCCAAGAAGCGATGCGTTTAAGAAGAGTATTGGTGTCGGTTTAGCGGTAGGGGAGTCCCTCCTCCACTCACGATTTCTGCACAGCACGTTTCTCCATGTAGAATCACTACCTGTTGGCTTGTACCATGATTTCGGAAACACCCTGTACGTATAGTAAATAGTTGTTTACAACCATGATTTTTACCAATCAATCAACATTTCGCCGAATCGAGCTTGACAAACTTTGTATAGAAAAACATGAAGTATCAGTGCGTATGTACATAGGTACATTGCAGTAAACTGACAACAATTGTATTATCGACAGTATTTATTACATAAAACGTGGATAAATATTTTCACGAATGTCTGATTCGATGAGACTCTAAATAACATTTACACGATTTGGTTGCAAAACAGGAATTGTCGGTATTGCTATAGGATAATAGCGATGGAATCTTAATAAAAAAAAAAATGTAGATAATTACCGAGTCGCTGTTTTCAATAAACTGTGTTTTCCATGCTGGAACGTTAAGAAGTCTCGCTTTGATACAATAAATTCTAGTGTAGTAAAAGGTTTTCGAAGCGAGACACGTATCTCGAAAAAGGTGAAGCGACTTTCGGAACGTCGAAAAGAGAAAAAATGGAAGTGGGACTCCAACCTACGAAGTGCACTCAAGCGTCACTGGTCTCCAATGTGAAAGCTGCCGCGTTTTTAAACATTCTGCCGAATATCCGCGCCACAAATGGAAAAAGGAGATGTGCAGACAAATTCAGCATCTATTCGAGTGTCTATCGACTAGACGAATCAACTGAATTTCGATTAAATGTCAACAACCAGACAAATTTCTTGGGCATCGTTTATTCACTGTTACCAGACTGTGGAATCTAGAGCAGACACAAAGATTATACTTTACAGAATTTCTGTCGCATATTAAACTATAATAAAACCAGACAAAATTTCTTGCACGCATCAAATTACAATGGATCGAGACAAGACAAAATGAGTGACACGTAAAAAAGTAAATATCAAAGGAAGAACCTCCATGATTATTCTTGCAAAGAGCGAAACTCGGAACGGCAGAGTCTCTTTTGAAAGCAAACGGTGATTTTACATGATTCGAGGACCGCGTAACGTCGACTAATATTGACTTTACATTCTTTCTCGGGCGAAAATCAAAGCGCGGTGGCGTAGCAAAATGGAAAGTTCGATACGGGTATAATATTCAAAAGGGAGCGTACAAGGGAAGACATAAATAATAATTTATCTACCGTCGCATCTGTACGCCGAGGGTAAAGGGGGTTGGGGGGACGGGGGTTGTTCAATAGAGAGCTATCTGAAAGAGCGTGGAAGGTTCACCTCACCGCGGGAGCATTCGATTTTTATCGAGAAAGCGATCGAGCAATTACATCGAGATCCCCTCGTCCCCGTCTTTCCCTCGGATCGCTTCTTTAACACCCGCCGCGCCGCCCCTATAGGTCCTCTATATTTTCATTTCCTGCTCTTTTCTGGCAGACTGCTTTACTTTTCGTCTGACAAGAGACATTCCGTTTTCCCGCACGTACGACCGCCTATCCGAAGCGGATACGAGCACGCGAGGTCGTTTCCTCGCGAAAAGAGTCGAGATAAGAAGCCCTGGTAAGAGGCTTTCTTTAATGAGTACTTCGCCACGAGTACCTCGCGAAAATATAAGCTCAATTACACGGAATGGTCCGTCGCGGCTGCTAGCAAAGCAGCCTGAATAAGGCACGAAATGCTCGGCTCTGATCTAGATATTAACTGGAAAGTCGCTGATATTATTAGATATTATTCAGTTGCGGCACCAGTGAAATCGAATTAAGTTTGGCTACATTTTTTATTCGAAACGGTACCGCGTGGAATAACAATCAGGAAGTTTAATCGATCTCTCGGTCGTTTTAATGCGTTATAAAAAGAATGTATAGCATACAAATTAAATTTGTCTGCTAAATGCTTTTAATATTTTACGAAACGAATTTAGAGCATATTATAAATGAGATCTGTCTGTTAAATACTTTTAATGTTTCACGAAAAGGATATGTAGCGAATAATAAGAATGGCTACAAGGAACGTTATCGAAAGAAACGGTGGCGGCAAAAGTGTTAAAATAACTAACTAACTAAAAAAGAAATAGCCAACTTCGTTTACTTTTAGGGAATCGCGAAACTGAGTGTGCGCGAGCGTGAAGGGTACGAAGGCGTTTGCTCCTTTGAAAAGGAGCAGTCCGGAGGAAGTCGTGCGAGTGAAAACTGACCTGCGAGGTACAGTCAAACAGAATTATATTCTGAACGTGTTCTAGTTTTTCTTATTGTACAATCTCTTCGTTTGAACGTATTACTATCGTAAAATTGAAATCACGGCATTAATTCCTCCCCGTTGATTCATTCTAAAATTTACTATAAATGCGTCAAAGTCTCTAACATAGAACTCCAGTTCTGACCTTGTATGGCCTTGGAGGTCATCGTGTCGTATACGAACGAACGAAAGACTAATCGATGGCAGGTCGTATTCGTAATCGGCTCGTTTTCCACGCGGGCTGGCGAGGTGTCCGGAACTGGCGCGCCAGAAACGTCCTGTCGTTGGAAAATTCGATTCAGCCGATCGCGAGAGCCCTGCTTTCCCGATTACGCTTAACACGATCCGTCTTCGTTTGTGCCATTCACCTTTGATACCATTCGGCGCGGCCATCGACGACGACGCTGCCATTGCGCGGCCGGTGGACATTCCCGTTCCGCGTTCGAGAAATAATGAAATTTCCTGGTGAAGCGGAGAATTGTGATTAATGAGACGCGAGCTGGCCCGTGAAAACCCGGACCAGAGGGCGTGGCGCACGCACGCAATTTTCCGCGCCAACGCGCTCGGTCGACTCGGATCCTATCGTTACGCGTTGCTTTCCTGCGTTGTTGGCTACTCGTACGAGCTGTGATCCAAAAGAAACTGGACTCTGTCAGTTTCCTTGAGGTCGGTAGCGGAGAAAATTTGAGAAAATTTCGCTTTGCCGGTCACTTCTTTACATGCCACCGGTCTATGATCAATTGAACAACATTTGAAAGCACAGTTTTGCTTTCTAACAAAAAGTCCACCGGTTTTATGAAAGGCAAAAATCGACTCTTCCAAATATCGATATGGTTTTCCCTGGAACGACACCCTAGGGCTTCCGGGCGACACCATGAAATTTTAATCTTGTCTACGGGCAAAGTCTTATTTCGTACGCATTTCAAACTAACTTCACAAAATTTCCATTTTCTTTCTTTTAATAGAAACAGTATCAAAGTTTCGCCGTAATTTGTTCAGATTTAACCACAGAAGATTGCATACAGAATTTGTTGAAAATATTAAATATTCAGATTTGATCGCGAGTAATGCAGGATTCAAATAAATGTTATCTCCGATTACAATGATTTGATCAGCGACTGCGGACATTTCGTTTACCAGTTAGACGTCGCGAACATAACCATTCTATTCTCTCATACTCCGACGAGCGTCTCTACGTAGAGTGAAAACAACCATAACGCCCCCCCCCCCCCATTCCCCGAAAAACATGAACCGCCCGAGATTCCCAGTTCGATCAGTCAATATACGGTTTCGATCCGATGTTGCGCTTTACCAGATCCAGTCTGCTTATTCAGCAAACGAAATTCCCATGTTCTTCCGAGTGTTCACCGGGAGCGGATACGGGGCGTGGGAAGCCTGAAATTCGAGCAAATATTCGTCGCTTAAGGTACTGTTACGCATATTCAGCGTACGATACCGAAGAGCAAATGGTTCTTCCACGAGTCCGTATCGCGTCTCGATTTCAGGCCCGACCGATCAGAAGCCGGCGAGAACTCGCCGAAAATGGTGAAACGACGCGATACAGAGGGAGAGAACGCGCGTACATATCTGCTCTCTATGTCTTAAACCACTTTTGCATGCGCTGCCGCGAACCAACTACTGGTTCGATTCGTGAAAGGTCAAATTCCGCCGTGGAGGGATAGAATAAAAAGCTGAAGACGTAAAAGCGCCTGCATAGTCGACGGGACAGGAACGCGAAGACGAAAAATATCTTTGACGTTCGATTCCGAGCACCTCTTCCGACCGGTGAACTTTATTGCGACCAGGATTTCATATATGCATGGAGGAGGAGCCTCCCCGAAGGAGAACCGTCACTCTGAAATTGGACGACGTTTACTTGTCGAGCGAACAAAAGCGTCTTTGTCCTTTTCGCTCCTTTGTCTCTCTCTCTCTCTCTCTCTCTCTCTCTCTCTCTCTCTCTCTCTCTCTCTCTCTCTCTCTCTCTCTCTCTCGCGCGCGTGCGCGCGCGCACGGACTTTTTACGGAGTCGATACCACGTCGGTCAGTCCCGTAATTGTAGAAATTTAGGCCGCAGGTGCAAGAAGGGTAGCGACCCTCCAAAGATCGGAACGCCTCGAGCACGAGAGAAAGAAAAAAAAATCTAGCCAACGAAACTAATGAGAAACGAATGGAACAATTCGCGGTAAAATCAACACAGCTTCCAGCGCGAAATAAGAAAGGCAAACCGTGCAGTGAGCACTGCCGGACAAGCTGCGAGAATAAAGAAGCAGTTACGAGTAACTAGACTCACGAGGAAACACACCGAGCCTGTGTACAATTTTTATGAGGCTGAGCTTGATGAAATTTCTGCGAGACAAGTTCTTGGGAACGTTGTTGACACGGCTTTTTTATTTGCAATTGTCCGGGTCGAGGGGGTCAAGCTATCCGGTTACGGGTAAAACTGTATGTTTTGTCGATGGTTTAGAAACTGGATGGCGCAAGGAAGAATGTATTTTAGTTTGGCGAGCGTGCTATTATTTTGCACGGCGAACCGTTCTACAGTGGATCCAAAAAATATTCAGACACGCTCCGTTTCTCTAGATCGTCGATACCATAGTGTGTTTTTAATCACGAGGGAAGCCGATGTATTATCATTACTATTTATTCGTTGGTTCAAACCATACGAGAGAAGAAAGCATATACATATATTTCGATCTTTTAACATTTATTTCAGAGATATTTGAATAATGTTTATTTGAAACAAAAGCCAGATACGCGTAAAAACAATATTGATGTCGAAATGCAAATTCTTAATGCGAGATCATTGTACGTCGTGATATGCAAAAAGTTACCGCGGCAGCGAGCCATAACTCAAACGAAAATTAATTTCGCCCCGCGTTCCGAACAGCGTCGCGCGCAGCCCCCTTTTTCCCCCCATGAAATAAATGTACACACATCCAGCCGCGTTTTACTCGATGCCTTCGTATCGTAGGTTATTTAGCCGCATCTATCCAATTAGAGAAACGAGGCAACGATGAATTACACGGGGTTACCGGTGGAAATTGTTGGAATCGGACGGTAAGCGGAAACAGCGAATTATTCATAAACTCGTGACGATATTTAGCATGTTCTCGCTTAAAACGCGATGAATATACAGTGGATCCAAAAAGTACTGAAACTGTATGTCCGATTCTCGAAAAATTCTCGGCATCTAAACTGTGATAATTTCGTAAAAATAAATGGTACCGCAAGCCTGGACCCATTTTAATCCACTTTCGCAAATTCATTTGTTCATTTTCCTGTAGCAAGACATTTTTACTTGAAACCGAACAACCATTTTTCTTCAAAAATGTTGCAAATTCAAACGTTTCAAAAACCTTTCAAAAATTCGGACTGCAGTGTCTCGTCCGCTATATCGTGAAAATAAAAGCTTTAAAATGAGTCGAAATTTATTGTCGTACGATCATTTTCCACGAAACCGTCACAGTTTAAACATTGGCAATATTTCTAGCGTGGACGATTAGTTGCTGAAAACAAAAAAGTTGATGCGACTTTAAATAAGAGCTGAGAAGAAGAAAAAAGTTGGATTAGTGTTATTGTTAGTTCGGAAAAATATAATACACCTTGATATACACGAGGTTATCTTGTTTTATATCGCAGGCACAGCACATCTGTACACAGAAACGAGAAACTTTTATCCCACGAAGCCTTCTGACCAAGGAAAAATAGTCATCGTGAACATGTTTTAGTAAAAAGTTTAATAAAGTTCGGTGAAGTTTTTATCTCATTTGAAACGTGGTGAAACTTGAAAAGTACGCCCAGAAAATACATTCGCACATAAGAAAAATAGAGAAAGATGCACATAAACGCAGACAATAGTTTTCACTTTACATACGCCACCCTTATTTATTGGATGTAATCTGTTTAGATTTTAAATCATCGTACAGTTTTTCAGCAAGAGTATTCGTATGTTTCAAAGTACTAAAAAACATTATTATAAGCATTGATACGTCGGTTTTAATCATTATTTCTAGGTACTCTAAAATATCTCGGATGGAGAAATGTTTAGTTGCAGAAAATGATCGGTAACTTTGAGAGAAAAATTTGTTTGAAAATTGCGGTAATCAAAGATTGTCACTACCAGCGTAACTAAAATTCCTTTATCCAATCTTTCACCAAGTTATTCGATTCAAAATTTGAAGCATTATCTTTACAAGTATTATCTCGCAATGAAATAACTTTAAGCGAATGCTTTGTAAGAAGCTGGACGCTTTGCTTTATGTCCTGACGACGTAGATTATATTCTCGAAGGTGGGAACTGCGGTCATGTGCCGCTGCGCAAGTAGTTCAAACGGTATATGGTCGGCCGGGTCTGATCAAACCACACCTTGTCTACTGAAATACCATACGTAACACGTACCCTATCGATAGACCAGTTAAACCACCGTCGAATGAACAGTTTTCTCAAAATGATAAAAACTTGCAATCGATGCAAAAATCTTTAATTTTCTATATTATTAAATAAATCGTTCTGATTTTGTGCAACTTTTATAGATGTATGGCAGTCAACGAGTTAAACATTGATTGCTTCGATCTGAACCCATTAATACGTGTAAGTCGCTCTAATAATTAGATCGCTTACCGTAAACAATATTCGCTCGATGGAAGAGTTATTCGGTGATAAAAACTGTTCGCTATAGTAGACAAGCCGCTGTAATTTCATTCGCTGTTTTAGCAAGTTCCATTAGATCGGCTGAATCGCGCCAGCATTTCCAACGATACTTAAATCGGTGAATCAAAGGGGGAGGCAGTGCTTCTGCCGGAAGTCCTTTCGAAAATCCTTTCCGGGAAAAATATTAAAGTAGATATTTAATTACGGCGTTGTGCTCGATTCGACGGCGAGTCGTCTTTGTGGCAGGCTTTTACCGTCAAAGGCTCTCGTAATTAAGAGAATCACGAGTTCGACGGTAAAGCTCCATCGGAAGTTCTCTTCTCGAAAATTCTCTGAACGAACGACGCGAACGGATCGTCTCCGATTGCTCCTGTCTGTGCGGCAGGGATTCAAAGCAGTTACAAACGGTCATCCAGGTGTGGCGCCTAGATGTCAACACCGTATAACGTTTACGCGTCGTGTCTTTTCAACATTTTGCTTTACTAGATTTTAGTACAGTTTTAACACTAGGTCGACGCGACGGGCCACTAAAACCGAGTGTTTTATATTATTTTCTAAAAACAAATATTGACTTGGACCACTTTTGCGTTGAATGGCTGAAACAACAATGCCCCGTATATTTTCCGTGTTTCGACGATTTTGGGCCACCGAGGCCTGTGTGTAATGCCGCGAAACGGAGATCTGTTCCGCGGCACGCGACCACAACGTACACGATCCAGTTGAATATCGGCTTCATTTATGGAATGGAATGAAAATATTTACCAAAGACTCGCGCACTCGGCCTTTCCGCGTGGAAATCCTACGCGAAAATATTTATCGGTTCGCGAATGCTGCGCGGAGATTAACAATCACGCCGTCGATATGCTAATATGAATTTTGGATGATGATTATTTACTGGAATCGTGGCTGCTAACTCGAAACAGCTTTAATAACGGTGCTCGATACCTTCGATTATTTCTATTTTGTTTTATAACTCCATTCGACGCTTTTAACCCCTTTGCACTAGCACATCGAGTCGGACTCGTTATTTTTGTTTCTGCACATTTTACTTGACTTTATTATGAAATTGTTAAGATTGCTCACTACTCTTTTGGGGACACCGCTTCAACGAGTGCTTCGTAGTACTATCGTTAACGCCAATTGTACTAACTGTAGCAGTGGGACCAATTCAATGACATACTCGTTAATACCAATATCTCGAAATTCCCCAGGGTAATGCTGTGATACCAAACAGGTATCGCGTAACACGTTATTAGCACTAGTGCTACTGCTTTCGATACCGTCTCGTATACGTATACGTACGTGTACGTACATATGTATAGCATCGATACCCGACCTAACCCTAAATATTTTTTGTCAGATGTTTTCTACTTATCCATTCCGTTTTGTAACAAACAAACGATGATATTTTTAATTCGACAATCACGTTCACGACTTTTATTAAATTGTTTCTGCCCCCGAGAGTGCGGCTGAAATTGTAAACGTGACAAGTACGCGATGCCGGTAGCGAACGTGTTAACGCATTGACCGTCGCGCAAACTTTATATATTTTATCCCGAAGGCCACAATTCAGTTTCCATTATTATAACTGTGACAAATTTCATTTAAATCGTTCCGATACGCGTTACACGGTGTTACGAGAAATTAAACTCGTTACGAGAGAAACGTGGCAATTTTTGGTACGAAAACTGGTAGAAAGAAGGTAACGTATTCCTGTTGTTGCTGTCATAGTTCAATATTTGTTTAAAACGAATATACTGCACCGCGGTATTTAATTTATCCTGAAAAATATTATTTTTACTTCGTACCGTTATCTACCTGCGTTGCTGAATCTACCTGTGTCGTTCAACATTTTTTGTTTGATGGTACATACCCGCTTTATTTTATTCATTGTAAAAAAACGTAGTATCACCGGTTATCGATATCCGGCCACGCCGCGCCGCGCCGCGCCGCGGCCCACATAACTCTCGAGCTATAAGGAATATCGAAATAAAATTGTTACTGACAAATATTTAAAATAATACCTGCTTTCCGGCCATGCAACGTGTAATACATTTTGTGTTTCTTCGAGAGTTATTCTCGTTTTTACTGTAACTTTATGCTCTAGACGCATAAAATCCGCAGTCTATTCATTAACTTCTTCATGTTCGATGCCCATAGATGCCCACAAGAAGCAGTACAAATTGAGCAAACATTGCCCCGACAAAGTTGACTTTTCGATAAAATATCTCCTCGCAATTGGCGAGGTCTGTACACGATGGCAGTGAACGCGTTAACGCGACAATGGTGGCGAACCGTTGGCTACAGTCGACCCTGTCTAGACAACCGTCGACAGAGACCTTTGCCTGGTATTTTTCTAGGCAAATCGATGTTTCCGTGACGCGGTTTCATGCTTTGTTAGCTCGTGAGATCATTTCGCGTGGCCAGGGAGCCCGGAAGGAAGACAAAGGGACAGAAATCCGCGATTGGCCGCCGCCGGTATATCCGAATAACGAGAAACAGCGTGAGAAAGGGAGCTCGAATGGACGAGCGAGACGGCAAAGGGTACGAAGAGAGAGAGAGAGAGAGAGAGAGAGAGAGAGAGAGAGAGAGAGAGAGAGAGAGAGAGAGAGAGAGTAGAAAGTAGTAGCATAACGAGAGCGCGGAGCCGACGGGAACGGGAACGGGAACGGGAACAATGGAAGAGGCCGAGACACTCGTTGACGGTCTCCCTTTGCTGCTTTTGGGGGGTCCGAAACCGGGCCACCTAAACTTTTTCCAATGCGCGTTCATTCGAGTAAAATATCGGCGAAATAACGTCCCCGGCAGCAAATGGCCATTAATTCGCGGGGGAGAGGCTGTTACGGACCAGTCCGAGGAACTTGCCCTGTTTTCCGATACCGGCCCCTGGTAACGCGGTCGCCTCTTTCTCCTCTCTATCGGCTCCACGCCTCTCTGCCACCGCGCGAGCCCGGTGTCCACTCTATTCGAACACCGAACTTCTGTCCACGAAGTCGATCGAACGAATACCCTGACCGCTATGAATATGGAAGGGGTGAAATATCGTCCGAACTCGAATGCCCGTGGATTCGAACGCTCTACGCGACGAGCCGCGCCGCGCCGCGCCGCGCCGCCGTGATACCCCGTTTCTCTAGCCCCGAAGTATTAATCTCTGAAGATTACGGACCTCCAGACTTGTGTGTCGTTACGTAACTTTATCGAATTTACCGTCTATCCAAGGAGGACCTATCTCGAAAATCATTAAACGGTCGGTCTTTATGCAACAGAGGCGTGTTTCAGATGCGCAACCATTTTCCGACTATACCAAACTAACAACAAGAATAAATAAGAAATTCATCAAACTCGATATCCTAAAAACCTCAAAAATATTCAAAAGAATATTATTCAAATGTTTGACCGAACAATCTTTTTAGCAGATGTAGAAACTTTTCGATTCAGCCACCTTTTCCGAATATATCGGAAAAGGGGTGGAATTGTATTAACGTTGCACATGTACCCCACATCGGTATCGTTGTTGTGTACCCGATTCATAGAAATTTCGGTTTCGGTATTCCTGCGGCTTTGAACATGTTGAGGATAGTTCGTGCTACACAGGATTAATAAACTTCCCGTTGCTATGGAGAATCAGCAGGCGTCGTAAAATAGGAAACGTACAGAACTGTTCAGAATTATTCAACTCTACGTGTTGAGGAATGAGGGAAATTACATTTTTAACGTAAACATACTAAAAATGGCAAGTTCGAAATAGATTGAAAGGCAGAACTTGTATTTTAGCTAAAATTGGAAGATCGTTAACGAACGTTAAATTCATTTGAGCATGGAGATTGGGGCAGCGAACGTACTACATATGTACATACATATATAGAAATATATGAGAGAATAGTTTTGTTTGATAATAATTTAATTTTTCCATGGGTGATGCGATAAACTCCGACAATTCGTTCAAATTTAATTGAATCGGATCTTCGCGATATATTAATTAGTAATTCACAGCTTGAAGCAAAAATATCCTCCTGAAATTTTAAGATCTTTAGGAATCGAACCTGTTGACTTCTAACGGGGCGATAATGTCAATATTTTTAGTCCGAACATGTGCAAAGCTATTAATATTTGCATACCCAATTGTTTATTCGTTTATTTATTTATTATCGCTTTGAACCAAGCGTTTCTACATCGTACGCGAGTGTTAAAGAAATTGTCAAACTTAAGAAAATTAAGATCAAAAATGGATCAACGTTCACAGCACCGAGCTTCTCGAAGTAAATGCTCGTAAATCATGATTGCATTCTTAGAGTTTAACTTTCCTCCTATCGTAATTACAATCCTCCACGCTCAAGTTGCTGTGTAAACATTTATGAGGCCGTAATAATGAAACGACGAAGGTAGTAAAGAATTTCGTGCCATACTTTAGGCGCAAGTCGCAAAAGTTTTACCAAAATTTCGACGATGTTTTACGAGTACGTACCGTTTCGAAGAATTATGCTATTAGTATGAAATATTTACTAGACAATTTGTCCAACAAAGATCCTTGTTCACCGAATGCTGTGTATCTGCGATACACGAATTGGATTAACTGCTGATTTAACGTTAATATCTTCTTTCCTGTATCAGTGTCACCGGTAAATGAAAGAAAAATAAAGAAAACTATTCTAAAAACTTAGCGTACAGAATTATGCCTAACAGAGCAACAGAATAATGGACGCAGTACCGAAAGGGGGTAACGGTAAACGGAAAATGGTTTTTCCCCATCAAGCCAGCCGGTCGTATTTCATTTCGGATTAGAATGCTTAAGAGAACTAAAATTGAGAAACGCAGACTCCGTTTCGTAGTTTGGCCCGGCACATAAATCTTCCTCGAGGAAACTCGACTGTGCGTTCGTTCGTTCCAAAAAGCCGCGGAGCTGCGAACAACCGGTCGGCGAACATTTTCTGTTTCTTCCCGACAATAATTTCATAAAGTGTCTCGACCAAGAAGTCGACAGAGCGGAACCGTTCTAAAATTATACGAACACACGTCGCAGACTCTGCTCTTAATTTTTCTGACCTATATGTCTATGGAGCTCAACTATATTTCGTCCCTCCCGGCTCTACAAAGGAAGAGCGCGCCGAATTAAATGCGCGGTATGACAACACTTGTTTCGTACATCTGGACCTCGCGTTCACATATCTATACAAATTCATCGCCGTGTTGACCAATTTACGTTTTTTCGATGCATCAAAAATAGACTAAAAATCAGGATAATCAGGGTGTCCCAAAAATGTTGTACTTCCTCGAAAGCGATGATTCATCATTTCTTCAGTTCGTTTCAAGTAACTCTTCCCTTTGCGAAAATGTTCTCAGCGGCTTTGTTGAGAAGTTGACATTCGCAATTATCATTAATTCTTCGTTCTGACATTTAAAAAATGATACAGATTGTCTAGCAACAAATGTTTTAGTACGATTCAGTTGGAAACATTCGAAGAAATTACATGCAATGCAATGCCAGCTCACGTGTACGTGAAAAATCCGCTTTCTCGTTTCGGAATTTCCACCTATTTCGATTTTCCTGACAACAGTACGTTCATATTAAATAAAATCGTACTTTTCCTACGTTTTTAACACAATGTTCTCCGATTGTAGGATTTATATCGATCTTTGCAGGACAGGATTAATATAAACCATTTCTATGCAGAAAATGTACACGTTAAATGTTTTCTAATGAATTAAAATGTCTGTAACAGATGCAATTATCCTCACTGACGGACCGAATTAAAATTTCTTCGTAAATCCTGCCTGTTTAAAAACAGTCATAAAAGATAAAATCCTCTTGCGTTCTCTCTGAATTAAAAAATCTTGCTGACATCTTGCTTCTAAAAGATGCATTTAAAATACACGATACAAGTGATATTATGAAATCATCGCAAAATTGCTAGTTCTCTGGAACAAATAAACTTTATGATATAGAGTCACCCTCGTGTGTTGCGCGTGTACCGTGGTAGTATGGCAACAATGGCACAATTCGCAGGCAGGCGTTGATCTAGTTCTATGTGAGAAGATATTTAACGGAGTAACTTTCGGCCATAAATTTGACTACAACTTTTGGTTTCTTGGTCGGAATGTAACTGTCGGCCTCGAAGTTTCGATGGCAACTATTGGTTTCTTGGTTTAATCGCAACCAACTGTGATGTGAATAATTGTTCCCAGCGAAACTTACTCGGAAATTATCCTGCTCGAGATCGAGCCACTGAGCTGGGCACTGAGAAATTAGGGATTTCGCTGTGCGACGATCGATTAATGCTATTCAAAACAAAAAAAAAATGTATATATATATATATTTATAATTAAATTACAAATACTATACCAAGATAACTATATGAATATATAAAGGATCATAATCGCAAGGCCAAAGAATGCATAAAAATGGAAAGCGGAAAAGAAGTATTTAATGAAAAAAGTGAAATGAAAAAAAAAATGCCAGAGTGAATAAAATGGGATAACGGGGAACATTTAAATACTTCGAATTCGATTCCTTTACGGTGACATAGAGTGTAACCCTCTTCTTGAACGCAAATTCTTTCTTTAGATTTTACGAATCGCTACACAAACGGAATCCGTCGATATCCGAGAAATTTCCCTTTATAAATAGCCTGCTACTGGGGACAGTAAGTAAATGCCGGTTTACGAATAATTTATGGCCAATACTATTATGGGGAGAGGGGGCAGAATATTAAATATATTCGATTCATGTTCGTGAAAAAGTTTACGGAACACTTTCGAGAGCTTCGTTTCGCATAAATAACGTCGAAAAGTAAACGAACTACGTGTCACAGTCTTTTGCATTCGATCGACACCTTTTGAAAGTTAATGATCAGCCGCGTTCCCGATTCCCTGCATTGTTACACCAGGCTCCTTCCTCTGCCTGACAGTTCTGTCTCATTTCAGACAGCGGGAACACCAGGGGTAGCTCGGAATAGCAAAGTCTGCATCGGCAATCAATTGCATCCGTCCGTCCACTGTGCAAAGGTTGTTCCGAAATAAACGATGCACACTATTTCCATACACCGGAAGCAAAAAAGCCCGATACAAATCGCTGCTTTTGTTAGTCATACGATACCAATTATGCAGGGTGTTCCGAAAATGTTGTACTTCCTTGAAAGGGGCGATTTCCGAGGTAATTCGAAGTAATTTTTTCCTTTATGAAAATATTCTCCGCGGCCTTGTTAAAGAAGTATTAACGAAAAACAAGGACCAATCAGAGTACGGTTACAGCGGACGGATTCCGGCTCGGCGACAGGTCCCGTTGAGCGTGGTGTTGCCATTGGCCGAGCAGGAATCCGAAATAGAACATTTCGAAAAAGTTGTGAATTATCGTTTGTACGTTATTTGTCTGAAAGAACATTCTAAAATTAAGCAAACCAATCGGGGCGAAAAGTAATGAAAACCAGGTCAAGCGGCAGCGTGCGGCGAAAGTTTGGTACGCCGAGCCGTTCAATTTTCGCGTCCATCGCCAAACAGAGAAGCGCTGTCCACCATCACCCTCTAACAGCGCTTGCAGAACGCAATAAAATCGAGTGTCGTGTATACCTAAGGCACCAAAGCACTGTCACGGCCGATCAATTCTAAAAGCCATCTCCCTAGCATCGGCCATTTTCTAAAAACACTTTACAAGATAAAGTGAATTTGACATTTACGAAAATTTTGTGATCCTGGTAGACAAAAGTTACAAGAACCATTAACAATCTAGAATCAAGCCAGACCAATTCTAAAAACCATCGCTCTAACATCGTCCATTTTATAAACATAAAAATTTATATTATAATAATGACAAAATTAGACTGATTCAGATTTCGTAGGATTTTTAGAATACATGTTTGAACAAATAAATTTGTTAAAAACTTTTGTCAGGAAAACGTTTCCGATTTGTTGAACAGTTGTTCCTGTAACTACTAAAATTATAAGAGTAAGTTTTTTGTGCCGGTTTTTAATTGTAGTGTTTATAATTGCTGCGGCAATAAACTTAAGCACAAGAGATGATTTATAGATTATCGTTTCTTGAAATCCACCATTCCAGAACACCCCATAGACGGGAAGTAAAATCCGCAAAACCGTTCGCTTATTATGCATACAAACGCGTTCGCATAGAAACAAAGAGCACTGATTTGTTACCTGGCATAATAATATAGGCGGCTGGAATTTCTTCAACGGGGGAAACTTGAAATCGTATCAAAGTAACGATAAATCTTGAAGCAAGGGAGGTCGGCGTCTCCTGCAACTTCGGTTGCTTCAAGTTTTTGCTAAATTTCACGTGAATTATAGTCGCCTCCTCACTGGCCATAATAATGGGAATGTTCGAGCACCTTCGAGGAGAAACAAAGAACGAATAAGAGAAATTTACTATTCGATGCAACCATTTATGACAAAGACGAATAAGTGTAATTTAATTCTGCTATAAATGCATGAAATCCACAATCTACCGATGTAATAGCAAGCTCTACTTATGCTGGTTTATCCCGAAGAAGAAACAAATCCACCGACGTCGGATCCGACGAACGCGTTGGGTAAGACGCTCCCACGACGTCCAATCGAATAAATTGGGAATTTTCAATCGAGTACTTGAGAGCAGCTGCTCTCGAATAATAAGGTGCGTAGTAGCTATCACGCGTTTCTGCTCCAGCTGGAATACCCTGTATACCACAATCGAGTAACAACCATGTTTTCCCCCTAATTGGATGTCGACTTCGATCCAATTTAATGGAATACCGACTTTCTTTTACGACTTGGAAAAGATATGATAGATGCGTGCAGCAGTCTTCCATCACATTATATCTTACTGTGCAGTGTGTACCCCATTATCGACAGCAATATTTCCAAAACAGTTGACATCTGTGTCAACAGGTTCGATTCCTGTTCGAGTCGAACGACATTTTACCCCATAACTACCCTCCCGGTCGAGACGAAGGGTTAAAATTTTACACAACACGTTTTTCCTCGATGTCCTTCTTTCTATAAACTAATTCTTTGAAATTCTCGAGACAAATTCACGAGGTCCGCTTTGTAAAAAGTTACATCATTTTAAAAGGTGTATCTATGGAGACTTTTGACCGACTGTCCAATAATTCACCATATTCGACGAATATAGAGGTCGGTGCTTGTTCCGTGGGAAAAAATGAGTAGAAATGGAGGAAATTGGTTCGTAATATTGGAATTAATATTTCCAGAGATATCGCCGGTACGCTTTTGTTGGACAAACTAAACTGTATGTAAAGCGTCTTATTATTTTGACCAACACTGACGGTAGAGTAGACCGTACTCGCAGAAAGTGAATATTTTCTCGAGTGTCGCCGGCGCTCGATAGTAATACCTAAAGCGGTGGTACGCGAATACATACGCATACTAGTAAACCAGTTTCCCTCTTCCCCTTTTGTTTCAGCTCCGGCAGCTTTCCCCCTCCGCCTCTGTTCCCGGTTTCCGCGTTAGGGAACCGTAATACCTCATCCCATTTACGTTACTGCGGCGAACCCACGGGATTTTGGTGTTGTATACGGGGCTTAGGGGAGCCTCGTTCAACGGCGCGGTGGCGGTTCCACGTGCGTGCAACTCGCGGAACACCATTGCTCGCGCTCGCGCTCGCGCTCGCGCAGGCATCTTTGCTCGTCGGCGAAACTTCCGTTCCCGCGACTTTAAGTTCCGCCGCATTTTACTGTAGACGAAACGCGATCTAACAAGTCGAGATAGACCGAGAACTCACCGGGGCTTCGTCGAGCATCTGAATTTATGCGGGTGCTACCCCACTCTAACCCGCCTCATCTCTTATCCGGCAGATCGTCGAGTTTAAATCTTTCCCCGGTTCCGCTTGTTTGCGCGCGTTTTAAGCCGTTAATGTACGTCTTCCGGTAAACAGCAGCGCGTTGTAAATAGATTCCCGACATTTTTCTTGTTAACGAACGCGCGACGAACATCAGGACATGTCAAAGCTGTTTCCCTTTCCCCTGGAAAGTTTGCCCTAGCGTTGTTCGCGACATCCAGACAAATTCTTTTTTCTTTTTCTTTTTCTTTTCATAGAATTTAATACGTTTGTCCCAGATTAAGAACCACCGCTTTAAATAAACTCAGAATCTCTAATCTTGAGAAAAATCATTGATTAAAGATGACAATATTGTAAATAGTTGTATTAAATACAAGAGTGCATAAAGAGTTTTGCCGGTGCAGGTTCGAAACTAAATTGACCGTTGGTGAATATAAAATAGAGTTTGCCACAAACTATAACTATCACGCAGAATATTCACGATGTAAAATGATCCATAGAATTTTGTTATTATTTTAGCAGCTAAACTCTGTTATGGAGACGATGGATGCCATTTAATAATTCACCGCCGCTCTAGTAAACCTCGCGTTGCAATATTTAATTTACACTTTCCTTTGTGAAGTTCACTGTTCCTGGTCGCAAAATTTGCATAGAACGCGCTGTCGCGACGAAAATCCAAAGGACGAAAGTCGCGTCACGTATCTGCCGCACCTGCTGTTGCTACGTTTTTTTTTTTTCCTTTTTTTTTCATCATTTTCATTGACTCACGTAACGGTAACTCTGTCGTCGCCTATTGCTAATGTTTCAATGAAACGAGTGTGAACCTTACGAATGGTCTTTTTACCGATACCGGTTAAAATCGCATCACAATTCGAAAGATGCACAGAAAAATTCAAGCTTGCAGCGAGTCGCCTGCGTGAACGAATCGGATAACAAGGGCGAGCGTGTATGGCGGCCTTGAAACGTGTTAAATGTATTTAGCGATTTCCATCTCGACCTAGAAGCTGCTTCGTACACTTAACATCGCGGTCTATAGCTGACGGTCTGTAAACCAAACCGGGGCAAAATATTTACGAAAGCGAAACATTTTCATTTAACGTCGGCAAATGTTCTCGTGGGCTTTGAATCGATTCGATTCGATATTCGATTCGGCCGCGCCGCGCCGCGCCGCGCCGGGCGATATTTAATTCGGCCCGGAGCTTTGTGAGGCCCGTCGATCGCGGAATTTCCATGCAAACGGAAAGGAGCGACGGTTTAAACGCCAGGCTGGAATGCAAATGCGTTTTTGTACGATCGGGCTCTGCCTAAGCGGAAGTGTCTTCGATCGAACCGCGATTTTTGACCGTCAAAACGCAAACGGACGAGCCGCGTGGTGGTTTCGCGCACGCCTAAAATTATGATCGGCTCGTGCGATCGATTTATGAACCCACGGGGAATCAGCGACGGCCTACAATACGTTTGTCAAGTTAAACTTACACGAATGATCGGTTAAATAATAAATAGTCTCTTCGGTGATCTCGAATTTCCTATAATTCTTAAGTAACTTTTTTAAATAACTCTGACGAAATGATTTAAGTCGTGAAAAGCTCGAAGGAGGTTGATAGGAGCATAGAATCCAATAAACCTAACGAGTCTCGCTAAATGAAGAAAATGAAAACGGTAACATACGAAAGGGCCTCTATTTGTTTCTTTTCGATCACAAGTCAAAGTTTGAAGAAGGTTTATGTCGGTACGTCTCTGCGGATTACTTCGTTTGTTTAAAACGAGTTCGTTTCGTTTGAAACGCACAGAAAACGAGATGATCAGAGTACAGCAAAGTCTCGATGTAAATCGAACGGTGATGCTACACGATCTTAGAATTAGACGGTTCGCGAAGAGACAAGAGGCCCGAGCTGCCTCGGTCGCCGAGCGGTGTCAACGCAAACGTTTTCTTCAAGCGTTTTGTATTTTTAATACGCAAATATACGATACGCCCGGATGCTTACGAGCAGCAGCATAAACCGATAAATAATTTCGCGTTTCGTGCACCGACGAATGTTTGCCTCCTGCTATTTGCAAAACTGTTGCAGGAAAAATCATGTATTTATCAACGATCGTAAATAGCTCTCGCGACGGAAGTCTGTTAAAAAATATCGTAGCTTCCAGCGAGGAAGAAAGGGAATGGAAAGGCTGGAGGTGGAGGGAGGTTTATCTTCTGAAACATGCACGACGAAATGTGTGCTTCAGGATATTTATGGATTGTCGAAATCGTATTCTTCGCGGGGATTTTCTTTTGATTTATTCCATTTTCGGCATCAGCTGCCCCTTTCGAGTTTACAAATGTTTTCGAGCGCACACTTTTTCTTTACCCTCACCGGCACGATTGCGATACGTTTCGAACGGTTACGATAACGTTTGACTTTCTGCCGCGAGTTCCGAATGGAACAGATATCGAACGTCGAGTTTATCTATTCGGCTTCGCTTCTGTATTTTACTACGGTTTATTTATAATAACAAAAATATAAATATATGTAGAACAAAGGATCCGGTGTAATAAAAATGTGCAAGAAAAACACCTATGTCCTTATATTATATTCTGAAACATTTCAACTTGAACTTGTTAAAAGTTTTAGCTTCAAAAAACCCTTGTTACCCTTATTTCTGGCACTTGTATAAAAAAAACTTGCAGAGTTACATCAAAATTAGATGATAAGAGTTTTGAAACATTCTTTGAGAACATAATGGTCGCAAGCTCGATGATCAAGTAACATTCGTCCGATTCGAGCTCGGAATGGTTGAACATTGAATCGTTTATATGCATTTCTAGCTAGAAGAAGATACGCTTCCGAGATAAGATCGCATTAATGCTACGTAGGGATTTATGCAGAAGAAGGGAAATTTATGAAGTTGCCGTCTCCGAACGAATCGGAAAATGAATCATTGCGAACGAATGAGCTGGCAGATAATACCCGACAGAAAAAAGGAACAAGGAAATTGCTACTCCATCGACCAGTCCGTAATTCATCCTCCGATTTATCAAAATTACCTTGTCCCTTCATCGTCGTCTGTAATGTCGTTACCATGGCTTTGTACATAGGTTTTCTCTATTTTTGACTCGCTACGAAGAGCGAGCTGCTAAAGAAATTCTGATTACATCGCGAGAACAAAATTTAACTCCTGGCAAAATTCAAAATTTACATATCAGTTTCCTCCTAAAAGAAAGCCAAATAAATCATAAACAATTTCGTAAGTGATTGCTAAAAGAGTAGTGAAAAAAAATCGATTTCAGCCCTGAACGATTTAAGTATGTAAACTATAAACTATGTTTCTATTGTTTTATGTATTCTAGCTATTTTTGACAATAGTCGGTCCGCCTATCTCCTCCGTTCGGCGGCGGGGGTGGGGGCATACCCCGCGAGGGACAAAGAACCTCTCGGGCTGCCTGATTGTCAGTCGCCGAGTAATGTAAACATGCCCCGTAATCCGATATCGGGTTGCGAGCATATCGGTGTGAACCAACCACTAATCCACTAATAAAACTTCTTTATTTTTCATTATATTTTCATGGGGACTTTCACCAGCTTGTTCGTAACATTTTTCCGATGAAAATGACACTAAACACGATTATAATTTCAACTGTATTCGGTGGTTTAACGAACGGTATGTGTTGCGCTTTTGGCCGCGCGGTGCGTCTTTACACGCGCTGCTGCCTTTTTTACGTTCGGAGCGGTCGACGCGGTGACAAGAAACCTGTAGCGCGATCACGATATACATATGTCACAGCATGGACCCGAGGATCGGACTTGGATCGAGACTTTACTGCGGTACATCTCGTATTGCCGTACATTTACTCTACGGAAAAACTATTTCACCCTATTCCCCCCACCCCCCCCCCCACCCCACCCCTTTTGATTGTTCAATGTACGCCGGGAGCCGCGTGTTCTCGCGAATCGCCGGAAGAAACGGCGGTGTGGTACTCGATGGTATTTGTTAATTTAATCAACGAACCGGATCGTCGGAACCGTAACAGAAAGATTCCCATGAATTCCAAGATCCTTTGTTCCGGTGTTGCCTCCGAGGAATGTCCTTCGCTCCAAGATGTCGCGTGGTTCTCTCGCTTTGTCGAAGAATGCCCGGCAGAACGTACCAGTCGGAGCAGTCTTGCTTCCGTGTTTGTTGCATTAAACGAACTTTACCGGCTCTCTCTTCTCAGTTGTTTCGCTGTGTTGGGTATTTTGGATTTGTTTATCGCGCGATCGCTAGGGAATGCGGACACGGCGGAATGCGATTTCCGTGTGTTTCCGAAAATACGTGGAGCGGCTCAGCTTTTAAACGTGTTTCTTCGTTGTTCCTCGAATGGTTGAACGCACGAATTTAGTGGCAGAGTAAACTCTTTGATCGACGGGGTACTTGCTACCCCTGAAAGAAAATGTTTCACTGAAATCACGAGTATAATCACTGGATTGATCTATTAGACAAATTAATAGGTGGCACGGTAAAGTACAAAACAGTTTTTCTATCATAATTTTACGAAAGTGGGTGGAAGATTGAAATCGTCCCTGTACCTGTAACGATCCAATCGATACTTGTAACGGAAAGCTGTACTCCTAACGAGTACGATGTTTTTCTTCGGCAGAATTGCAGGTCGCGGTGGCATCGCGTGTGCTCGCGCAACTATTATCAAGGGAGAGGGATTCGAGATTCGAGGGAGACCGTTTTTCCCCGTTGCATCTGGTCGTGTACCCGCCGCGCAATTTGCCATTCAACCCGGTACCACTGTTTGCCGAATAGTTTGGTGAATACGTGTACTGTCGCGGCGCGGCGGCAATCTGATTCGGTGCATGTGCAATTCCATCAGCCACTGGCAGCGCCGAAGATGCGACCGAAGCGTCTCGTTTCTCGACGCGAATCCTGCAGGATATCTCCCCTCGACCGAAACGAAACGAACTTCGCTACGAAATTAACCTCTTCTTCGCGGGGAACCTCGTGCGCATGAACGCGTGTCCGAAGAGTACAATATTCGTATTATGGGTACAATAACGAGACGAATGCTCCTGTACGGAGCAGGTTACGCGGTATCCTCACCTCGACCCACCATACTGCTCATCATTATTTGAACTGTTTTTTCACTTGTTCACCGCCAATCTAGCAAGACAACAATCTAGTAATCTTGCATGCTGGTTACCGTTACGTATCTGTGAATAATTCTATCGTAGAACAATTCGGTCGGTAAACGTTACACGATAAACGAAACGTACCAAAACTCTTGAAATCGTAAAATCCAGTATTATTCTTTAATAATGTATAATAAATTTCTTGTTCTAATCTCTGCGAAAAATTATTGTCGATTCGTCTCGAATTTTGAAAAATTATTCCGCGTATACCGAAACTTATACGAACATGCGCGCTCTAGGTAGAAAAAGGGGAACACGAAGCAAGCGACAACGCGAATTGGCAAACATTCGCGACTCGAGAACACCAAATGGCGTCATCCGTAATGGAATCTGTTGACCCGAATGCACACGCGTTCGGGTGAAAATTACCCACGGGTTACCCCACAGGTTTTTATAACACTGTCACACGAAAATGGATATTGTCAAGCTTATCCACTTTTCGATGGCTTTCAACCATTCCTCGTCGTAAATTGATATTTTTAGTCGCATACTCGAATATTTTCATCATATTTTACAGTTTCTTGTTTTATAGGTGGACATATGGTAGAGGACATATGAAGGCCAATTCCGTTTTTCCAATTAGAATGATATACTTTTCTAGGTGCTATCTTATTAGATAAGGCGTTTTAAGGCGCGTTCAATGGCCCACGACTCAAGGTGATTCGAGGTTGTCGAAGATCAACTGCGATGGAAAATATTCTACTTAACGTGTCAGCTTATCAACAATTGCTTTGTTTATTGTATATATTTATCGTATAGTATTTATTATTTTTATTGCCGTAAAAATACGGCTCCGTAGGTTCAACACGTGGGTGGAGTTTTACGAGGATCCCGGCTAATACGATCGAAGGCGCGAAAAGGAAGGAACTGTTGTGTAGGAACAGAGTTCGAGTCCTCGTCGAGCCGTTGTAAAATCGCATCGAACACGGAATCGAAGTTGTCTACGGACTGTAGTAACCGGAACGACGGTAAACAGTTGTAGATAGAGTTCTACTCGATGATGGGACCCGGGTGGGAACATCTTCGGCCAAGTTCCAGCGGCGGTATCGATTGCGGAACTCAGCCGAACTACTTAAAAGTTTCCCTGCGGTACGCTTTTACGCGACTCAACTCGTTTACAGTTACACCGAGCCGAGCCGAGCCGAGCCGAGCCGAGCCCGCGTCCCTTTCATACGATCACGTGCCCTGCAATCCGACCGGCTCGGCCAGCCACCGAATCTTTTTCTCGGACGCGTATTCGTTGGACGCGGATTACGATCGGTCTCGAATTCTTTTCTCGTTAGCCGGGACTCGAGCTCCCTTAAATCCAACCGCGCCCCGTCCGCCAAATAAAACACTAATGAAACGGCGATTAAACGAGTTTCCGGGCCGGACGAAGGGACGCGGAATGGAACGCTCTGCCGCTTTCGTAATTGGTACCTTAACGCGTTAATTAGTCGGTGGAAACCAAACATGTCCGACTCCGTCGAAATAAATAAATCTGACCGCCGCGCCGCGCCGCGGCGTACCTTAAAGGGAGATCCTTTGATAGCGAAAGCCATGGGACCATTTTCCTTGAAACTGTTGAAGTTGTAGGTAATGTATGGATACTCTTAAATTCTTGTCATTTAAATGTATACATTTCCGCAGTCTAATCGCGACAGACGTAACATATGACAAGTGTATATTTAAGAATACATCGATTTTTTCAACAATAAAGCCTTTAACAATATCAGCTAACATAACTTCACCGAGCCATGCTGCAGTTCTGAAACTTGGATTCCATCCCATTTCGTCACAATACCTCCACCGCAAGTTCCGGAAACCGAACTTGAACTGGGAATGGAATTCTTCGATCCTTTTTCGATATCAGTCACTGCTTTGCCTAATTCGATCAGCGGTATTTCAATTGTACCTAGGTTTTTTATATTGATCACCAAAATTTTCAAGTAGGTCTTGGTAAATGTTAAATTTACACGCGTAACGATTCAATTATAAAATTCGTACAGTAACGTCTTCTCTTGCTCGAGTGCTGCTTCAAATCTCTTCCCGGACTCCTGTTCATTGCAAAAAGAGTAGATGATCAAGTTATTGGGAACACAGTGAAAAAACACATTTTTTAACCATGGGACGCGTAACGTATAAGTCCTTATCAGGCTGGAAATTTTATGCATTCGTGACAAAAATGAGTAGGAGAAATGCGAAACTGTGACGACATTAAACGAACGCAAAAACGTTGGAAAAAACGTGGAAATTATCTGCGAGATTGACATACCAAGGCCAATTTTGTTGTCACAATTTTTCGTCGCATGGTTTAACAATACAAATGGCAGAATAGCATAATCCTTTACGTGAAAAATTTGTCAAATTCACAGGAATGACGGACAAGGATTTAAAAAAAAAAACTAGTGTGACTTTCCATCGAATGCTTTAATCGAAAACAAAACGAACTATCGGGGCCGCATAATATTTCTATATTTTCGTTTTTTTTGTTGTTGTTTTCGTTTTTGTTCGGAACAGTGTTTCACCGAGCATGGATCTCTTTGTGTAATGAAAGTCGGGGTATCGAACGCGCCCGAAACTCTTGTGTCCGATGCGAGTCACGCTCGCTATTCTGCATCGCGATTAGGCTGCGAACAACGAGGTACACGGAGCGTCCGTCTTGTCACGAGAGAGTGCAGCGAGGCAGGGAGGCGGAGAGCGGCGCGGCGGTCGGTGTTGAACTATGAAACACCTCTGTCGGTCCCGCACCCTTTGGCGCGAGGAATTCACTTGGAATGGATAAAATCTCTTATAAAATCCCGCCCGGCGTGTCCCAAGGCATGCATACATGTATGAAAGTGGTTGCCCCTCGGCCAACAGGCGTACTCGTGAACATCAGAATGTGAGCACAGCGCTGGGCTGCGAGATACCACTTCAAATTGCTCGCGCGCCGCATCTCAAACGAGCCCGCGGCACCGTGAATCTCCGGGGAATAAACGTTTTCGTTTCCTTCATTTCTGCGAAAATATATCCAGCTGCGAGATCTCCCGGGTTTTACTCGGCCGGCACTGCACCGTTCCTGCGCGAACAATTTTTCCCCGAATGTTTCACGCCCCTACGTCTCGCCCTACGTCTTCTCGTCGCGCTGCAGACCCGTCGGCGCGGCGGTGTGTTGCATTGTTCCAACGCGGAATCAAGTTGAAGGAATGCCCCCGACAAACCCTCCGGGTGCATAAAAGTTTTCACCGAAGATACGTGGGACGTTCGATGCCGGAGTCTTTCGAGTGTAGACACGTGAAACGGTTCGCGCTGTGAACCACGAGCTCCTTCAAGTTTTTTCAAGCCGCACTGATGAATCCTCGGGTCCCTGCTGTGACATAGATCGCGTAGGGCCACTATCTTCTTGCGAACGCGTTGACCGCGCCGAACGTAGAAAAGAACAGCGCGTGTAAACACGGATCGTGCGGCCGCGGCCGAGGACGCGCTACGCGCTACGCGCTACGCTCTACAAAGTCTCGCCAGATCGAGCTTTGCCCCCCTCCCCCTAATTTCTACTCGTATCGCACTATTCCGACGCGTTTCGTCTCTGTCGCGCATAGTCCGCTACTGGCAGAGAGAGGCTCTCTTTTTCCCTCGATTCGTGCTCTCTCTCCCGTCTCCCCTCATCCGGCGACACAGGCACTACGTACAAAGTCCAATGATTAACAGATACAATTAAAAATACCAACCTATATTAGTTAACCGATACGTATTATTACGTTACCTTTGTAAAAAGAATAAAACTTCATCGAATGTATCATGTAAATTTTAACTCATTATGAAGATTATAAAAATGAAATCTATAATTCACATTATTTCGTTCGACAATCATTTATTGCAGTTACTTTTTACTCGATTAAATACGTTCTAAAGAACCATAGATTCTGTAACATTTGTTTCAGTAAAAATGTGAAAACTTAAATTTATTTAAGACATATTATTTCAGGAATTACAAGCAAGATTGTCACGGAATGAAAAGCAGAATACACGTTTGGAAAATGCATTAATTACGCGAACTCGCACACTTTAATTGTAAAAGTAAAATATTTTCAGAACATTTTATCCATTTTAAACGTTTTAATCCTACGTGATGCATTTTATCAAAGGAACTGCTTTACCGTTCTCTGCAAATTACATTTTTCCAGAGCGCGGTAGAATTTGTTGACTAAGCTAAAACTTTTTATAAACGAACATTGCATTTAAGTACCTTTCTGATACTAATATTACATTTCAATGATTACATGTATAACTACATATTCAGATTCTTTATCGACGTTCAATACTACATTCAATAATACATATGTATCTGTAAAGTTAGATTAAAACCATCGATACATTCTCGGTTGCAAATATAAATATATGTTGATATTTAACGATTTAATTGTAACTCGACAATAGATAGAAATATGTAGAATTTCAACGAGTACGATTCGACGATTAATTAATACGGAGGAGCTTCGATCGGGGCTTAGGAAAAATGGAAATAGCTAGAATATCTCTCAAAAGTATCCATAAAATAGTTGATCAAATTTCCCCAAGCCATAGAAAATACGAAAACCAACCAGTGTTGGTAATAAAATTGCTTGGGCACCGCGTGCGCAAGCATTTCACTTAATCAAAATTCACCCCTCGGCAAAAGCGCGTACATATGAGATGATTGCGCATAGCTCTGTTTTATGAACAAAGAAGAAGCATTGAAAGCATTACGGTTGTACCGTAATTAAATTGAACATTATAACAGTTCCGTTTCATCCGGTGCGGCACGGTTCAAAGCTGGGAGTCACTTCGGAATATGACGTGCGGTATCTTTCGTTCGCAGGCGGCGCGGCGCGGCGCGCGGATCATTGTTCAAATGTAATCTCGCTTGAAACGGGCCGTTGTAAACATTGCGTTTCTTGTGTCCGAGCTCGGTATCCCGCATAATCATAAAACCTTTCATCGTTTGCCCCGTTGTTTCCAAACAATTCTACGCCGTGGCCCATTATTCTGGCAAAAGCGCGGGTAATTCAAATATGCGATCGTCATTGCCCGCGACTAAACGGTCCCGGACGAATTTCAAAAGCATTTCCCAGATACGATCCGTCGTAACGGAGCGAAACGCACACACTCGCACGCACATATACACTTGGCCGCTTTAATCTCCGGAGTGCAATACGAGGTTACGGGATCACGATTCTCGTTATTGACGAGTAAACAACGAAATGAACGGTCCGCGCGCGCGCGCGGTTGCGTAAAATATTCTCAATTAACGAGTATACCCGAGAATACGGAAGCGACGTGCTTCTATTTCCGATTAAAAATCGCCGCCGGAGGAAAAACCAAACTAAACTTGCCGTTGAATTATCGAACGCGACCGGTTCGTTTCCTGTTGCTCTCTCTCTTTCTCCCTCTCTCTCTCTCTCTCTCTCTCTCTCTCTCTCTCTCTCTCTCTCTCTCTCACTCATTTACTCACTCTCTTGCCGGAACTTCGGAAGGTCCAGTCTGGAAGAGAAACAAAGTGGTTGAAGGTCTGTGGAAATTCACTCAATTTGAAACGCGTTTCATGCGTTATTACTCGGCTGCGGATGTTTCTGCGATTTCATGGTCGAATGAAAGGGTGCAGTGAATTCAAATAACACAAAGTGCGAAAAAGTGGTAGAGCACACAAAGTAGAGACACCTTAGTGCACAGTTCTAATCACAAGTTCAAGTACAACTTCGACCGTGTTCTGGCAGGTGGTCAAACTACGAGTTGTAATTACTAGTTCAAAGGTGTGAGTTCTGTCCTGTATTCAAGTCCTAATCCTTAGAGTTACATTGCGCACTCCCGTACTAAAGGACCTGTTAAACATTATTCCTCTGGTAGGGATGAATTGCGTTAAAAGCAGAACGAATCGCTGTTCCGAAGCGTCGTCCAAAGTGATGCATACCGACCGCGTAAGTTTCTTATACAACAAGTAATTTATTAGCGAAGGTGGTAAAGTCGAGCGACTCACTCTGTACAGAACGGCACTTTTCATTTTAATAATTAAAAAATAAATCATTCTCTTAACAATCATATTCAGGTTTTTCATATTTCATTTGAATATCTTCCGTCGTGGATAGTATTCCAACTTCCACCATTCCTAAAAGTACGTAATCCTTTAGTTAGTCGTATTAAATTTTGATTAACATTAAAATTTCTCTCGTTATCCATACTTCTAATAGCAGTTGCAAATAAAAGTCCCAGCGGCGAGCTTCTCAAGTAGGTAACAAATTATTATCCGGCGTTAATTAAATCCTCAGAATGTTGGGGAACTAATTAAGGTAAATGGCATTAATTGCTTTGTGCGTCTAGCCGACGTCCACGAACAAGTATGTAAACAGCCGTATTATCTATTGACATCGGTGCGAGATTCGACAGACAGGAGTTCGCAGCTCGAACTTGCTGTAATTAATTAGTGGAGCAATTATAACGCGTAATGAAGCCGCGCGAACAAATTCGGAGACGCGACACGCGTCGAATTGGACGCTCGTGATTCTGATACTAATCAGCGGATGTTAATCCTGCCAACGAAACGGTCCCTGGATAATAGTTATCTCTGATTTTTAGAAATAAATGCGAGGTCGCTGTATTATCAACAATTTAGACTGTTCATTGTAACTGTATAATTATTTTGGATATTTTTATGATACAATTGCAATTCAATTAAGATGCGTTACGTGAAAATCATACGGACGAAGGTACAGACTATAATAAGGAGGATGTTTCCATTGCTCCCACTGCAATGTATCGTACGTAACAACTTCTCGGTTACAAATGTATTTCAAACTTGGAAGCATTGTTTTACACGCCAGCAACAATGTTTCCTTCGTGTAGCTATCTAGTGGGAACTATGTACCGCTTATAGTTATTTGGACTTTAAGCGCTCAAGGGATAGAATGTTCTGCTTTATAAACTATTCTATCTCTTACTTACGAAATCTAAATGATACTATATGATAGTATACAACAATCTCAACCGAAAAATTTAAACAATAGCGTAACAAATGATTACTTTAAATATCATTGCTAACATACAAGTTTGAAACTTGTACATACAATCTGTTTAATATCGAGAAGATTTCCACTTTAAATTAATATGACTCGTTTAATTGATTCGACAAAGCTCGACTATACCGACCATTGGTGTGCGAACATGTCAGAATCCAAAATGACAAAATTTAAATATAAAAAGCTATTGAAATGGAAATAGGCAGCAGCTTGATTACTATTCACTTTTCAGAATTGCTTCTCAGAATGAACTTGAACGGTTCATACATAAATTTATTTTTAACACATTTTCTCGGTGATTCCGTAAGGATTTAAATCGGTTTCTGTGTGTCACATTCTACCATAAATCGTTGATACGTCGGACACTCGTGTGGTAAAACCAACGGATCTCGATCCTGTAATATTTATTGCCGAGGGGTTCACATTTTATTAGAAGGATTTTTATCGGCTCTGCAGCGCCAGCAGAAAAACAAAAACAATCGAAGAAAAATGTGGGGAACGACTTGGAGTGGCCCGTGCGATGCCCAAAGTGCCACAAAGAGGGTTGTTTGCGCCCCGCGCGGCGTCCCCCGATTTCAATAAGAATTATACGGTTGTTAATCTCTGAATCTTACGAGCGCATATTTTGAGCAGTTTATCAACCGGTCGCGAAACAAGAGCACGGAAAATATGAACGAACCAATCTGCAGCTTAATTAGAAAGCATTAATATGGATAAACTCGGCAGCCCACCCCGAGGGATTTGCATATTGGCCAGTTGCCGATGAAGACACCTTCGGATTTCAAGCCGTTTTCCCTTCCTTTTCGACGAGCCCCGGATTTGCTTTAAGACCCCGCGGATTATGGACCGGGAACCCGGGAACCCGGGATTTCTGGATACACATATTGCCTGCCAATGAGAAGATCGGGGTGCAAAGACGGCGATTTCGTCGCCGAAAATCGCTGCCGATGGAAGGTAAGGTACCATTGGATTTCGATAATCGCGAACCGATGACAGCTTTCGGGCAGAAAGAAACCAGACTGCCATTCCTTTGGGTCAGTCGAGCCACCTAACCGCGGAGAATATGTTCATGCGATAGTGAAATCTTTTATTAGTTTTACATACTAATATTTGATAAATGATTATAAAATCTCGAATTTGTTTCTTCAATTTGCATCTAGAATTTGTTTCTGCGCGCAGGCTCGTTTCTTCGACTCGCGCCATAAATAACGAAATCTTGATCAATTTATGGCTCAACGTTGATCGAAGGATACATTTTCCACGAAATCCCTACTTTAGCGATTTTCTCGGAAAGACGCCCTGCACAATGGTTCACTCGGGCATCCGAATTATAGTTATCTTAGAGCTCGCTGACGTGGCGAGCACCTGAGACAGCAAGCGACTCGACTCGACTCGGTATCTCAATAAAATCGATTGTTCCAGATCTGTTGATCGGCCGATACCTTCAGGTGCAGTTCCAGTCACATCCAGGTGACGTCTAATCGATCCCAAGAGAACGAGCCGACCCGTAGACTACCCCATCTAGGCTACGATCTACGTAGCCAATTAACCAAGTCGTCGAACTGTGCTGCAAATACGTAGAAATCGAGCGTGGTGATCGAACGTCAAATTCAGGATGAACCAGGGCGTCAGAAGTTCCCTCCAGTTTCGTGGCATCGTCAACTACTGGCAATTCATCAGAATTTCACCAATTGGAAAAACTACAGGAATCTTCTGCTGTGGAAATACAAGACGAGAATGGAAAATTGTTATGGTTCGCGGTGACGGTGAATCATCCGATCGTCGCGTCGATCCGGCCGATTTCCAGCTGAAATTCAAAAAGAGTGTTGCCATTTTAAAAATTCAACCGTGGCTATCGGGACTTCCAGCGTAGGAAACAAATATTTCGTTAACTTCGCCGCGCGCAACGTTATCGGTAAACAACTTTATAAAAAACAAAATCCGCTGTTCAATTGTCAGTTTTGAAATTCTCGAAAAACGTCTGGTGCCAAAACACCAGTTTCACCGTAAAAATTCCAAGTACTGACAGAGTCGTTGCCCTCGCAGAGAGCAAAATTCCGATAGGAATCGAATTTTCATAATACGATGTACTATTCGACGATACAAGCTTCAATTTTCCGGAATTCCGTCGAAACCGCTGCACCGGATACGTGTCCCATTTCGGCCGACCGTTCCGCAATGTTAAAGAAACTGCGCGCTCTCTGACGGTCCCCGTTATCAACGGACATCGAACTATCAAAAACATTGTGCTCCGCGCTCGAAGGTTACATTCGCCTGGAGTGTAGCCGATAAAAGAGCACGATACAACAGTGCCGGCTAAGAAGCAGCGAGAAACGAGAAGCAGGACTAGACGATTGGTTTCCTGGAGGGAATCGATATGACACCGAGGAGCTGCTTTGCAATTTATCGAAAGAACCGTCCCGCCAAGACAAGCGACCCGATAACAACAAGTCGAAGAGCCACGAGATAACAACGCTCGGCGAAGGATGGGCTCTCGATGGGCTCGCCCAACGATTGGCCCCGCTGCTCTCGTAACTTTCCCTCTCGAACGAGCTGCATCTTGTTCAAGCTTCCCGAGGGGCGAGGAAGAACGAGCGAAAAATCTTGAGCGCACCCAAGATCGCGACCGGTCGATCGAATTGCCTCGCTTCTGGCACTTTGTACGATCGCGCGGCAACCAGCGTCCCTCTTCGTCTAGCCGGTTTGTCCTCCTCGGAGGCGCGCACCCCGCCTTTCTGCTAAAGAGCAATTTTTTATTGACAAATGCGACAAATTGAGCGAACGAAGAGCGCATTGAGCGAAGGTGGCCAATTGATTTTACGCTGTCGCTGTTCACAGCGACTCGCTTACGGAGCGCGCTCAAACTTACTGTCGGAAAGTCTAAGTCGGGAAAGTGGACGACGACGCTGGGCCAGAATCGCAAAAACCTCGAGAAAATGCATAGTTCGTGTTTCTGTTAGGCTTACACGACTACCGATGCATTCATCGCAAAAATGGGTAGGTACAATTTCAAATAGAATCAAGATTAAGAAATCCGCAGTCTCTAACGACTGTGTCTAGTACCAAACAAAACAGTCTTGGAGGTTTTTGGAGCCGTAAAGATTTTAAAAGTATCTAAGACTGTATCGAAAATGTTGGGCGATCAACTTTCGAGATAGAAACAATTCAAAGTTATGGATCTACTAGACGTAGTGTGGTTGTAAATAGAAATTAACGAGGTTGCGTTAACAAAGTGAAATGGTGCGTGACTGATAAAGCGAAGGTCCAGAGTGTCGATTCCCGTTGACCCGGATTATTTGTTTTTTATTTCACAATTTAACTACGGTTACCGTGGTTCATGGTATTCGATGGTGAAATATAAAATAACCAAAACAAAAAAAACAAAAAAAAACAGAAAAAGATATATATCAGACGCCTAGAACGGCTAATAACCATCAAGTTTGAAGTCAAGTAATTTTTCTCACGCTATGGTATATTTGAAAAGACCGATTATGGATAGTTTCTGAACAAATTATTAAACAAAGAACAAAATTCCCAAGTGCCGCAACAGATGCACACAAGTTTTATCTTGCCGAAAGATTCGCGGTAATTACAGAATATTTCGAACTTTCCGAAACCGTGGAAAAGTGTGTACGCGTACAATGAGCTGACATTGGTGGTGGGTCAAAATGACCCGGAACCCGTCCGTAATGCCGGCCGAGCACCCGTAGCCCGAGGGTTAACGATCGATAATGAAAACCAAAGCTTCGGCACCTCCTAGCGCGCCCAGACCCCGACTGTGAAATCACGCGAAACCGGAACCGAAACCGAAACCAACGGATCGTTTATTAAATTCTACATCGGCAATTTCCACGGCTCAGCGGGAACACTGCAAATCCATTTAACAATTAACTCTGTCTAATTGGCTCGCCTTGTTTTCACGAGCGATTTCTCTATACTCAGCGTGACGAACATCGAACCGTGAACGAGAAAAAACCGTGAACGATCATCGGGCCCAGGCAAACAAAACGAAGCCGGGCGAAACCATGTCGATCGATCGCACCTCCGTTTAAGTAACATTTTCCAGCTTTCGAAGCCGATTCCGCTGCGAAAACCTCGCCCGTCGATCTTTCAGCATTTCAATATTGAGCGAACAAGGAGCGTTCCTCTTAAGCGGTTGCAATCTTATAAATCATCGAAACACATCTCCGCTCGACGTCCACCCACGACCCACGCCCACGCCCACCAGCACTTGCTACCATCGCATCGTCGACGAATTCCGTTCTCCTTGTTACGCTCCAAGGAAATATGGTTATCGAACGTCGCGTCGAACATAAACGCGCCGAGTCTTTTCAAAGGAATACCATTGGCTGTCAGATTTCGACCAAATAGGGAAAATTCCGCAAAAAAAAAAAAATCAGGCATATTTTAGCTATTATTCTCAGATTCGAAACCGAATGTAATAGAATAAAAAAACTGTTGAAATACCGATTTCTCGTAGAAGTTGTGGGGTATTAAGTTTATATTTTTACAGTTTTAGCATCTCTAAATTTCATCGACGATAAGCTTCGGTAAGCGCTAAGAACAGAATTTGGATCGATTAATCTCTCAAAGCCCCTAATTATCAATGTCCGATGAAAAGAAAAATTTTGCTTTTCGCGTCTCAGGAATGATGTGTAGGGTTGAAACGCTACCCTTTTTGTCGGTTTTAACCCCCGGAACGAAGCACGAGCGACGCCGCGCCGCGCCGCGCCGCGCCGGGCCGCGCCGACAGCGTCTGAATTCGAGCGGCGCGCGATCTACACGAGCCTGGTCAATAAATCGAACACGCCCGCGTACTTCCTGCGCAGAGTTTATTAAAAATAATGACCCCGTACTTTGAGAAATTGGTACTTTGCATCTACTCGGCCGGGCGAGTCTGAAATCACGGTCTGCCAAGACTCGAAAGGCACCGCCAGAAAACTGCCAATCAGTTTCAAACTGATTTTTATTGAAGTTGTCGTGTTTCCGAAGCGACCGATACTGCCGGCAGACATTTATTGATTTTAGCTGCGATCTCGTGGGTTTCCAACGAGGAACTATTACTACATATATAACATAAACGTTTATACGAAAGATTAATAAAACAACATTTACAAACTCAACTAAACAAACGTTTAAAAAATCCTAAGCTTCCACTTCTCTGTTTCCAATATTGGCAATCTCATAGATAAATAGACTAACTGTGAAAACGATCTGTTCGGTTGATATTCAACATTCAGAATTTCATCAAGGAGATCAAAGTGCAGTTGGACGATCAGGATCGCGAAAAAAAAGATAGCCGGGCCAAGCATAATCACACCAATCGATCAGATTGCCTGTCGGCGAGGCACTTTGTACAATCAAGACATGCTCTGGCCTCCGCTTTCGCCTCTGTCTCTCTCTCTCTGTCTCTCTCTCTCTCTCTCTCTCTCTCTCTCTCTCTCTCTCTCTCTCTCTCTCTCTCTCTCTCTCTCTCCCTCTCTCTCTCTCTCTCTCTCTCTCTCTCTCTGTCTCCCCCCTCCCTTTCCATCTGCACGAGAATTGGAGAATCTTGTCCAAGATTTCTGGACCGACCCGAGTTCTCGAATGTCAGATCGCCGGCCAACGTGTCGCAACTGCAAAACACGCGTCCCGAGGGAAACCAGCTCATTGGTAAACAGGTTGTTAACCGGAGATGATGTTCGAAAAAGACATTCCGGAATATTGCGACGCACGGATCGCCCGCGCCCGTACGTTTTTCCTCGGTGATAATTAGACTACGGATTTTATGCATTTATCGCAAAACCGAGCAATTTAAAACAGTCGAAAAGTTACAATAATTTCAGAATGCCAATCTATTATTCTCAGCTATTCTGTTCAAATGATCAGAGTAAGAATGTACAGGATGTTTCAAAATTATATTGTACATATCGTGACCCCCCTAGGGTGTCCCAAGATGGTATAAACGTGGAAAGGGTGATTCAATATGAGAAAACAAGTCGAAAATATAGAATAAATTTATTATTCGATCATGCTTCGCAAAATAATATCCAAAAAATTTGATGCATAAATTCGACGACTTAAGACAGTTATACAAAAATAAATCCTCGACGGACATAAAAATGTGCTCCAAGGGACGCGGTCGTATTAAATTGCAAAGGCATCTTCTTGTCGAATTATGAATAGTATAAATTAAACGCGGAGATCTTCAACCACGAAATCGCATAAAATAAATGAAGAGTAGTATCGGGACGTCCCTCAGCGTTCCAGCCCCGTGCGAATTGGTCTCTCGATTGAATTCGAATCGCGTTGAACGCAATCCCGCGCGTTACGTTCGAATTAAAAATCGTTGAAAATAATTTGGTTGCCGTCCAGTCGTTTCAATTGGAAACAGTCGGAAATTATTTTGGAATAATCGAGGAATCGTGGCATTCGCGGGCCTCGGCTCGTCCAGCATTTATCGGGACCGTCTAACCGAAACGATCAGAATTATTTCATTGCTTTCGTTCAGGAATAGTTTTAGCACCTGATCAGAATTTACCGATTTTTTCAGATTCATGCCCAAATTAGTGTCGATTGGGAACATAGTGATTAGTAAACTGCAGATTTTTATGCAGAATACAAATTCTCTGCATTAATAGCAAAGTACAGGAGTTACATAGATATCCATTTATTTTCTTAATCATTTTAACAGTTTTCACAGTTTCGTATTTGATCATAAATGCATGAAATCCGCAGCTTTGTCGTTAGTCACCTCCACAACCATGAAAGAATAAAATTAACTAACCGTTACAGTGTTTACTCGTACCAGTAAAATTCTGTGTAAATGTTCTCAGTGACCTGTAAGTATATACTCTAAGATTACATAATCCAAGTGTTCTAAACAAATTCATTCAAGAATAACAGTTTTTCGTTCGACGCGTTGATTTCGAGAAAATCGGGTTCGAAAATCGGCAGCGAATGCGCGTGCTATTAGACAGGAACCAGACAGGTCTGGCGCGACTGACGCGACTGACGCGTCTGATCATGGCCAACCAATTCTACTTCCTGCCTATATGGACATACTGAACCACGCGAACCCGACTTTAAACTCGATTTTCTCGAAAACGTCGTGTGAAACGAAAAAATGTTATTCCTTTTCGTCGACTTATTTTTACGTGCAGAATCGTCCCTGCCAGGTTGTACCACGCGTCGGGCCTCTACAATCACAGAAGCGAAGAAACTATGACATAGTTACTAATGTAATGCAGGTACACGTGCAAATATACCTATGCAACCAAAAATAAATCTCCATAGAGGTTTCGAAAATAACAAGGATAATATTTAATTACGGACCAGCTCGACATATCGCCGCGGTCCAGGCTGGCCAAGAGGGGAGAGAGCGAGAGAGCGAGAGAGAGAGAGAGAGAGAGAGAGAGAGAGAGAAAAGAAACGAGGGAAGTGTTATTAAAATCTTCATCGTCCAGCTACATCGATAGAATTTCATTAACGAGTTTCAAAGCAGACACCGCCAACCAAGTGGATTAATTCCGGCGGGCTCCGGAAACTTTCCCCGTCCCTCGTGGTGATATTAAAGAGAAGAAGAAAAAAAAAGAGGGGAAGAACGAGAAAGAGTGGATCGATGTGAATACAAATTGACGTTTCGATGCAAATGTCCCGGTTGATATTATTATAATGAGCTCCCGGGGAGGGGCCGACGGCTCTTTTGCCGGTCGAGATGAAGCAAATAATAATAATGGAAATAAAGCACGGCTCGGCGATAATGACTTCGGAGCCGCAAAGAACGTAACGCTGGGAACACGGCGAATCACGCGGCCGGGGGAGAAAAAGCAGAGAAAAGAGGAGAGGAGAGGAGAGGAGAGAAGACGAACCCGGTGGTCTGACACTGCTTTAATTTTCATTATTCGCGTTCAGATAGCCGGAGCTCGACGCTCGCGAAACAACGAGCTCCGAGGAAAGAACGAGAACAAGTCGCGGGTTAGGGTTGATGATCCCGATGTTACACCGCGGATAGCATTCTTTCTGTTTCTTGTTTTTCACGAGGAAAGTCAGGCGACGCGCATACGGAAATTTTTATGAACTTCCGGGACGACATAGCGCGCCGGAAAATACTCGATACGTGTTTTTTTTTTCTTTTCTTTTCTTTTCTTTTTTTTTTTTTTCTGTTGCTGCGATCGTTCGCTCCAAAGGGGTCGAAATATCCTTTGAGGTTGAGAGCGAAAAATATATTCAGTTGTTTATCGCGGAAACCGTTGTTTGCAGGAAAACATTTCATGTCAAAATACGTATTTTCTGACGGAGAAGTCGTGTGTAAGCATTTGTGGGAAAATATTTCTTTTACCCGAATCTTCCAACTTTTTGTCATAAATCCATCAAATCTACAGTCTAATAATGACATATTCAACGAAAATAAATTCAAGTAGAAATGTTACGATGCAAATTGATCGAAGTAGCCATCGTACGATACAAACACAAGCGAGTGATTTTAAACGATAGTGTTCATCTGAAATAGTTTCTGTTTTCAGGCGACATTATCAAGCGGTACTTGAATGAATATTTGATCGACAAACTGAAACGCAGAGACTTCGCGTCAAGTAGTCTGTAACAGAGAAACTGGTTAACCAACAATATCGTCGATAGTTCGACCAGTGAACCGCTCGAAACAATCAATAGACCAATATGGTTAACCGGACAGTAAAGTTAATCGAATCGGTCAAGGTGCCGATATTCCGTTTCCGAAACTGCAAGCTGCAAGGCGAGTTGGCCTGGCCTGGCCAATGTACGCCAACAGAAACATGTGATGAACATTTTAATTGCGGTAAAACCTCCATCGCGTAAATAATGTTAAGCGGCAGGATGTGGAGATAATCGAGCGACGATGCTTTGGTGCAAAAATCTATTTTAAATATTTATATTTACGTAAACGTTAACAAGATTCTGCACGAGCAACATACTCGGAATTCGATCATAATCGAGAACATCTCAGAATTTCACTGGAATAACAGAATGTACAAGCAAACACAAATGTAGGCCGACGCGTATTGTAAAAGGTATAAAGATTAAGAACATGTAAACAAGCAGAGAATCCTTGAAAAAGCGGTGCATAGAAATAAAGAAGCTGCAGAGAGCAGCGCAAGATAGTTATTTTACAGTAAAGTAAACGGTCCCGTTTAACGAGCTCCGCAGTGATAAAGATACGAATAATTAGCGTGCACTATATAAGCTCGATGAAGACTGCGTTTCAACGATTATTAAGATTTCTTACGAAAACAATTGTTATAGCTATTAAATGGTGTAACTCCATTACTTCTTAGAGCCTAACCTTATTTCTCTATCAATTTGTAGTTTCTTACAACACGAATTTCAATAGCACCGCAATTTCCTGTGGTATCATCGTCATTATTGTTATTTACTATAGCAACGAGCACATCAAAAATGAAAGTTCACCTGGGATCCGTTGGACGACAATAAATTATTTAGAGTAGGATGTTTATATTATCAGTTATACATTTTTGTATTCAAATTACTCATTGAACATTTATGTGAACGCTTCAGTTCGTATGAATATTTGAAGATTGAGTTCTTGATTAACATTAAAATTGCAAGACGGGAGAAAATGTTTGATTTCGAAGAAGAAAAAAATCTTTCTTTCTTTCTTTCTTTTTTTTCTTTTTTCTTTTTTTTTTTTGTGGTAAAAAATATAAAATTTCGTTAAATAAATGAATTTTCACACGCACAAACTACAATAAAAGTCAATCGAAATTTTAACAAATGTACACATGTATCATATTTTGTACGAAAATACACAAAGCATCACGTTGAATGGTCAGCACCATAATAGTATTCCAGCGTGTTTGACAAACGACTGGCCAAATTTGCCTTTCTGCTCGGTCTTCGTTACGAGACCGAGTTAGTTCAGTTTTCTTTCTTGTGCCTGACAATGTATAATATGCAAATATTAACTTAACGAATGCACGGAAAATGCTCATCCATCATTCCCCATGGCAGCCTGTTCCACACATGCTCTTTCGCTATCTCTCTGCCGACAAATACTCCGAAAACTTAATTTCAGAGACACGAGAAAGACCGATGATCGATAAAGTCCTCTCAAAGGATTCAGTTGTGCGTTTCATATACTAAACGACTTGTTTACCTTTTAACAAAATAAACTTACGGCACATGTTGCTTCGCTCGTTCGAAGAGATGGAACATTTACATATGTATTTGATCAATTTCATTAGCTGTCAGTCATTGTATTTTTTGCCTTGCCTTAAGAACTTGATCAATTGATTTTCGATTTTCTCGTCTTTGAGCTTGTATTTGTGCCATTTTGTTTTAAAAATGGTCCAAGTATAATTTCGAGAGAAATGGACGGTACTGCTTGCTACATACATAATCGGACCATTTTACATCTGTTGCGTATTTCACTCTAACCAATAAATTACTATACGAATAATTTAGTTGTTTCAGAATATTAAAGAAACAAAGATAAATCACGAATTATAACCACGGGAACAAAACCAATATTTAATAAACGAAGAGTAATGAAATTATGTGACGGGCCATTGTAACGAAGATTGAGTTAATTTACGGAAAATGTCTCGAGTCGTGCATTTCAATTAATTAATTCTGTCACGCATCGTAGGAATGAGTAATTAGTTAATGAACGTAGAAGTTCGAATACGTTGGCATGATTCAAATAAAGTTATTCAATGTTTTGCAATAATTAATTATCAGTTTGAATATGAATATGCATAGATCGGTTTAATGTCAGATACTTGGAAAATGATTTATTCATTATTAAGAATATGAATTGTGGACAAATTAACGGAACGAGGCGAGGCATTTTCAAACTGTCAATATAATATTAATATAACTATTTGATTTTCTATTAACCATTCGTCACTGAAATTGTTATTAGAATGACTAATTATCAACCTCGTGTATAAATAAAATTCAATTAGTCAGCGGGCATTCAAAATCATATCTATGACATACCTAGTTAATGAATTTCTATTGAGCTTTTGCTATAGTTTTGAAAATTTATTTGACAAAAGTCAAGACAATTTCGATAAAATGCAAGATATAGATGCTAAATATGTAATACTAATTAAACAAGTGGTCAAAGAGGATCCTTTTGCAATCACTGCTTTACCTTTCCAAGAGTCGCATACATATATGCGTACGTGTAATAAAAATTGCAATTTCCAAGAAATCGCAGATCGTTTGCCTAATCGCTTCCTATCCGAGGTCTTTGCTTATGTCAGAGGAAACACTCTCGAGGGAACAAGTCCGCCTTGAGAAATCTTCTCCCAGTCTCCTTTGTAGCGTGTAAATTATTAATTAAATTAGCCACCTTACCGAATTAACTTTCCGGTGCGTGTTCGAGGAAACAATTTTAGGATAAGCTGCGCATCGTCGACAGCGAATTTCAGTTACCAGAATCAGTCTGGCCTAAAACGCATGATAACTAAATGAGTTCTGAGATATTAAGCGAAATCAAGCCACTGAACAAAGATCTTGCGTACAATTGTCTCCCATAGTTGCAGAATAAAATGATCACTTTTTTGGGGACACCCGTTCTTTGCTGTCAATTTTTGTCAGTTTCTTGAACAAACTGATACTGCACGTTTTCTGTATTCGTCTACTTGAAACTCGATTTACTGTTCTTCATCTTTTAGCCAAACGGATTATCTAAATTCATTGGCGGGAGTCGGCCGTCGCGTCGCGTCGGCGAGGGCTTAGTCGAAATTGGAAAAAGTTTCTATAAACTTTTGTACGGCAAACCATCTCCATTCGAAGAACTCGCTGGAATCCCGTGGAATTGTACATATATTCGTAGACGTAATTCTGAAGCAATCAAGCTTAAGAAATAACCATGAGAGTGCCTATACCATCAAGTTTTATTCTTTTCATTACAAGTTCATGCGATTTACGAGACGGTGAGTTATACGAGGTATCCCGGTGAGCAGTCAATAACGTTAGACGTACATGGAACTCATACATGGAAAGAAGAGCGTCAGGTCACACGTGATCCGTGTCTCTTAACTCTATTTTATGTTGCAGTTTAAACTCTCCGGTTCTGTGACTTGATCGGGCTCAACAGGCTTGTAAAACTGTACAAGATGTTATATTTACGACCGAGGCAATAATAAATATTAGGTCGACCCGTGACTCCGTGCCGATGTTTGCCAACTTGGTATCTAATAGCTATTATTAACGGAGACGTTGGGTCGGCTACGATGCATCTATACATTTTTCTTTTTCGTCTACTGCTGGTATTATTTACAAGAATAAACACTAACATCGATTAAAGACGCTGCAAAATGGCCCAAATGTTTACGAATTAACAATACCACTATTTAAAAAATATCAAGAAAAAGTGGAAACGTCTAAAGAACGAACGAAACTAAGAAATAAATACATATGTAATTTATGAATATCTATAAATATATAGAGAAAATAAATGAATGTATATATTTAGGGCTAAAGTGCACTGTAAGTAGTAGAGGTAAAGCTATACGCATCGTCGACCGTGAGCTACTAAAAATTACAAATTTCTACAAATTCATAAATTGCGGTACTAAAAAATAATTATTAATAGTCTACAAATTTCACTGTATGTTGTAAAGAATCGAAAGTATCATTTCATATAACGAGGATTTTAATGAAATTCACGAAATTAACGAAATGATCAGTTTTCAAATCACTACTAATTAAACTGTGAATCTTTATGCGAATGAAAATTTTTCTAAGTCAACCATAAGAAATAACAATTGAATAGAAATGTCAGAGTTTCGAATTTGACCTACCCTTTTTCGTCAGAAATGCATAACATCCGTAGTCTACCGATAACGAGTCCAAGTTAATTGTACTACCTAGTCTGCTAGGTGAACTTTTTGAATATTTCTTGACCAATTCTTCTTGAAACTTCTTGTGATTCTCTGCAAAAATGTTGTCCTCGTTTGCGACGTGTTTTTCAATTTTTTGGAAAGTAGTGACAATTCACTACGAAAAAGTAGAATGAATAGTAATCTGGGGAAATACACGTCGGTGTTAACTGATCGATTACTAGCATACTCCACGACTCGTAGCGTTTAGGTTGAACGGGTTTGGTTTCTTTTTCTTTTTCTTTTGTTTTCTTTTTTATTGTAACGGGAATCTTTATTTCCACAAACAGACTCCAATTCCTGATTGAAGCTGTAAACGCGATGCGCGCTCTTTTATAGTGCCATTCCGGTGAAAAATATCCTAGTTGGAATTTGGGAGAGATTTCAGGCGAGACGGGACTCCTAAAAAAAGACGTCTCGATTTTTCTGCGAAATTTAATTTTCACAGTCAAAGATCACGCAACTAAGATAGAATGAAACGACTGAATAAAATTCAGTGGAACACTGTTCCACATTCAGAACCCTAAGACCCAAAGAAAAAAGACCCTCCTTCGATCGAAGAATGTTTGAAGAATAAAAATATATGAAGAATGTAATATCCTTTCTACAACTGAAAATAATCAGAAAAATATAAAGTTGTTCGAAATGACGTCCTTCCAATCTCAAATATAGTTCTATAATTTTCGTGAGAAGTGAAAAATGTGTAATTTCCTGTGAGGTTTCCTAAATTTCGCAATCGATTTTGATCGAAACCGTGTCTCGGGAATGCGGTATTATTATTATTATTATTATTATACCTGTACAACAGAGCGATTTATTTTTTCCTATCAGCGAGGAATGTCGTGGAAGCGACGCGACGGGAGAGTTGCCATTACAGAAAGAGATTTCTCGAGCAGAGACGCTGAAGAATTTTGTGTGACCATTTCGAGTGGATATCGGGTGATTGCAATTCAGAGAATGCACTCGACGCGTGAGAGCAAGGAATGCGAGATCCGAATGTGTTTCGGGTGGTTGAACGGTTATAAGGATAAAATTGCACGATCTAGAGTCTAGAGTTTGTCGCCGTGGCCGTCGCCGGTAGTACTCGTTAGCATCGTGCCGTTAGTCGTTAGACGCCGTTGCGTGTTGCTCTTATTGCGTCCTCGTGTTCTCACATTACCGTTAAATCCAGTTCAATTACGTCTCAATTAAATCGGAAATTAAACAAGAACATTATTGTGAATAAGAACATTTAGTTTACGACAATTGGACAAACTGGAAATGGCAAAGGTAAATGGTATCACGTAAATATCCCCAATCTTTTTTATAGGTTATATAGAAAATATATATACAATATATTGTGGCACTATCGACGAATGTACTCTAATTCGGTCAAATAAGTAGCAGAAATCGATGAACCAAAAAGGTTTGAAAAAAGAAAAGAAATTTTTCGGAACAAAAGTTCGAGTTGTTAGGAAGAAAAATTTGAAAAATATTCAAAACTTAAACAAACAAAGCAATATACACGAGCAGTATTTAGTGCAAGTAACAGTAGTGTCAAATGAAAATCTTCAGATACGAATAGCGTGTAAAAAGACGAGATGCAATGCTGTTACTCGTTTCCCAGCACCAGCAGAGACCAAAATACGAAAGCAGAATATACATTTCCATTCGGACTTTGGCAAAGTGAATTTCTATCTGTAATAAATGTCGTAAATAGAAGGAAGGAGTTTCCTTTCAACGAAAACGCAGCTCGAAGAAAATGTCATTACAGGAAGCTGAAATAACGAATCCCTTTTAATTACAGTCCACCCGATACGGAAAGAAATTAACTCCCCGTAGAATCAGTTGTGCAGACTCTCTCCTGTTCGACTGCCTTTTAAGCACGACTAACGGCACAGGCACGGAGCGAGCCTCGGAATATCGAGAAATTAGAAGTGGAACCAACTCCCCGTGGCCACCACCATGGTGTTTTCCGCCATGTCACCAAGGATACGCGGAAACGAATTAAAACTAACGGCCGGATATAAATCAAGAAGAACGCGTTTCAATCACCGTCGATAGACTTTGAACGGGCATGCTATTTGGTATTTGTTTGTGCGGATGTATACGAGTACATATATATATATATTAGAGTACGAGCTCTCGCTGCCTTTAATTAAAAAGTGCATTCCTTGAAAGGCCAAACTCCGTCGAACGAACGTCCCGAACTCGATCCAAGGGACCTTAGACTTCGCAGGCAAGCCTTTCCTGTTTGCAATTTCTTTTCGATCACCGCTTCAACTACTCAGCCCCCTGTAATTAGAATTCTTGGCTGAAAGTAGCGAGTATAATTCTCTTTTAGGGGCCACAGAAAAAAAGAAATAGTTGAGCACATTCAGAAGTTAAGATCAGCCAATTTCCTGGCTGATTTAATATTTGCGTAAGGATCTGAAATAGTTTGATTGTTTCTCGTGAAAATTTAGAACTGATCTTAGGTGTTTTCCTAGGGAAATTTATTGTTCGATAAATATATGTATCCTGTTTACGATACGATCATACTTATTTTTAAAACATGATGAATATTAAAAAAGAAATATGTACAACTGATTTTAATGAAAACAAAAAGAGAAAAGAAAACAGAAATTGTATATAATATCTCTTTTTCAATATTCGTTATGCTTTAAAAATAAAAGCGTGATAAATATAGGCAGAGTAATTGCTTACCCTAGCCGCTTTTCAAATGAACTAACTCACTTGGAAATCCTATATTCAAATGGCTACAGTCGATGTTGCGAAAAAATTGACCGAGTACTAAATACTAAATGCCTCGTCGTTGAAACGTTTGAATATTCACGAGTTAATTACACGATGCGCCTTAATGCTCTGAAAACGTCGAAGTTTAAGGAACGTAGGTTGCGAGGGAACAGAAGAAAATCCGTTAAAGAACCGATTCGACTACGTGTAAGTGTGTTAACGACGGTAAGAAACGACGGGGTGGAATAGCCGGAGAAACGAGGCACGTTTTTCCGTAACCGTAACGAACCGACGCGACGCGACGCGACGCGACGCGCGACGGTCCAGAATTTAATTTTGAAAGGACTCGCTTCGCTGCTTCCCCTCCCACTCGGCTTTATACGTATAATAATCTGCGTTGTTCTACACTGCCATTCAGAAGTTCAGGTTTTCCGCGAACGATAATGAAATCGGGTTATTAAAACCTCGATCTTTTCTTACAAGCGACGACGTCTCTAGTCTCGATCTTTCGAATCTTTGGTTCAACCGCTTGGCAAAACCTTTCAAAAGTAACAATGCACAGTCACGATTTATAATTCCGGCCTATTCGACGATGCGCGAACTATAATATCGTGGGAATTTAGGGCAACGAGCTTTCGAACTGCCAAGCACCGAAGCAGCTTTCACACGGATCACCGAAATTCTTCATAGAAGATTCAAAATCAAAGTTTTGCATTTGCCACAGTATAGTTACCGAACCGTCTTCGATTATTTTAACCTATCGATTTAATCGGTTTGCCGTAACACAGACATAATTTATATTTTATTTTATTGTTTATTTTCCATCTAGTACTACCATTCTGTGATACTTTTCGTTCACGGAGGAATGAACAAAAATGGCCAAACATAATTCCGCAGACTTTCCAACATAAAGACCATAAGATATAACGCTTATTTAAATTAAGGATGTTGCGGGAGATTTTTTGCGTGACGTAATCCTTGGAATTTCGTCTTTAAAAGATAGAGAGAAAAAAGAAGAAAGCACTGGCGCGCGGTAGCGAAAATGCTGGGAATGATTCACGGATTAGTTGAGGCTTCGCATCGTAAGAGAACAAGACCGAATTATAGAAGTCGGGACGAAAAACCAGGATTTCTGCGGTCCGGCCAAGCTAAACAACCGGAAATGCCATAATCGAAAATAGCGGATCAGTGACACCTAGAATTCAAAAGCCGTGGGGATGTGCGAAAACCGAAAACTATCCTGCGAGCAGGCCCCCCTGGAATTAAATTTCACGGCTGCTCGCACACGCCCTATTCATCCCCACCGTCATCGCTTTACTATTTTCTTCGTGATCCCTTCGACTCGCGTGTCATTTTATTTCGCGATCGAGTAAACCGAGCAGCCCTCTGAAACAGTACAGACACTTCAGGATGATGTATCACGATCAAAAGTGAATTTCTCGTTGCCGGTGCTGAATCGCAGGATAGGAATTTTTAGAAGATAGAAATTTTAGATAATAAATAACAAACAACAAATAAGAAATAACAAATTAATATTTCATTTGGAAATGATAATAATTAACTTTTTGTTTAATTAGAAATTCATTTGAATAATCTATTTATTATTATTATTACTATTATTATTTCTTATTTGCAAATAAAATGTTACTTCTTGTTTGGATGTTAGGGAAACACAAACAATAAATAACCAATAAGAGAATGCTTGTTATCGCTCGGCGTTTCACGGCAGCAAAGTTTCGCCGACGTTACACGCGAGATAGGCGCGAAAAGAAACAAGCGTGAGAATAACGTGTGGATATACTTTCAGCCGCAGCTATAAACTTATTTCCCGGTTTTTTTTTTTTTACGACTTCCCGTTTCGCGAGCACGCGAGTAGATACGGCTGGTGTAAAACTATTCGCCCTTTATAACGCGACACGCTCCCTTCTTCGTCGCTGGCAGGGGGCAGGGAATAACGTTCCTTCGCCGACGTAGAATGCGTTCGAAGGTGAAACTGCGGAACAGCTGCATTCCCTCCGATTTCGATGATTTTCCACCACCGCGTGTTGCTGGTGGAACGACGATGGCTGGTCGCGATGCCAATGAGCTGCTAAGAAACATTTTTGCAAATACAACCAAATCTTTTGCTTGGCTTGTATTAGTGCGAGTCCCACCGCGCCGCGCCGCGCCTGTTTACCTCTTGACTGGTTTCAAGGGGATCCCACAGCGAATAGAAGAATACTATGTTGACAGCATGTTCTACAACATGTCCAAAAATGATCGAAATCGGAGGGTAACTAGGCTGTTCTGAAGACCCATCGATTCGAAGAATTTCCACGGCCACACGAATAACCGCGCCGAGGAAATTCTGATCCTTTTACGGGGCCGACGATGAAGTCGCGGAACGATGTCTGCGACAACGGCCGGTAATCTCCAATAATCAGGATGATAAACGAAGCTGCAAGTTCTTTCAGTAATTTTTTCCACGTCCAATACCTGTCGACAACAAACGCCAAGTATCGGGAAACTCTGATCGCCTTACTGCAAAAAGCGATACGCATCGGATTACTTCCGATATTTAGTTCCCCGGCGAAATGAAATTCTGTTGGCCAACGCGTGTAATTATATTGCGCAGTTTTCTGCGTGAAATTCGATTCGCCTCGAGCGAAGCAGCCGTTTGCGCGGCTTATCAAATCATTCCATTATGTCTACGTAGTAGCTTGGCCCTTAGCTGTAGGGCTGAAAAATTGTTTTCGCGGCCTTTCTTCCTCTTAGCCACACACAAATGCTGATGTTCAAACTTTTGAATTACCTTTCGAAAGAAATTAGAAAACACAGCAGAACGTAAACGTTTTCTATGACATTAATACCGAAAGTTCTTGAAGTTCTTTAAACTCGCATAATGGAGTTGTTCGACTCACGTTTAGAGGACTAAACAAGCGTGCTGAAAATGTACCGCGATTTTTTGGCTATTACTTTGTCTAAATAACAACGAATGTTTTTACCGAAAATTTTCTTAATAGTGACAGAAATGTACGCGAACGATATGCACGAATTCAATTTTCAATTTGTCAATTTATCAATTTTTTTTCAATTCAATTTCCTTATGACAAAAATGGCGATCGAAGCTATACTGTGACCGTGTATGGTTATACGGTGTACACGATTTCTCATAAGTAGATTTCTGAAACAACGGTGAACCTTTTTTCTACGATTAATAGAATCGACGATGATCGATTGGACCATGCACAGATTCGCTCGTCAATTTTGAAAACGTATTGAACGATTGCAAAGGTTCCTGTCCGATTTACAGAGACTTTAATGGTCAAAAAAAAAAAGAAAAGAAATGGTTGAAAATATGTAATGATTATTCGTAAAATGTTCGTTTCCGGACGAACTAATGCGTATTGGGAAACTCGGTAGACCGTATGAGAAAAACAAAAATTGTTCGGCCAGATCGATGGTAGAAAAATCAAAAAAGTACGTTCGGGAGCGCAAGCGATAAAAGCGTTTCGCTTATTACCATGGCGAGCGCAAATACGCACGCGAAAATATTACAGTCGCGCCGCGTCGGTTGATTCTCGAGCGAACGCGAACGCAGCCCCGAAGAAATTTATCGGTCGAACATCGGGTAACACGATCGAAAACCGGCGATCTAACCCTCCTAAACGTGTCCGCTTCAAAGCCGGTACAAACGAATAAAAATTTAACAGCCAGTTTTAAACCGACACCTGTACGGAGGCTGTCGATGTTGCCACACACATTTACTAGCCGTTCGACGCGGATTTAATGTGGATTTGAACGGGCTAGAATATCACCCCGGCGAAACGTCGACCTTTCGCCCCATACGAATTTCCATCTTTATACTCTTTTAAATGGAACCACGCTGGTCGCGTTCCCGGGCCAGCCGTGGAAACGAGTCAGATGCTCGGTAATCTCGACGAACCTAATGGAACACGAAACATCGTTTAACACGTGGCACACAAGTGTAAGAAACTTCCAACCAACACTCTGCCCTAAACGTGTCTCGTTCTGAACTTGCCGCAAGGTGCCCGCAATAAATAGCGAGTAAGGAACGGTGGCTTAAACGGTACCGGCTCGTTTAGACGTTTCTGGTAGAGGACATAGAATTCTGACACCCTGTACATATACGGCATTTTCAGTCAAAGTTTCAGAGTCGAGATATCCTGTCGATCGATGCGTTAATCGTTTCAAATGAATATAATCGCGAAGATGTATTAACAATAACACAATTGATTGGAGAATTTATGAGAGAGAACTGTGCAAGGGCAGCAGAGTAGATCACGAATCATTTCGGGTGAACTGCTGCGGACAGAGTCGGGCGCGCATTGGCACTTTCCCCGAAAGTCAATAAAGACGCGTACGAACACGGCGTGGAAACCAGTCCAGAAGAGTACGAGGATGGAAGTACGGGTGTAGCTGGAGGTCCTTTCACAGCCCCTAACACGAAACCGCACTCCGCCGGCATTTGCGTTTTAACGCGCAACGCTTTTACTCCGGCCAAATCGGCCCCTTTCTCCTTCCGTCCCGCCATTGCCCGGGCTGATCCTCCGATTATTCGATTTATTTCAACTTGTTTTCGACTGGTTACCGCCCCCCCCACCCCCCCACCCCTCACTACCCCTACGAAACGCAACGTCAAATAGGCACTCGTTACGTCCACCGAACGTGAAGCCTCGAAAAACCAGCATTTAACCCCATCAAAGCGTGCCACGAACACTCTTCATCCGCACGCGTAAGTGTCGCATCAAAGAGTTTTCAAGTCACTTTCGAAACTGAAACAGTTTTCTTTAAAAGGATCATCTTTCTACAAGAAAAATGAGAAATTCTACAGGACCTGAAGAAAAGTGAAGTCTAACGACTTTAAGGGTTTGTAGTACCCGACGAGATGAGAAACCTCTGTTTAATACATAGTAATGGTAATATTAGCTCTCCCACTGAAAGACAAACTAATTTTTCGACCACGGATCTTATGCATTTCTGCTCAAAGCGAGTAGCGAAAACACAAAGCAGCAATGTCAGAAGAATTTAAGAATTCGAATGTACGTACATACATACATACATACATACGTGTTATTTGTGACTCGTTAAAACGATTCAGAAAAGAAAAAGATTTCTATTTTTTATTCCTGTTTCTTGCAATCGATGCATTTTTATATTAAGCATGCATTTCTAAATAAATATTTTAATAATATTAACACAATGAAATGACAAATATTTTAGTGAAGAGTATTTTTAACATTTTCTATACCTCTTTGTTTCAACATACAATACTATTGTACTTTCCGCCGAGCAAATGACATAAGAAGGTTTTATCCGAAAATTCCTCTCTCACACACACACACCACCCCCTCCCGCTTAAGAGGTTAAGTGATATGTGAAAGTTTGTTTTTCCGGTGATTATGGTTGTCTCTTGAGGAACAATGTCCCTCGAAAATGCAAGTGAAATTGTTTCATACAGATTCTATTCGCCGCAGGGCTGTGCACAGCTTTATTTGACTAATGAACTTGCGCGGCGTGCCATAATATGGTATATCCGTAACTGTAGTAGTATACACACACGGTACACAGACATAATTAAAACAACTAGAATGTAAATGTCAGTTTTATCTAACTTTTCCTCCAAGTTACAGCCATACCAGGTTCGTACCAGGTTTTCGTATGTACGTGTTTTCAGAGAAATTGCTGAACGTAAGAAAACGTAAGAGAACGTAAGAAAAATACATTTCTTTACGTATAATATGCTTTCCATGGATGCATACCAATATGTATAATAGTTTGTACGAACGCTATGTATTTGAACGTATCGTCGATTGCTGGCACAATAAAATATACCTGATACGCTGATACACGCACAGAGCAATCGAAACGAGTGTTTTTATAGACTGTGTCGTAAGGTGAATCAGTTTGATTACGTTTAATGTTCTGTTTGATTGATCAACAAATTGCAGGATTGTAATCAATCATTTGCGATTACTACTTTGATCTCTGACTACAAATCGCTGGTTGAATGTCGTTATGCACATTCGCAACGAATCACAACTGAATTTTTCGAATTCAAACATGTTTCTACATGTACAACAGAACTTATTATTTAACTTGCAACTGTAATTGGGATTGTCGAGGATATGATAGGAATGATGTTTGTCCTATCATAAAGCACAGCGTTAGCGAATAAGGAACTTTCTTTAATATAAAAACTTGATATATATATATATATATATATATATATATATATATATATATATATATATATATATATATATATATATAACACAGGTATGTCCTGCCTAAACCGACTCTTGTGTCGAACTTATTACACGTGCCAGGTATGTCCTGCCCAAACCGATTCTTTTATCGAACTGAACTTTGGGTGGACGTGCAGCTAACGTCTTCCCCACTCTAGTCTCGTGTCGATCGTCATTTTTCCTCCGATCGTCATATCGACATATGACGCACACTCCATTAGGCTTTTTATAAGTTGTTACATTGTAACAGCCAAAGCGACGCCGCGTCTACGCCCCGACATTCCCGGATGTGAGTTTTACTCACAATGTGACTACATTATTTCAACAGGGATAATTCAAAAAGGAATTAAAAAAGGAAAATATGATCGAAATTGTGTCGTGTTTGGTGTTATTTTAATCAGAGAAATGTCACGAACGTGACCGATTGGTTTTTGAGTTTTCAAAATATAGAAGCATTCGGTTTATCGCTTATTCCGTGTAACATCGATTTAGATTTAGATAGTAGCAATGCGGAATCATTTTTCCGAAATAGGGGGAAATTAAACAATTGAAAGTTAGCGGATGCGCGATTGAACGGAACTGAATGAAATTCCAAACACGAAATCCCTCGAAACGAGAAATAATCGACCCAGGACGTATAATCGATTTCACAAGAAACAAGGAAATGCTCCTAGTCCAAAGAGTCTGATATTAATGATACTTTCTTCGAATTGTAAAGCACGTTGAACACTGCAAGAAACAATTCCCCTCAGCGATAATTCACTCTAAAAGCGTAAAATCAACCGTTCAAATGGATTGCACCGTTACCGTTCTTGTTGCCATTCGGAGATTAGAACGTGATCAAAAAACTGCGTTTTCTCTACTTGTACAACAAAGGAAAAGCTTTCCTACGTATTGTACAATTTGAGGAACGCACCGACGTGAGAATATTGGTTTAACGACAAAGCATCGATTGATTATATACAATCATGTTTTTCCCTATTTTGATGAACTGTTCAATTTAACGAAACGTTTAATAAAAGTCAACACGTTCATACATTCTGCATCTATAATTTGTAACTGCCAGGATCGATAACAGCTTCGATGAAAAGCAATTAAATTGAAATCGCTTTTTCATTGCTCGTTGTTGGGAGTAACTGTAAACTGTAAATCATCGAAATACGCTTACAAACAGAGGAAAACACGCAAAACGAATGAATTATATAGAGAAAATATTTACTAGAATGCGACATACTTTTTACCATCTAAAATACAATAAGCTATCCTTTAACGGTATCTGTGAACGTGGTGTTTTTTCACGTGGATTGTAATTCGCGTACGAACAATCTGTTGCATACGAACGTGACGATCAACACGAAAATAACAATTTCAAGGGAAAAAATGATAGTGTCCGAAACATTGTGTCATGTTTTGCTAACTTTACGAAACATGCCTATCCTTTTTCGTAACCATCTTTTCTATTACAAAAATCAAAGTAATATTATCGTGAATTATTTATTAAACCAAAATTACCAAATAATGTTACAAATGTGCTGCACTTCTTCTATTTAACACGTTCGCGACCATCTTCGCGTATACGTGACGATCACAACTTTTTGTATCACATATAAAATAAAATTAATATCGTGCATGTCGTTATTTACAATTCTAACTTTTCTGTGAGAAAATATATTTTCATATTTGACAAGCGAATACATTGCAATTTTTAATATTGAGAATATTCAGATTGTAAAGATGCATCGATAAGGAATTATTCAACAAATTTATTTCTTTTGGTACGTATTATTAAGAAGAAGAAAAAAAGAAAAAAGAAAAGAATAGCTAACAATTCGAATAGGCAAATTTTTCTGATTTTTATAAAGTAAAGTAAAATAGTGAGTTTTAGTGGTCCGTAAACCTAGTGTTAATATTGTAGAATACTGTGACTACGCTGCTGAAGTAAACGACAGTCGTAAACGACTGGCTGATTTATTATATCCTATTGTTGTACTTTTCTGTCACCGACACTTTGACTATTCTTTAAGCCTACGTTTGAAAGATTCGAGTCCGGGACTCGAATCAATTTCGAAATCAGTTTCGTAATCCCGCATTATTGGGAAAGGAAATTCCGCTGGAAGCGTCTTGAAGAGAACGGAAAAGGTGGTAATCCGTCGGAGCAAGGTCTGGCGGCTGGCGGACAGGGAGGATGCTCGAGAACCCCCTGTCCGAGATATCGAAGAACCATTTTTGTTAAGTTTGCTATGTGTGCCGGAGCGTTGTTGGAGATGCTCGTTTCTTCGAGATGCGCTTTATTCTTACTAACGCGAAAGGAAAACTCCCGAAACAGTTCTGATACAGAAAAACAAAAGCCGTCGAACGGTAGAAATACTATATGTAATACGGTGGACAGTGGGTGCCGAAATGATTAGGACGGCTCACGGTGCGTTAGGAAATTCCGTATCTTAAAAAATATATGTAAGTGATATAGAAAAATGTTTCAGACAAAAGTTGTTGTAACGTTAAAATTCTGATTCTCGAAAAAATGGTCTACATTTACAATGCGATCATTTCGCTAAAACAAATAGTACAATGGTACAGTGTTCATTTTCCTCTAATGTGTTCGTATGTAGGTATTTGTATGCTGCAAATTAAAAGGTCTCAAACATTTATGTGATATATTGGTTTATAGAAAAATGCAGAATGCGCAAAAATAATGCAGACTTCGGACTAACCAAGTTTCCATTTAAAGAAAAAGAAGAAAAAAACCATTGATTTAGTATGCCAACATGAATTTGTTTCAAGCGCCCTAATTATTTAAGCGCTCTCCGTGTTCGCACAGTTCTGGTCTAGTAAGAGCTTGTGAAAACTCCGAAAAATTCGCATAGACCGACGCGACGCTACAATGCAATTTAAGCACCTGCATTTTTAGTAATTATTCGGCCTTTTTGAAGACAACATTTATAATCCTCGTACGCATCCCAAAAATAATTACGCAAAGGACCCTCGAGCGATGTTTTCCCATTACCGCTTTGCATTTTAACTCGACTAGTTTTGCAACGAAACTGTGTGTTGATAAAAAGAAAAGAAGAATCATTATATGCCGAGTATTTACCAATAAAAAGTTTTCTTGCCAGAATCCGACATTCTATTTACGATGAAATTTTCCACGTATCTGTCGGACCAGCCGGTTCGGCTCGACTTCCACAAGCTTGAATACGCTACATTGCTACATTCGCGACACGTTTCCGAGAAGTTTTCTTGTGCACGCAGTCAACAGGACCAAAAATATCGACCGGAGTTGCCGCAAAAGGTACATGAAAAAGATCAGAACATTTCTAAGCAAGCGACCGAAGCGATACAATGACACATCAAAGCCGTCGTTGTTCTTCTATAACGCGTCGCGATGCGAAAAACCACGGATCAGGTAAAATCCGAATTGTAGAGAAAACATATAGATCTGTTTTCATGGAACGTTTGCGTCCGTTTACGGTCTCGCAGAATCAAATTCCAAAGACCCATAAAAAATCCTTTACACGATCCTTTAGAATGACAAAATCCTTTAGAAATTGCATAATTCGTTGGAAGCTTATCCACCAACGACACGTCGATATGTACCTCTGAACAGATCAGCAATCAGCAGAGGACGTTGCGAGGAGAAGGTCAGGCTAATTTATTCAGAATTTTTATCATATCAATGGGCAGATAAGAAGCTTACGAACAATGCTTGGAAGAAATTCATTGTGCAATAAAAGCGCGAACTAATCGAATAACCTAATACATTTACCCTAATCAAGTTTGTAACGACTAATTGACGAGAGTTTCACAGGCGGATTAATTGCCGCGATCCGCCAGCAAAAGGTGTTACGTTCTAGACACAACACGAGCCACATTAAATAGCCTCGAACAACGTATAACACAAGAGGCCGTGAACAGTGAACATGCTACGGAATATGTTGCTTAGTCATGTTATGCGTTCGAAACCAGTTCAAGCCGAGTGAGCAGTTTAACAGAGACCAATCGCGCGAAAGATGTACTCTTTCGATGAAACGAAAAGTTCCAAAATGATTCGTAAATGAAATTTAAGGTTCGTAAATGAAATTGGATCGAAATTGTCATTCGACTAGGAGAAAACGCTTGTCTATAGTTCGATTTTCATATGAAATGATATTCAATTCGTTCGAATGTTTGTGTTTGTGTGTCCGTACGGAGCCTGAAAGACCCTCTCTCTTCCACCATTGTATGGTAGCTCAGGTAGAAAACAGGAAAACTCTATTGTTATTTTGTCCGTTAAGATTCGCTTGCACAGCAATCTCCTCTTTCGGATTTTCAATTTTTCCGATTCCAACCGACGACATAACAAAAAACTTGAAGCGGTCGATACTGCACGGTTCTCCTCTAATGGTATAATCCCTGTGTACCAGAGACTACCAGCCAACTGTTTCATTTACAAGATTTTTCGCTTTAACCAAAACGAGAATACACGGAAGTCTTTCGATCGCATGACTCATCTGGTAGAACTCGTGCCTGTAGCTCATTGTCAGACAATTCGATTATTTTCGATTTCTGTTCGAACGTGTACCGCGTGTCCTTCGCTGTTCGCGCGCGGTCACGCATTTTATCGGAGCAGAAAAGAAGAAAGACTAAAAATAGAAGAACGAATGCAAAGTCCAATTGTCGCGGCAGTCTAAACGAATTCTAATCGGTGACGGGCCGCGAATCACGACCGGACAGCTGATACCATATTTCAGGTGAACGGACGCGCATCGCATCGCGTCGGCTGCTTCACTTTTGTTGCCTTGGAACAGGATCCTTCGTTGACGGTTAACGGTTAACGGTTAACGGTTAACGGTTAACGGTTTCCGGCTGATGGGTTGCTTAATTTATTGAACTGGAATCGGCTAAAGAACGACTGGTCGTCGATGAAGGTAGATACGCGTTCGTCGAGCGTTTCTATGCAACGTGTTGTAGGCTAATGATTACGGTGGTGATTTACAGCAGCGAGCTACCAATTTCGTGCTGCCTGCAAACGAGAAAATCGGTATCACCAGCTCGATCTGTTTCATCATTTTCTGTACGACGTATTGCAATGTGTTTATCATAGCTCGGAATACAGGATATACCTGCGATTTTGCCTCCGTATTCTAAAGTCTGAAAATAAGACTAACACGTGTCGTATCATAGCTAACAGTCCAAAAATACTTAAAAAGTTCCGACTAGACTGCAGATTTTATGCATTTCAAAACAGCAGTTTTCTTTCGATATAAGACGATCACTCGGGGCGGCTTCCGACGTATTGCGGATTAGGGTATTCGGCGATTCGGCTCGACATTGTTCTTCAGAGTCCGAGAGTTTTGCGAATGCGATTGTTTTTATCGTACGCGAGAGCTGCGAACGAATAGTAACTTTCCAAAACCGTAAAAGAGCTAGACAATATTTCTGTATCGATTGAAGTATTTATACAAATAAATAGTTGTCTTACCGAGAAAGCACTTATTTCTCCACCTAATAAATAATCTAGAGATAAAAACGTCCAAATTCTCGCTTCAATTCAATATGGATTCTAACCCGTTAATTTCGAACACTTTGCGTGTTTGTATTTTCCTGTTCAGACAAGTCCTGGCATGTTTGCGTGGCACGTTGAGAATATCAATACGACAACGCAGCGAAACGAGTAAACTGCCTACAAGACCGGCAAAATATGGCGCACGTTATCGACGAATTTTCATGGGCGACGCATTACAGCTGGTGGAACACCCGGAACGCGTATTTATACATTTCGATGGTGCCACAGTGTGCCGAGTGATTAGGCGAAATTCAAGATACACCGTGTGTGTAACCTGCTCGGTGTGTTCGCAACTTTCGAAAAACGATTTGAATCGTTGCGCTCCGAAATACGACTGCCGCGCCATACAGTTTTACGTTTATTTGTGTTCGTTCGATTGCTTTCGAGTCGCGGTAAAATGCTTCGGTGCCGTAAGAGGCCAGCGAGAAAACTGTTAAATCTGTTCCGCGACTGTGAAACACGCTGGTCCACTTTTCCGAATAAAAATATTGTCGAGCTCCCCTCACCCGCGTACAGCTTTGAAAAGTTGCAACATGGCGACACAAATGATCACCTGGGATTTTTCGCGATTACGTCCTGGCTCCTCTTGCACAATAAAATACAAGCTCATAATATTCCTCATCGGGAACGTAAATTTAGTAAGGTCATGCGGACAGACTAAAATGTAAATTTACGAATATTATGAGTTTAGATTAAATCCTATTTCACTCTGCCAGTAATTTCGAATTACTGTACACGTGGACCGACGATTGGGATGAAATTTTGAAATATTCGGCAAGTCTGCTTTGAAACGATTCAATTTGTAAAATCTCATCGAATACCTGGGCATCAAAGCGGCTTCGCAAATGAATTTCTTCACTTTTTCATTAGTTTTCTGTGAAACTGTTAGCTGTCTGTTTTGACGTTGCTTTCTGCTCGAAACGAGACTAAGCTAAAAAGAAAAGAGAAAACGTACAACCTTGTAGAATCATAATTTACAAAATTTCAAACTAACAGATGGCTGCCGAATGAATTTGTGAATTTTTCAGTCGTTCGAATAACAAATCATTCGGAAGATTATATTGTAACGAAGAAGTACAATATGCGTTTATTCTGCACAGAAAATTAATAATAATAATAATAATAATATTTCATTCAGTCACCCAGTTCTTAAAAATCAATGTTATTTTATAGAAATTTGTTCACATAACATAAACGAAGCAACCAGATGGTATAAAGTTAAAAATTCATTTGTAATTTTTCTAAATCTTCCGCAAGTGAAATCAACTTTTACCGTTAGCTCTGATGTTTTTAGAATAATCTGTCGAAAATGGAAATTACGAATATTGGTTCGTACAGTTTTAATATGGCACATTTTAATTCTAGAATTCGACGTGTTAAAAAAACGTTGTTTGGATGAAAGATTAAAACATTCGACTGCCATATAATCTGTACGTGCATGGTATGCGCAGAAAACGAATGGAATATACACAGAATGAGCGTGTTTTCATCGTGTGACCTATTTTCTAAATTTGGTAATTTGGAATTTGGAAATTTAAATTGACCGAAAATATTTTATACGCTGGTTAAAATAACATTCACATATTGACGAATTTCAATGAATACCAAATTGCGATACGGGAGAAGGATGAATAACTCTCTAACGGAGGAAAATTGAAACGAACGAATGATCATTGACCAAATCGTACGGTTAAAAGCTTGCAATTTCATCTGGTAAATGATCGAGTTACATTTCCAAAGGAATTCGAACGATTTCACGTTAACACTTTGACTGCCTAATCAGCCTTGATACAATATTCACCGAGAGTCGAAATGTTTCTCGCATAAAACTGAACGTTCTTCAACATTCTATTTGCTCCAGCGGACATAGGCGAAATCTCGTACAGCAGATTCTATGCGTGCTAATCACCTTTTCTTATTTCAAAATGAAGAGCATCGTTTTATATCGGAATAGAAAATTGTCGGTCACGCATTGGCGGTCGCTCGAGCTTATCCTCGAGCCGCTACGGGTCGCGAATCACTCGGACACGTGTAGCATACGGAGGGTTAAACGTACTTTTTCGAGAAGCCATACTCGGTTTCGAAGTCGCGTTCTTCGCACGCAGCTGAAAAGACTGTCGAAGCGTTTAAATTTAATCGAATCTCGCGGTGGTACAGTGCGCAAGTGTGCACAGATCAATTTGACGCTCGCGATACGAGAAGAAACGAACCGATCTACATACACGCGTCTTCCCCGCATATAAATGTGAACGCAGATGCGAACACGGTTTCCAGCGACCATGGTCGCTCGATTTGAACACCAGATGCAGGTCGTAGACTCGGTCAGTAGTTAGCTACCGAATCGCAATAGGAGCTTTTTACATTTGACCCGAATCGAGCCCGGCATACAGATACGTACGAATCGGGGAACATACCCGAGTTATACCTTCTTCCGCTTCACGTTATCCCATCACTGTTTACAAGGTCTATCGCTTGAATAGAGACCGTTTAACCCCCTTGGACTGCAACCCCCATCGCTGCAGACCAAACGAGCTTTGCTCATGACCGCAATAAAGAACTCTCTGTACGAATACCAGTTTTTCATCAATTTCTAACCGACCATCTCGGCCAAAATATTATTGCATACGATTCAATTAATCCATTCCATTGTCGTGAAAAGTGTGCGCACACAGTGCGAGTAATCAAACTAATATTTGTTCGCTTGCAATAAGATCAGCCAATTTTGTCCGTAACATTATAAACACTTTCACTTTCTATACATTGTTCACCGTCGCGTACAAAATCCAGACGTTTCCATCCGAGTCGTGAGCTTTGTTCGAACAAATCGAAATTGTATAATTTATGTTTACAGTTGATAACAACGGATGAGCAGAGTAAACAACAATACCGTTAAAACAATTTTGTATGCAAACATCCGCGCCATGTGACAGAGTCTCGCGTGTTCGTGTTCCGATTCAGAATCAAAGCATATGTTCCTCCTCTGTGTTGTCAATTGTAAAAGAATAAAAAAAGTCGAGAAATGTCCAGCATGACGCAGACGCGTCTTTTACTATAACAAACATTGCAAAAAATCGAACGATGAAAACTTATTCGAACGAATAAAAGAGAAAGATCATCTGTGAAACTAGTTTCACATATTTCTTCCAAATGCGTTAACAACGTTGATAAAACTACGGTGAATAATTCCCGTGCAAACGGGAAAAGGAATAAGGGGCAACAATATCGTGTCGGGAGCGTGATTTTCATATTATCAAGTTTGCTGCATTTTTTCTTTTCAAGAAAGACTGGGCGTGCTCGAATTATGAAACAATTGGGAATTTATGAAATTTCCTCGACTCGTGTACGAACTTTTGCACAGCAGAGCGTGCATACGAATAAACAGCAAATAAAAACCATGTTTCAGTCCGAATCTACAGCGGGTGACCGTTTGCATAAGCTGACAATTTTCCTAAACAACAATACTGTTGCAACCCGTGTATCCCGATACATAATTTGTTCACAGAAAACCGTAACAAATACAACATGGTCGCGTCGATCTTCGCGACGCTCCGTTAACGGTCGTTTCGGATCCGATCGACGTATAGAATTTGATCGCATTCTTCGCGCGATTACCTCGAGTTACATAGGTGTAACCGAAAAATAATACATATTCCGCTGGTGAACGACTCACCGTAATCCCCGTGGAAACCTGACCGACAGCCGCAAAACCAAGCGGTCGCAGTCAATAATTAGGAAGAATCGTCGCGGCTATCAGACAATTACTATTTAGCCACGCGTTAACCTGTCCGATCGCATGGCCACCAGTCCGAAACTGTTTTCTGTCAGCACAATACCAACTCGATTTTCACATTAGCCGGACACAGATTCTCCCCGACCATCTATCTTGGTCGACGTTTCCCGCAGCCCGGTGCGGTGTGGCCAGGTCGTCGCGTCGACAACTCCGAATCCGTTTCCCGGAGACAACAATCTTAAACGGCAAACAATTGGCGATTGGTCTCGCGCGTCTACGCGCACTTCACTCGAAATCTACAACCGCCGTGGTGCCGTCAGTTCAACCGCAACACAAACTCCGCACGGAAGACGAAACAGTCCCGGTTCGATGCCACCATCCAGAGTTTTTTTTTTTTTTTCTATCGAACAGACCCGGGGAACACCTCGGAGACCGAGATCGTGTCGGAGCGGAGAGGTGTCGATTCGTCGACAGCCATCAAACTCGAATGAAACACAGAAACGGATCAAACAACGGAACAACGTCCAGCACGAGTCCGAGTGCACGGGTGCGAATTTAGCTGAACCCCGTCACGGAAACACGCACGATCCTCGTCGCTCCGATGCGTCTCTTTGCTGTCACTGTACCGAGCAATTTCAAGGATACTATCCGAGAATCCCTAAACAATAGCAAAACAGCTTGGAGGGTTTCCGCGAAAAGATCTTTTCTTCGCTGGACAGTTATTCGATCGTTTCGAGGAGTATGTTTACGAGCGCACGCACGAGCACGGTGTTTTTCGAATCGATTGCTATCGAGGGGAGCGATCGCGGTGAAATCGACCGTCGAGCGGGCCAGCAGCGTGCTCTCGGCAAACGATCGATCGCGACGACCCACCGAGATGATTCTTCTCCGATCGGTTCAACGAAACTGGCACCGGGTGCTCGCGTGCCACTACGAAAAGGGTCACCTGGCCCGAGGAGCGTTCCGTTCCGTTCCGTTCCGTTCCGTTCCGTGGCGCGTCGCGTCGCGGCGCGCGTCTCTCTGTGCGACGCACACCAAACTGGCGCAAGCTCCTCCGTCGACGGGCGACGGGCGACGGGCGACGGGCGACGGGCGACGGGCGACGGGCGACGGGGAGAAAACTACGCGAACGTACCCTCGTGCCATCCTGTCCGGAGCGCGCGAAAACCGACGCGCTCCGTGTCGCGTCGGGCTCACCGGATAGTCACGGATCAAAAGAACACTGAAAACCGGTCGAAATCTAACTTAGAACTTCTTCGATGTTCGTGAAAGACGACGGAAGTATGATAATTATTTGCTTCGGCGATTACTCACCGATTTCAATGACACCTTTCCCTACACATATGTACATGTCGCCGCCGCGCCGCTCGGACTCGGTTTCCGAGATTTTCACGAAAAATCTAGCGACGCTCGCCACAGCGAACTCTGTCCTTTTTCATCGAGCGAACACGCGTTTCAGTGCACCCTGCACCCGCTCCCCAAAAAACCTAATCCTGACCTAACCAAAATTTGTTTACGGAAGAGTTGGCCGTAGGGGTCCTAACAGTGCGGATAGTACTGGCAAAAGGCAAAAATAGAGTGTATTAGGGAACATGTCAGACTAAATGCATCTAGACAATTACAGAGGAATCAGGAGAGGAATTGAAAATATTTTTTGTCAACGAGACATAGCATAAAATGGACAGAGAGGATTTTCAGTTTTCGCAAAGAATAAGAAAATATATTTTAAGCGATATATGCGCGTGTACGAAAGCCAGAAGAAGAACGTATAACAGCCACCTGTGTTCGTTCCCTAATCCTCTATTCAGAAATCCAATTACGGTTACACAGAGAAGTTTCAACTTCGATCCAGATGGAACATATGCATCATCTTGCGCACAATATCAAGGATCGTGGATTCGATTCGAACCGTATCGTAATCCACGAGAATGAAATTACGAATATATGTGTATACAGCAGCGAAGAGGATCGGTTATGCTATAAAATTCGATATCGTGCATACCATAGCACGCGCTATACGAACAGGAAGGAAAAGAATAAAAAAGAAAACAGTTTTGAATATATGTATATGAATATACAATATCTTAAATACCTATCTGTCTTAGTAGAAAATAGAGAATAAAACAAATTAAATATTCACCAATATTTATAAGCATAGGTTGTAACCAATCACTCGATTGAAAATATTAACGAGATTATCGATTGTACGTTATAGAAAGTGTTTCGGTTGTACAAGTCGTAAATTATCCTACTACAAAATCCCCGAATAATCCGATTCTTTGAAAATTAATTTTAAACTTGAGATTCCCCCCATTAAAATTTATTAGAAACTTCAATTTTTCGTTGAAATTCACTGATAGAATTCACTGTAAAATCATTGTGGTTATAAAGATTTAAAAGATACATATGTAAAAAATTCGGTATCAAGCATACGACATGGAGCAAAAACAAAAAAGCTCTATTTGACTTTTCTATTTTGAAATTTACGTAAATAATTTGTATCTCGTATAAAGATCCGCAGTACATTTATAACATTTGTGTTGTTCGAAGCTTGAGATAATGAATTCGAAGTAACAATAGTTTTTATAAGCGGATAAACAACTGTTTGCTTACAACAGTATGCAGCCGCAGCATCGTGCAGTCGCTGTAACTGTTTATTTCTGATAAAAACGATTCATAATGTGGTTTTCATAAAACATTACAATATTCCGCGATATTCTATATAATTGTACAGCAAATAACTCGACAAAATAAAATCTGCACGCGTAATACCTAATTCCGTAACATCCATTAATCTGAAAAAACTTGAATTACTCCAATAACGGTAAGCTAGCAAAAATAACAATGAGACGCTCTTCCGTATCGCCTACGAAAATTACTACCACCGCGATTCGTTTTACCTTACGCGTGGTTTTATCCGTTTTAAACACTTGAACGTATCGACAACTTCTTACATAGTATTACATTGAAATAACTGCAGATTAATATATATATTGCAAGTTCCCTCCAATTTCCAGCGATGTATAAATAAATAAATTATTATTTTCTACAAACAGCTCTAGCACCGTTCCATTTTTTCTGTTGGCGGTGCATGATATGTAGTGTATTGTGAAAGGGAGAAAAGCAAGAATACAGGCGGAATACTGCGGAACGTTTTTCACCCAAAATTTTTGTTATTTTTAAAAAGTTTAGTTATTTTCGCGGAGAGTCGTGCGCGCGGTGGTACATATACATATATACATATATAGAATATATAAGTTTGGGAGAGGAAGTTGCGGGCGGGCACACGAGCAAATAAAGTTGCGCTATCAAACAGCGGCCAAAGTGAAATAAAATTATCTGCGAATATACCATACAGTGTACAAGGTATCCACGAAACAGTGTACGAAACAGCAGTTTCAGGAACAAGTTGGACAGAAATAAATTTAAAGAAGCGCATCGCGTCCAAATGATAAGGGCTTCGACCGCGGGGTGCTTTTAAACTTTCGCCACCTAATCGCGCGAGAACTCCTAAATGGCCGCTTGCGTCACGATGCGGGGACATTTATGCTAGTGAAATGGAACAAGTCTGACTCGAAGCAAGACGCAACCTGGGGATGAAACTTAGAAACTACTCAAATATACCCTATAACAAAATATTTGATTCCCTGTCCTATACGCGGTTTATCGACGAATGCTTAAAACTTGATCTACGATTTTTTCTAGTCGATTTATTGAGTTTCGAATGAAAGGTTTCCCGCCATCCTTGCAACGATACAAGATACACCGTGAAGGCCTTGCACGACCTTTGTCCCTCGTGTTTCTTCAAAGATAGGACCAAGAAAATGATCTAACAATAAGGTTAAGACTCGAGCAGTCGTTGTAAAGGGGAAATTTCAATCTTCGAATCTGTAAGAGATTCAAATAGAAAAACAAAATATTTTTCATGCTTTTACAGACGATTCAATTTGTAGCATTTTCGACCAAAAACGCATGTCTCGGTTTGTCCTCAATATCCTAGAAAAAAAAAATGAGCTATGGGCTGTGAAAGAAGAGGTTTCGAGCTTTAAAATTAGTCGAATTATATTGTTCTACTGTTTTTCGTTTTTTTTTTTCTTTTTTTTTTTTGTAACGAAATTATCACAGTTTAAATATCGATAATTTCTCGAGAATGGAAAATGTAGTATTCGAACGTTTTATGAACTCAAATCATTGATTAACAGTTCGGCTCAATATTACGATGTAAAGGGACAAGTGGAACGGAATGCAGCCGAAAGCATATAAAGGTGCTTAAAGTACCTATTAAAAGAAGATGCTACGTAATTATCCAGGAGACTTTGCTAAAACACAAAGCGCTATTTAGCTTGGCATTCGATGTTGAAATTGTACGGGAGAACAGCGGGCGCGATGCGAAAGCAATTAAATACCGTATATAAATTCAGAACAGTGTACAATTATTTTTCAATCGCCGTGAATGTCCGGATGACAAATCACCGAGCCTCAAAAACAGAATCCGCTGTTCCGTCGGCTGGATCTCTTAAAAATCGAACGGCGAAGCGTCGATTCTATTTTTCGTTTAATCTAGGGACGCGAATCGAATTATAAAACCGGCGACGGTGCTACAAGGTGCCGATAGACAACCGCATTACAAATCGGAATTGAATTTTTCTTCTGGTCTCCTTGTTCGGGGCGATGGCCTAACGGCGACGGTTTTTTCTTTTTTTTTTTTTTTTTGTCGGCTTTGTATGACAATGCATCGCGAGAACGTTCCGCACACACAAAAAAAAATCTCTGCTGATCGTAGCAAAACTTCGAAAATGACAGTCGTCAGTCCGTCGCGTCGGCTGAACTAACACCAGCCTGACTGCGCGTATGGCAGCGTTACAAACCCGATATGCCCGGGAGGTACATACATACGACCGATATACCGAGGACGATCAACGTCATCGAATCACACGGACGTATTGCTCGCTTTTGAACCTGCTCCCCTATCGCAACGGCGCAGCACTTTCGCGAGGGGAGTTTTCAATCGCACCCCTCTTCTCATTCGACTCAAATTATCCGAGTAACCTCGTATCATTAGAAAATATTCAAATATACTTAACCATCTGAAAAGTGACTCACAATAATATTCAAACACTTTTTAACGGTGATTCGTCGCTTGGATCAGTTGAACCCAATTTTTACGGATACCGAATCACCAATATGTTTTCTACATACATCATTTTATCAGTGAACCACGAGAATATGTAATCGGTTTTGAAGCCACTCTCGTTTTACCTTAGGCTTTCATTCTTGACGAAAGCATTTGAAAAATTAATTATTTATATGAGAATATAAAAAAAAAAGAAAAAATGATTTATTAATTTTTAGAAATTCAGAATAGAGTCTACAAAATAAAATAAAATTAAGAAGCACAAATATTAATCGTACGAAGTGTTTCATCATAAAAGTTCTTCATTAGGCTGTGCCTAAATTCTTTCTGTATAGATAACGAGTAAATGTGGAATCGTTAATAAGCTTTACTGCCTATTTATCCTGGCTTGAAATTTGCTGGCGTTATTTGTATGCGTTCCGAGGAGCTCGATAAGCAAATCTTGAGGCGCTTGGTCTCGAGTCTAACGAAACTAAGCTGCTACCTAATTAGCACAAGAATATAAACATATGTATATACTATATATATATATACATGTTCCAGACGCTCGTTACTGAATAAATTCGTCTCGTCCCCGCATCACGAAACGACAAAACTTCATCTTGTTTCTCTAATCGACGACCTTGACCGTTCCAGTCTACATCGAGCAAAAATAATCGAGTTGTAACGTTAACTCGAGAAAGGTCAAAGAACATTAAGGTGAAAAGACCTAAACGGTAAGCTAAGGTTAATGGAGTGAAAACCAAACGCGACTTTTTCATCTTATGAACACGACGAAAGGGTGTACCTCTTGCGTTTCAGAACTTTCACTACTTCTTCGCGGCTGTCGAAAAACTTTTCATTTCAAGAAGTTCAAGTGTTTTTCTGCACAACTTGCTTTCGCGGAGCGTATGTACATTCGACCAGTTCGCATTCTCGGTATGTTCACTGACAGCAGCCAACTGCTCCCTTATGTGTCAAGTACTTTTGATCGTGCAACATTGACAATTTCTCCACAACATAACAATTTCCCCAGAACATAATTCTATTCGTTTCCCTAGATATTGCAATCGCTAACTTACTTTCCGTAGCGACTACTTTCCGTGCATCACGTCGCATTCTGTAATCGAATAATCGGCAGAAATTGTTAAGTGGTCGAAAAATAGCCGTCGGAAACCTGTACCGTAAATCAGTTCCGCAATAATTGAACGATGGGCCGAATACCATTATAATTTCTGGGGGCTATTGATGCGCGCGGAAATTTGCGGCTGCGGCCACGTTTTCCTTGTTGCAGCTTCGGCAGAAACTTGATCGGTTGACCTAGCACGATTTAGGACCGCTACGCCGCGCCGCGCCGCGCCGCGCCACCCCCAGAGAGAACACTTTCCTCCCAACTACGTATACAGAGCCGAATAAACCCGGCACTTTTTCCAGCATGAACAAGATATCGTAGCTAAAGTCGCAAATATAAACAAATCAATTGTTAATCGGGTATACTGTACCTGTAAGGGTTGTCCGAAAAATGTTGTACTTTCTTGAAAGGGGTGATTCCTGAGGTGAGTCGAAGTAACTTTTTCCTTCGCGAAAATATTCTCCGCGGCTTCGTTAAGGAGTTGTTAACGAAAAACGCGGAGCAATCGGGGCGCGGCTAGAGCGGACGGATCGGGCCGGGCGACAGGTCCCGCTGAACGTGCCGTCGTGCCGTTGGCATTGGCCGAGCCGGAATCTGTCCGCAGTAGCCGCGCCCCGATTGCTCCGTGTTTTTCGTTAATAACTCCTTAACAGAGCCACGAACACCGTTTTCACAAAGGAAAAAGTTACTTCGAATCACCTCACCGATCCCGCCTTTTTCAAGGAAATACATTGTTGGGACACCTTGTACAATAAGCCACCGGTCGGTGAGTCAGTGAACAATAAAAATAAGCTTTTCGATCACAGAAAGCATCCTTGCAACGAAACTGTAATACCGATAAGTTTACAAATTTGTCGATTGTACTTGGCAGAAATTGTGTTTTTTTTTTGGTCATTCGCCTGCATTCATTTGCAAGATTACCATCTCCATTTTGTAGTTTCTTTTTACTATCAACGAATACTGTTTTTCTTTGTCGAAGGACTTTTCCGGATTTACTACCGGATATTTATTATAATCCGATATTAATATACAATAATATATCATAAACATTCATACTCGTGTCTATATTTAATAAACGATAATAGAACGAAACAAATAAAGTTGTTCTACGGATGGAAAATAAAAATAAAAATATCGATACACTCACCCAAAGATTTCAAAACAGCGAAACAATGATCTGAAAACTTCGGCTGTTTCGCTTACCTTTCCTGAACAGAGAAAATTCGATACAGACCTTATAAACATGAAAAACAAAACAAATCATTTCTATAACTAGCGAAATTCTTACTTATAGTTTTATTTTGTAATAATAAGTTTATCAAAGACAGCGAACAACTTATTGTTTAATTTTGTTAATTGTTCAGTTTAGACAAAACTAATTATTACACTAGATTTCAACGATAAAGGTGGACAGTACAAGATGTTTCCACGCCGAGTACAGTTGAAACTTGAAACGATTAAATGAACCGTAGACCGAATTCGAATGCGCTGTACGCATAGAAAATGATAACTGACCACTGCCAGTAGACCGAGTCTATCGTATCTTTTATAGCCTTTGGAAACGTTCGCGTTTCCCTCTACCGATGCTCGGCAATCAGTCAGGAACCTTGAGAAAAAGATACGAGGAAGAATATCGAGAAAAAGAAAAGGATGTACTTTGCAGCGATCTATGACGTGGCGATCGGTTAATTGGATATGGACGTTTCTTTGCGCGAACGTCTGATAAATTACGTATAATTGGTTGATATTTTTCTTCTTCCCTTGACGATGCAGCGCGCGAACTATGTACCACCGCCAGCTACACATCCTTGCGGACAAGTTCCGTGAATTTTAATTTGTATCGAGTTCTTTGCAGCTCCTTTCACGCGACACGGTAACGGAACTAACGTTGAAACTTGTAAATACAATACATACATATACGTACCTACCGTGGACACCGGAGAACGAACTTGTCGATTACAAGCTAGGGACGAGATACGGGATAAAAAAAAGGACGATGGGGGAAGCCGGGAAGCAGAAGGTCTCGATACCTGCTATCTTAACTAATCTTAACTTGCCGGAAACTTCGTAACCAATCCCATAGGAACTCGGTACCCGAGTTCGCTAACATGGGAACCGTTACCGGCCGTTACCGGTACAGGACTTCAAATTCAATCGGTAATCAAACTACTGGCCAATACAATAATCTGCCGCACGATAAAGCGAACCAATGGAACGTGGCCTCGATTGAAATTCGAATTTGATCGTCCGTGGGTATTGATTATTTTTGGGTAAATTAAACATTCTGATGAAATAAAACATAAAATCGTGTAGCTGCGACGATACGCGTTAATTGGGGATATCGTGGCGCAATCGTAACTGTCGGAAAAATTCAACTCGGTGCGAAGGATTTTTCATACGAACATGGAAATATTTCTGGCAGAACATTAGGATTACGAGCTGATTTTTATACGAAAGCCACCATTTTAACGAGTACAGCGGATTTATAGGAAAGATCAAAATGTTCTACCAGAATTCCAACTAACAGGTTTGAAACAGAAATTTATTACTTATCTTAACCCTTTTCTCATCCGAAATACGACGAAGACCGCCCCCCCCCCCCGAGCCATCGCCTTATATCGAACGAAAACCGTAGTAGTGAAATATTGGCGTTGGTCAGAAATGACTCCGGCATAGGCCTAGAACTCGTACGAGTCCGAGGTCCGAGGGTCAATCACCAGAACGAAAATCGTAGACGTTCGACAAATTATTTTGCTATTATAGCTACTCGTATCGACAATAATTTTATCGATTTTTAACGTAAAGCTTTACAACGAAAATGTTCAAGAACGATGTAATTCAAGCAGCAATTCGTTCCTTTACGCAAGTCTATCGATCATATTGCAGACAAGCAATTATTCCGTGTATGTTCGAACTGCCCGTTTGCTCGTTTAAGCGGGTACATTTATCGCAAATACGAAACTCGATAGAAATACATTTGGATCAACTCATCTGGGATACATAAATCAGCGTGTGCATTGGTTACGAGCACCAAAGCCGACTGGCAAAAGTTTGAAACACGAGCCAGACGGGTCCAGTGATATATCGACTTTACGTCTTTGTGTATTTTTTCCGAAAAATATACTGTCAAAAGAGACGATTCTCAGATGCAATTCCTCGAATAGAGAGTTTACTCGATACATGTCCAAAACACGGGTCTAGCCAGGGACACGGATAGTATATCGGCCAGGAGATACTTTTCTTTGATCCACGCCGAACGTAGAAAAGAACAGCGAAGCTCCAGAGAGAGGGCCATAGACCCTGTTTCATAGACCCCCGTCGCCGGGTATACCCCGCGGCAGTAGGGATAGTTTTGGAACTTTTATCGGCTAGGCATTTCGGACATATACATATAGAATACAGACTGTGTACACTGTGTAATCAGGCCAGAAAAATTCACAAAATCTGACTCTTCGCTCGATTGTTTAACTATATTATTACTATTCTTTAATCCGAATGGTCAGCAACGACAGCGGACTCTTGCTATGGCGGGGTCGAAACCTTGTTGTCGCGAACCTTGTTCAACGCATACAAATTCTATGGACGATGCATTAACGTTCGAACAAGATCTGAAATCGATGCTGTATCTTATGAACGATTAAAAAATATTTACAACTTTTGGAATTATTTTTAAATAACACGATACGCTTCCTTATTTCTGATGTGACAACGGTTATTTGCAAAAGCTCGGCAGTAATGCTGAATTTTAAAAGCAGACACATAAGTAGTTGGCTAAAGTTTCAAGCCAGAACAAACAAAGAAATAAATTAGTCACTTTGTACGGCAAGCGTAAAATCGGAAGTTACGATTTCAAAATAAGCTGCGCATTATTCATGTACAATTTTACAACATAGCTTTTTAATCTGGATTACAGCTTCCCTGTTACATACATACTTGTTATAATTAGACTACGGACTTTCTGGATTTATGAGAGAAGTCGATACGAGAAAAAAAAAGAGAAGAAATATCGAAAGAATAAGAAGATACGGATATGGAATTTTCAAATTTTTGAATTATTAAAGAAAGAAAGAAATTTCTATTCGATTAGATGTATCTTGCAGACAATTTTTCTCTGTATCCAGTAAACAGCGGATGGAAATGTGTTAAGAAGGAGACATTTTCCGATGTGAAGATTTCAAAAACTACCAGCAGATCCGGATCGTACCTACACAGCCGTCGTCCATCGACGAATCACGTACGCAAGAAGCTGAAGTGCACATCCGACGAGGAGGTGAGTATGTAAATTGGAAATGGGCGTTACTCGGATCCATGTGAACGTGAGACGTATATAACTGCGTAACGTATCGACCCATATATACCACACAGTGGGGTAACTAATTGCACGATCGAAAAAGACCTATCATAAAATAGGTTTAGGTTGCAAAAACGCAATCGAAGTACTCAAACGAACCTTTCATATGCGAGCGGCATATATGAATTTCAAATAAATACAGACATTCGAGTAATTATTTCAAACAGATTATTACATTCCTCGCTACTCGCAATATTTGATAAGGATTATCTTATAAAACTTAGTAACTTGGCAATATATATACATATATATCATATATATGTGGCGGCGACAAGCTGGCGCCACGTATCCGCCATGTGTTTAGTTTTAAGAAAGTATGCTTGTACGAATCAATATCGGGTTGCGTGTTGCGATGTTTAGATGACTGGTCGAGTGTCGCGTAGGGTGAGTGTGTTTAGTTTAGTTAAGAGAGAATGCGGACCGTGAGAATGAAGAAAGAGAGATTTTCGTGAGGGTGCGTCAGCGAGCGAACGGTTAGTTCGTAAGTTAGTTCTGTAAAAGAATTTGTTGAGAGCGGACACGCGGGCTACGCGGGTTGTATCGTCCCCTTCAGAATAAACTCTAGTCAAACCACGAGCTGTACACGTTTAATTCCCGGTCACCTTTCCCGACTGTAGTCACCCTTCTTCCACATATATACGAAGATACCTAGTGCACGCATAACTGTCTTATCCTCGGCTCGTAACATTAACATAACCAAAGCGACAATCGCGGCGTTACCTGGCTACTATAATTAAGTAATCGATGCACCGCCTGATTACTCGAGGAAGAAAAAATGGCGAATCGATTGATTGATTGCACAGCGCGCGCAATCAAACACCAACGAAACATTCCATCGAATGCTATAAATAATAATTCTTCGCGTTATTATTACTCGCCACTCGAGATAATCCAACTAACACACAATTTCAATGTAAACAGTATATCCCTCTACTATTAATATTTATACAGGAACGTCGGGTAAACATTTCATAAATCATGAAAATATATGTGATAAAATCATTCGATATTCGGATATTCCAACATCGTTCAAATCGTGTTCACTATCTTTTTTTTTTTCTGTATTCGTTTTACCGACCAATTTTTGCAGTTATTGTACAAAATTTTGATTTTAGACAGAGATCTGCACCGACGACGAACTAGATTCACCGAACAGAGTTACTAAATAGCAATAAAGGAAGAGATTAAAACGCCATGGTCGTGCACAACGTGTACACAATAAACATTTTATTCGAATTGGCACGTGGAACGAATAATGGTGAAAGATTCGAATAAAATGGCAGAACATTTGAAATGCGAAATAGTGCGCGGCGCAGAGCGGAGTTCTCAATTTTCATTAGGTATCGTCGTTACGCGATTCGGCGTGGTACGTGTGACATGTTCGAGTCGGCTGAACCGTTTCTGCATAGAAAGCGGTAACATGTTCCTACCGATCCATAGCCGACGCAGCCTGGCGGTGTCTATCTGGAACGAAGATCGTATGGAAGAAGCTGCAAGAATGGGACAGAGCTCCTAGATCACTTTTGGTGCACGGCACCATAGAAGAAGCCATCCGTTAAAGTTTATATTCCACACTCGACGCTTCCTACGCCACCGGAACTGCAGTGTTCTTGACGATATACGTACAGCTGCCGTAAGTCACGTGCCGGCACCACTACCATTTTCTGCCCACCTTTCTGCGTATTTCAACGAAAGCCTTCCCTTCGTCGAAGAAACGAACCAAGTTGATATACATTAACCCCCGGACTCCTGCGAGTTCTACGCCTATGCCGGACTCGTTTCTGACCCAAACCGATATTTCACTACGGTTTTCTTTCGATATAAGACGATGGCTCGGGACCGGCTTTCGTCGTATTTCGGACGAAGAAGAAGAAGAAGAAGAAGAAGAAGAAGAAGAAGAAGAAGAAGAAGAAGAAGAAGAAGAAGAAGAAGAAGAAGAAGAAGAAGAAGAGGAAGGAGAAGCGGGGATAGCGATTTTCTTATTTCGAAATAAAAAAATCTTAGACTAATAGCGTCCCTACATACTTGGAAATAATAGCGTCTGAAAGTTCCTAAGAAACTCGGTAAATCTGCCGGTTTATCGGCTGTGATTCGAAAATGACTAAATCGTACTGTAGGCTAAGGGTGGTGTAAGTGGGACTATACAGAGTGGCAGAAACTTGGAATTACCGCGTGCACATCTGGTAAGGTCGGTATGCTTCGGCGTTGTTTTATGACACGGCTATTGTTCGGGTGGACAGTTGGTCGAATTGCTGGAGACATACGTGAGCACAGCAGACTTTGGCGATCACAAACCAATCCGACTAATTCTGCCCGTGGTTGAAGGTAGTGTATGCGAGTAAATTTATTAAGGGATTCGTATTACCCATTAGAACCACTATTTGCCTGCACATGTTTGAAAGCTGTAAAAGTTGAAAGGTTCCTTGAAAGGTCAGACAGCAAGCGGAACATCCTAATTCACCTGCTCCATTTCCCCCTTGAAGAACCCTGCCAATGACGGCGAATGGACAGTTTAGAGCCCTGGAACAGTTTAATTTAAATTACAGCATCAAAGAATGGAAATCTGGTCCGTGTGCTTTCTGGCGACGGATAACGATCAAGGAACTCGGCGGAGAAACATTCATACGGAAAAAGCAATTAGTATCTGCCCGATCTCTCTTTTTGCATCCGACAACCGCTGTTCCGTGCACGCCGCGTCTGGATTACCAACAGACAAATTGCAATCGATACCCCAAGTCCTCGCTCGACAAGTTCACCATAAAACTACTCTAGAGGCCACGTTATTCGGAGATTGAAGATCTCGGTGAACAACCGTCGAATGATATTTCTTTCTTTCAAACGATCGTGTCTTACCTTGGAATAGTATCAGACTCAGTTAGAAATTTCATTAGGTTAGAATACGAGTAGATATCCGAGTCACTTTACTCGTGATACGCATACTCGCCACGATGTCGCTCTTAAACTTCAATAAGAATGCGAGATCTGCATTTTTCCGATATTATCTTGAGGTTTTTTCGATTTCTTACAACCAAGATTTTCAACATAAAATTCTTAATTAATTGCGGTGTACGCGTCTGGGTATTTGACATCTGTTCGATCTTTTTTTTTCCGGAATTTTCGCATATCGCTAAATGGGGAAATTAGGCCAACAACTAATTTTTTCCATTTTACCCCAAACCCACCCTCTCGTGTTTCATTTGGCCCAGGGGCGCTTTCGACCATCACATCGCATCCGGCTGACCCCTTTGTCATAAATAGTCTACGAATATTCTGCATTTATGGAAGAAAATTAGTAGTTGAAACTCCACAAAGGACTGGAAGACTTTGAAACTATGTTATTTTCAGCTGAATAAAATGATTGAAGAGAGAAAGAAATACCCAAGTGGCCCTAGTTTTCTGCAGTAGGTGCAGACGACAATTTTTATTTTGCTTAAAAATCCGTTTCAAATATTCTATCGTTTAGTATTAAGGTGATGTACACATCGGGACAAACTCTACAGTTATCGAGGGATAATTAACCCCCAAAATGATGAACAAAACATTTTCCACCGGTCCTAGCAATTCCATATCTTCGAATGTGTCTCGAAACGTCCGTTTTAGAGAGTGGGCGCAAACCAGCAAAAGAAAAGAAAAGAAAAGGAAAGAAAAGAAAATAGGTTAATAAACGGTTCTGAATTTCGTAGCAGGAAATTCGAGGCAAATCGGAATATCACGATAGCTGTGAGAAAACATCGAAGCCTGGCTAGATCGTTGGTACCTCGATAATCCGAACAGGCGAATGTAACATGCACGAAATAGCTGGCCCGGCGCGGCGCGGCGCGGCGCGGCGCGGCGCGGCACGGCGCGGCGCAGCGGTCGGTAGGACAAGGAAATTCCCGCAGCAGTTCGTGTGCGGTGTCTCGACCGATAATTAGGTATCGATTTCCACGTGCCCGGAGAATGCCTGCAATAATCGACTTCGCACGTTCCACTATCCCCGCTGCTGCTGCTGCTGTTGACCGTGCTACTCGGAATCGAGCCATTTGCTGCATTTTTCGATGCACTCGTGGCCACCACTCGTGGAACTCGCCGTATCCCCCTACATCCATTAATCATGAAACACGGCCGCGGGATCGGGGAGGATCACGGAAATGAGGGAAAAATACCGTGAAAGAGGCCGCGCATAATTCACCGCGTCGAATTCCCGTTCGGAAAATATCCTCGAAGGAAACGATTTGTAGCGCAATCGCGGATTATCGCAACCCGGCATCCGATCGGACGTCGAATTAACGTTGGTTTCCTGTGATTATCCCCGACGTTACAGGGATTCCCGCGAATATTCTTCCCGTTTTTACAGGCCGTATCTTTTATCTTCCCTAACCCCTTACTGTACGATTTTCTTTGTCGCTGAAATGTTCTTTGTCCTCGATCATTTCACAGAGAGAAAGGACAATTTGTATTGGGTCGTTGCATAGGAAATATCCAATTTTAGACAATGTTAAATGCTGGCGCATTTATTGGATGCGAGCCGCAAATAGGGCTGCAGCCTTTAAATCGCGCCTAGTCTGCTTGTAAAAAAGGCTGAGCGAGTGGTAACAGTAAGAAGTAAAAGTAAATTTAAAAAAGTAAACGCGAACTTCTATCGTATTCTATTGTACAGGTTGTCCCATTCAACGGAGACAAACTATTGTACATATTATATATCTCCGAAACGCTTAGAGATAGAATTAATTTTGTATTTGGCGAACGGATGGATTACTCGAAAATACAATATTTCTCCATCTAAATCTGAGGGATATCTGTACGTCTCGAGTACAGCTCCTTCCTTCCTTCCTTCCTTCCTTTCTTCCTTCCTTCCTTCCGTTACAAGCAGTCAATAATTCGCAATTATGTAACTCACTACACAGCTGTTGGGCACAATCCGGTGATCTGTTTCGCGAGGCTGCGGAACATGCTTGTTACGCGTGTAACAGCAAACACACTTGACCGTGCAATTAATCCAAACTGTTATTGTCATCCACCACATCGTATGACACATTCCGATGCTCGCAGTGCCGATTAAGGTCTTGCAATTGTGTAAACACATAGCACCGGAGGATGTATCAAGTTAACCATTTAATTTGCACTGGAGCTAATTCGACAGTGATTATAGCTTGAATGCGCCTAAACGAGCCTCTGAGATTCAGGCTAGCCTAACCAGGCACAGACAGACGCAAAACTTGAATAATTTCGTCCTCGTCCGTTAGTGTCCAGAAAACATCTTTCTTTTGTGGATTTATGTTATCCTACAAGCTTCAAGTTATTGGTAAATGATACGAGCAATATTTATTATCAAGTTATAAATGTTATATATATATATATATAAAATTGTCAAGTACCCATATAATTATTTAAAAATTCTAATAGATAAATGCTAATTAATTAGTCTGCGATCGTCCACTTCTACATGCAGTGTGCATAAGCTTTTAAAGCAAATGTGATAAAAGCAAACTTAGTTGACTGTCCTTAAACTGAAGTAAGGCTGTCCTTAACGAGTCGGATATTTGGAAAACGATTGTTACCAAGTTATTATTTTGATCGATTTTACACTACTTTGTATGACATTCCAAAGAAAACGGAACTGTGAAACAGAATACATAGTCTGACTATGGATGGAAGACATACAAAATGAAAAAGTACAATTGATAAACATTTGAACAAATGGAAAGATTGCACGATACTCTTACAGAAATCTTTCGAGACGACTAAAAATGCAAATTCGAAGTAGTTTTTTATAAATCCGAGGAGATTATTATCAAAGATCCGGCTGCGATATTATCGGTCTCCGCTTTCGCAATTTGCTTTTAACCGGCAGAATTTAACCCGGAACTTGGCCGAATTCCTATTATTTATGCCGAAACTGCGGAACTTCTGTATCCGTAGCACACCGGCGCGGCGCGGCTAGAAAGGCTAGGAATTTACATTCGAGACATCTGTGGCCGGTTTTTCTGGAGATCGTAACAATTAACTTGTAATTGTAAGAGCAGACAGCGGCAGAAGATGTCTGTTCTTCGACACGGAAGAAGCCAACCGAAGCTCACAAATGCCGATTAGCGACAGGAATTTCGAGGGAAAAGGGAGGCCCGTTTCACGCATAATTTCTCAACGATATCGGCCCGTGAAACCGCGACTGTTTCACGAACCAACGCCACAGAAACCGGAATAGCCCCAATACTCGGTGGATTAAGCGTCTCCCACCCCCAGCCCGCCGAGTACCGCGACTTTCGCTAATTCTTACAATTAGTTTTCAACGAAAGCAAGTACATTCTCGTACAGATATATCTGTATGTGTGTGTGTGTGTGTGTGCGTGTGCGTGTGCGCGTGTGTCTCTCTCTCTCTCTCTCTGTGTGTGTGTGTGTGTGTGTGTGTGTGTGTGTGTGTGTGTGTGTGTGTGTGTGTGTGTGTGTGTGTGTGTGTGTGTGTGTGTGTGTGTGTGTGTGTGTGTGTGTGTGTATATCTGTAGAGGGTGATCGGTGACCGATGGTACCTCCGAAATGGGGGTGATCCTATTAGGTTGTTGCATACGAAATGTCCAATTTTTAACCGTAATATCGAACAAATATTTTTGCATTTGCGTGTACGATAAATGCATCAAGTCCGTAGTCTAATAATGAATCATTATTATGGACGTGTTCACTGTAAGTGTGAGCAAATGTGTAACACTGTAATTCGTTCAGATCCATTTAATTAGATTAGTTGCGGAACAATACAATTCGTTATACCTATTTCACACAGACAACATTTTTGAAAACACAATTATTTATCTCGCGGAAAAGTTAAAAAATATGAAAGATAATGTTAATTCTTTTTTATGACCCATGTAATTTTTATCATAGCGATAATAATATTTGGAATCATAATATCTCAAAAACAGTACAGATCACTAAAACTAAATGATTGCGGATAGAAACAAAACTAATTGTTGACTTACAACTAGTTGTCTAGTTAGTACAAGGCAAGCTACAGATTTATGAAACTCGATTAGCCTAGCAAAACATGAAAATTGTATAAGCGAGTTGAAATAGCCAAACTCTTCGGCATCAGCATAGAATATCAACAGAAAGTATGGAAATTACCATTAACGATTGCTTATTCGTGACAGTGAGTTCGGATAACGGTCTATTTTACATAACAAGTTCCTTCGATTATGCTTATAGTGTCGGCAAGAGAATAATCCTTTTGTTCCAAACATTTTTGTGCGTCACACGCTAAAACGAATCGGTTTGATAACTTCGACGTAGTAGAAAAATCTCCGAAAACATAGCACATATAACTTTAAACATATCAAGTTTAACGAATTATTTGAAAAGGAGTCGAATAAAAGTTTAAAAAATAATCCTATCAAAAGAGTTTCGACTTGTTCGAGTAAGCTTCCGCTGAAATATTCGTCTGAAAAGACGTACTCGATTAAATTGTTTCTGTTTTTATACGAACGGGTTCACCGTAGTTAATAATTATTTGAAAAGAAAAAATCGAACTAAAAACTATGCACGCGAATGAATTTGTATCGACGAAGCAGTTCGAAGGTAATTTAAGATTCAGGAATTTCGTAATAATCAATCTTTCGTTTATAAACAGAATAACGAAATGTGGGAATATAAATTACTGACAGGAGTCTTTGTTTAAAAAAACAAAACAAGAAAAGCACTGTCGCGCAGAAAAGTCGAGCAACCGAGAGCCCGGATACATCCGGACGTGCAAAAGAAAAAAAAACCTGAACAGCCTCCATAGCTCAGGGGTTAGAGCACTGGTCTTGTAAACCAGGGGTCGAGAGTTCAAATCTCTCTGGAGGCAAATTTTTTCACCGACCCAGCCTTCTTATACTTTTGACGATATTATACTATCGACCCGATACGCCTCGTGATAAGAGAGATCCATGAAAACTGAAATTCTATATATGGTAAAATACTAAATAAAAATACGCCACTTCGTGGCTGTCGTGTGATCTGCAACATTTCTACAAATTGTACCCCTCATAATCCTGACATTAAAACCGACAACTATTAAAAATACTAAATACTAGACGGCGGAATATGCAAAAATGCTGAATAGGCGCGTGTAACGTGTAACAACAGCTGCGAAGGTTCAATCGCAAGTCCCGTTGGATGGTAAAAAATTCACTGTAATGTGTAATGTATAGCATACGATATACTTCATATAACACAGCAAATGTTATTCTATCGAATACACATTAAGATTCATTTTTACTGCCATAAATACTTAATAAATACTAAATACTTAAAACGATTAGCACATTTCTTTTTTATGTAAAACTGCAATAACACTGCAATACATGTTCTTACCCAATTCAGAAAAATTAAAATTAAAATTACAATTAATGCGATTAACGAGGACAATTTTGATTTTGCTATTAGTATAATTTATTCGACAACTGGAAAATTCAAATTCAAATGTTTTTGAAACTAGCATTTAATAAGATTTCATTCTTCAAACGCGACAAGCATTCGTGCGAGTGTTCCGTAGCTTGCTTCGCACAAGTACCAGACCGGAAAAAAAAGATCGTTCCAGCGGTTACGACGTTTGCTAACACGAGAATAACATAGAATCTTAATTAATGCACGTTAAAAGACTCGTTTCATTACATTACACTTTACACTCTTGCGGGCGCTATTAACGCAAGGAAATCTGCAGTCCACGGATTACCGAAATGCAACTCGTTAATTGCCGTTGGCTTTTAGTGAAACAAGCTGATCAAAACCGCGTCACAATATCGAGGAAATTCGTTCGAAATAAACGTGATTCGTATCGGAGAAAAGGGCTCGTAGCGTTCGTTTACGGAGCGGGAGAGGCGAAAATGCTGAAACTGTTAGAGTTAATTTAATAGGAAGTATGTAACGCAGTTTCTGGAGAATCCAGCAGATTCGAGATTCGGTCGAGTTTCACCGGCGACCCGCATGCCGCATGCCGCATGCCACGCCACGGTCTCCGATACGTGGTTAGAAATTAAAGTGAAATTCGCATTAGTTTGCTTTCCACGCCGTCGAAAACGAAAGATTCCCCCGGTTTGAACCGGTTGATATTAGTCTAACGAAGCTGTAGTCACCCAACTCGAGAATTCTTGGTGACGACATCTACCGAGGAAAACGACTGGCCACGATCCTCGGTGAACCACTTAATTCAGATTCCGAAAGTTCCAGCAAATTAATTAGATACCTAGACGTAGAAACTAGAAACAGAAACGATGACAAAAGAGTCGTCCGAACGTTTCTGTCCACCTGTAATAATACGACAGTTTCTCCGCGTGTTCTTCCTAATGAAATCTTTGTTCAGTGAACTATGAGTTTTGCCGAACAAGTACAGTAATGCCTCGGTACATGCCTCTGAAACAGATCTACACGATATTTGCGAAAAATCTATACCTTGTACACCTATATCTTGAGGGTTTCTCTGTTTCCGAGAAGTTTTCAAGTACCTCGGTAATCTGAAGCATAAAGTATCCTGTACGCTGGATCAACCATTCGTATAGCAAAACAGTTTCGAAGAAAAACTTGTACAATTCATAGAAATTCCAAATGAACTAATGTAGATACTACAAAAAATTACGCGTATGCAATGTTACCAACATCGAATTACGTCACACTTGACAAATAAGGTAGCGTTTCATTGCACGGCCATTATAAGGCCGTATTAGATGAATTGCAATAAGATAAACTATTCGACGTGGTACTCGTGCCGTTATCTCACAAACTGGTTGCTCATCCTAGCTATCGGTACATACTCGTACATTGGTTCACCATATATTCGCTTGGAAGTTGCTATACGAATTGCTTGAAAAATAATAAGAATTATCATATCAGAAATATTGTGGAAAATTAAAATTTCTAAAAACAATATTTGAAAAATCAAATTTCATGAAATCTTGTCTGTGTACAACCGAAGATACACACACAGTCACACAGTTATTAGAACTTATTTCAACCAATTGAGAAAGACATATAGCATTTCCCACGAAAGAAAAATTCTCGTAATTATGTTTTACGGTAATTTGAAACTGTCCGTGCCAATAAAAGAACCCGTCGGCCCATAATTCGGAGACCCGAACCGGCCTCCATAAAAGAAAACTCTGCTCGATCTTGATTACCAAACAAGCGTTGGTTCCTCGTCAATATCACCTAAAAATCTCCGGGAATTTCCGCCGTCGGACAAACGTTCCCCATCCGCAATGATAAAACCGCAATGGGAAATGAACACGCTTCGTGTTCTTGGACACACCGAGACAATGTCCCCCAGACGGTACATCGTCGAGGGTAGATCATGTTGGGGTGCGCAAAACGATTTCCATCGTTCGACGGATTAGGGCCGAACCGGAACGGTTTGTTGATTTTACCCCCCAGTCGAAAACGACGACGATTTGTCCGCAAACATTTGGTTTCCGAGGCTATGGAAAGCACTCCACAGATCCCATCCGTCCGTTCCCATTTTTCCTTCCGAGGTACGCCCTACTACATATACATACCTATACTCTATACCTACACCTAGCCGGTAGCGCTGCCGCCTTTTCCCCGTCCTTCGGGCCTTCGCTTCGGGGACACAGAAACGGTGAGTCACCTAACAATTTCTTTCATTTACTTCGAATATACTGTATATTTATAGGATAACGGTTCATTTATTTCGATCAGAGTCGAGAGATTTTACACTTTTTTATTTTTATTAGAACGATTAGAAAGGTTACAATTGAAACGATAGGAAGATTCATATGTCTACGAGAAGTACTTTGAAAAATATCTTGAAACATTGATAAATCAAGTAATGGTCTTAAATATTATGGGCTGGTTCCTGAGGTCGTTCGAAGTCACCTTTTCCTTTGTGAAAATCTTCTCCGCTGTTTTGTTAAGGAGTTATTTACGGAAAAAAGAAACACGGACCAATCAGAGCGCGGCTAAAGAATGCGTCCGCTGTACCCGCCCTCTGATTGGTCCGTGTTTGTTCGTTAATAACTCTTTAACAGAGCCACGAAGAAGATTTTCGCAAAGGAAAAGGTTACTTGAAACGTCTTCGGGAACCACCACTTTCAAGGAGAATTCAAACTAACACTTTCCGATCACACCTCGTATAGCTATACAATAGACGAACGAAAACCGCAATTATTTTTCCGCCAACACAATTGTACTCCCGATGAAAATTTCGAGTGAGCCACCCTGTTGTATAAGGAAGCCTCGATTAAACACGAGCAAAAATAGAGCACAGGGGTGCGCTTCGAGTCGTTCCCGATTTACAGACATTGCGGAACACCGGCGCCGCCTGTTTGCACGGAAACCGGCACTTATTTCACCGATGCTTCCCACCAGCGAAGCGTGCCCCGTGCCCCGTGCCCCGTCGTACATTTCTCATATTAAAGATTCAGGGCCCACAGCCACAGCCACAGCCACAGCCACAGCCATCACCGCACCGTGTTCGCTCCGTTCTTTCTTCTTGAAAAATCGACCGTTTAACCTGACCATCGTCTACCTTTTTTACGAAATAATTGAATTACGTAGCAGGGAAACACGTGACTTCCGTGTGGCGGCCTGTGTGTTCCATTTATCAGATACATTTCTTGTAATTTCTTGTGCGGCTGCTGGCTGGCAAGCTGAAGCTTCAGGTAGATCCGTATGTCCCGGTTTTCCTATTAAGTTCTGTTCAATATTTCTGATAACATGACTGCCGATTTTATGCATTTATAAGAAAAATGAGCAATTACCGTACAAACTTTTTCTTTTCTGCGAAAAGATATCATTGTAATCTTCCCACTTTATTAAAGCTGCTACGAGAAGATTTGTGATTGTTACTTGCATCTTGAAATTGACGCAGTCTGGTAGTAACAATCTGGAGACATGCTCTTCTTTCATTTTGTATCAACTATAATTATTATGCTTTGTTTTTATCCACTCCATTGTTGGTTGATTTCGTTATTTTCTTTTTCTTTTTTTCTTTTGTCGAGTTGTGTAGGCCGTAGGAAATTCGATGACAGAGCCACTGCGTTGTACAGGGTGGAAAGAAATGTTAAATGCCACTAAAATATTTGTTATTTCATAAGCGACAACATAATGAAATTTCTTTAAAATAACAATGAGATCATTTTCATCCCAACAATATTACTTTTACGTTGCAAAAAAAGGACAGCTGCTGCTTTTCAGCTTCCATAATCTTTGACACGCGATTCCACTTTGGATCTGCACAAAGAAATAATGGATTCCATGAATTTTAAATTTAACTAAATGTTTATTCATATTATTTTTGTTTATTTGAAAATCCGTGATACTAAACAAAAAACTATGAATAAAAATGTGTCGAATATTTTCGCAAAGTTTATTTCCGCGCAGAAAAAGCTAGTCTAGATCAACGTGCGATTTTTAAATAATGTTTATTATTTTTTTTTTTTTGTTCTTATTCAAATATTAAAATCTTGCATGCACATCTATTTTATATAGCGAAAAAATCCTTGCAAGATCGATTTCGTCTTATAAACTGAAACACGATAAATCCCTTGAAATATTTTTTTATTGAAATTTAATAATTTAAAGAAATCATTTCGTAGTAATTTGGAATATTTCTCAATATATCTGAAATGCATTTAATGTTATAATCAAAGGAAGAATGAGAAATACTCCTGTAATTTTGTACGGTATAAGCGAAAAGTGTCAGGCAAATATTTGGTAAAAAATTCGTAAAGATTGCCCTTCCGATTCTTTTTTCTACCTTGAATGTTGCACGAGGAAAGTAAAGAGCGTCGTAATTGACTTCCTGCCGCAGCAGAGATTAAAATTGGAAAAAATCTAGCAGAGGAAATCGCGGATAACGGCTAGTGTATGCATAATAAATTATACACGACGTCGGAATTTGCTTAGATAACATTATCATCGCCGAGCGCCGCTAGTAATTACTCTGTAATAATGTAATTAGGTAATCTCTAACAAGATCGATGCACGATTTACCAATCGCGATTTCCATCAATCTATCTTGCAAATGAATTATTACGAATTGTTGTTGTGTTTACGGAACAGTGTTAAATTTAGTACTGGGGAACTTCTGAACGTGACCATAGCAACAACTGTGTGTAAACAATGACAACGTAAAACAATCTGTTATAGCACGTATACAGAAAAATAAAATGATTAAACGTTAAAGACTGTTTCGTTCTTGTAAAACGAAGAAAACGTCCCAAGATATAATGATTATGATGCAAGTGTGTGTAGGACATAGGACTAAAGTAAAAAGAATTAATAAAAGTACTGTTTACGCGGTTACTTTAATCATTTTCTCCGATTAAAGTCTGTATAATCAAGGAAGAAACGGTATATTTACATAAATAACATGTTTTCAGATTATTCACGTGCAACAGAATGTGAAAGAATGTTCGTCAGATTCTTCTGGAATCTCGAACGAGAGGAAATCCGTGAGCCTCCATAGCTCAGGGGTTAGAGCATTGGTCTTGTAAACCAGGGGTCGAGAGTTCGAATCTCTCTGGGGGCAACCTTTTTTTTCTGTCTTATTATTTGATTTTATCGTTTATTTACGCAACACAGAAAACCATTTCCCATGAATCGCGTAACAATAACCATTCTACACTCGGAAATTAACAGTTTTGCAGAAATTGCGTAGACCCTGCGAATATATTCATTCTACCATCAGCAGCTACATATGTGTACATATGCACAACATTGCGTTGTACGAGTAGACTACGGATCTTTGTGCAGAACAAAAATTGTCTACCTCAGGCGCAACAAACTGGAGTAAACTAATCATTTGTTTCCTTTCTTCGCAATACGGAGCACGTAAGGTAACTATTTCATGTCACTCTACAAAAATAACAAGAATGTATTTATTCAGACTTTTACTGATTTTCACTAAAATATACATATGTCCAAAGAAATATATTTAATAATACGCCGTAAATCTCAACAATCCGAATAACATCATTTTCACTAATTCCGTAGTTCTAGAGTTAATAGGCCGAACTGGTTAAACGAAACACGACAACATTTTTTAATTCTTCTAATCTTTTTGAAAAGATTTATATTTCTTCTCGTTTTTCTCATAAACGCGTAAAATTCGCAGTCTATTCGCGAGTCGCGACATTCTTTGCAAAACACTACGAAAACAAACAACGATTCGAAATTTTACATGTAACGTACTAATTGAAATTCTACGTGCCGGTGTCTCTAGTCGTTAAAACGGTGAATTCAAAATGTAATTCGCAGAAATTGATACCGTGATTTCGTATGCAATTAACGTTCCTCCTGCGTAGGGACAATCATATGTACAAATATTTGCGATGTATTACTGAATTTTTCACTGTTCCCACAGGCACAGAAATTCTTCTACCCGAATCAGTCGTGACTCGCTATCGATCACTGGGATAAAACGTGGTCGAATCCATGCGTGAGCAATACTTTTTCTGGCATGACCGATTCACCTTCGCCATAAATACAGGCAGAAACAGATACACCGCTTGGAAAACATTTGTCCCTCTTTGACGAAGCAAGAGCAAGACATTTCACGGTGGAATCGTATCGTAGTTTACGAACGAAATGTGTATTTTTCGAAACTTTCGCCTATCTATAATCTATAATCTATAATCTATAATCTATAATCTATAATCTATAATCTATAATGTATGCTGTATGAATTATCCGTGCGTAAATTGATATTTAAAGAAGGTACATATTACTGCGAACAGGATAGTTATTCCTCAACGTCTAAATTTTCCTTAATCTTTGCATAAACACATACATCACTTTGTAGTGTTATATCTTGTATATTACTCCGTATGAAAATTTTTCTTAAGGGTATTATTCAATCGTAAATTGTAAATTATTATACTTTAAATGATTTTATCATTATTATACTTTATATTAATCTTATTATTAATTAATTTTCAATACTATTATTATTATTATTATACTTTAAATGCATTATATGTACTTAAAAACATCCCTACATACATTTTCTCGTAAAAATAATTATTCTCATTTTTCGCATCACTTTTCAAAAATATTCTTTCATTTTTCGCTTCTTTTCAAAAATACTGTTTCATTTTCGCGCCGCTTTCATTTATCACTCGACAAAGATTTTCGTTTCACCGAACCTTTGACGCAATGGAGCCGTTAGTGACCAAAGCGAGTTTTTGTTCAATTTCTTGCAAATCGACGGGAAACAAAATGATATTTCACAAGCTCGTGTTACTTAATTACTCAAAAACTGTTGCTGTTCGTTCACTTCGGTTATATGTAATTTAGTTGCCATATTCTTTCCCGGAGGGTTCTTTTGATCGTGAACAGTCGGTTGGAAAAAGAAAAAGAAAAAGAAAAAGAAAAAGAAAAAGAAAAGGAAAAAGAAAAAGAAAGAGAAAAAGAAAAAAAGAAAGTAAGAACAACGTGAAATAAATCACGGGACTAATTCTTTAGCGCTACCGAGTTGTGCTCTTTTCAGTTAGAAAGCGCACAACTCGTTTCAAAGAGTCCGCTCGAAGGACTGTGCAGCGTCAGTGCAGCGTCCAGTTTAAAAGTTCACGAAGGCAATGCACTTCCATAAATCTAAATAAACGCCGCGCCGCGCGCCGCCGAGAAGAAACTAGGACGCTTAACGCAACGAAATTGACGCGTGACTTCGCCACCTTTCAATTTTCCGTGGCCGCGACACTCTTTTCGTTCGACTTTGCGATTGCGAAAATTCGTGACCGATTTGAAGATGAAACGGAAGCGGTTACACGCTTTAAGGATTCTCGTGTAACTCGTCCAACAATCGATTTTTCTTTCTAGTTTTTCAAAGTGTAGAACCTTGAAAATGCTTTCTCCAAATTTTATACCGAAATTCATTGATACGCACTCCGGTGTGTACATCCATCCTTCGATGAACGCAGCATTTGATCTTTCTAGCCATTACTCGGTGCCATGATGTCATCGAATCATAAAAGATTTCTACTGTTTCATCGCGCAATGTTGCTGATCCACTTTCTTAATAGATATCGTGCACTTTGCAACGAGGACGAAGATGGAGATCAAGTTTCTGCAACTGTATTATAACTTGAACAAATTTAGTATCTTTGTTTTAATATTCGTTATGCTTTAAAAACAAGTATGACGAATGTAGGCATAGTAATTGGTACCCCCACGGTAATCGGGTTCCTTCCCCTATATGTATAATGGTATTTATAAAAGGATAACGTAGACTGTGGACCAATCACGTTTCGTTCGTCCTACGAACGCTGCAAAAAGTATGCGTGTGACCTTCGTATTGGCATTCACCGATAAACATTGTTGATTCAAAGGCAGTACTCGTACAAACTTGACAGGGGATTAACATAGATGAATTACTGACCAGGAACAACGAGTGGAGTTGACGAACAACGCTGGCACGCGTTACGTCTGTCCGTGTGTATTATCTGGCTGCCGGTTAATTTATCGATTCGGAGCACACGGGAGGCTCCGGGCAAACGATAGGAAATGTGTCAAAGCAATTTCAGAATATCCCACGCGGCTGTCCGACAATTTATCGAAATGTTCCAGCCGTGAATTGATCATACCTGCCGTTGATTTATCTTTCACCGATCTAATGCACCGTGTTACTGCTATTCGATGTTAAAACGGTGATTATCGTCTGCAAATAAGAACTGTTTAGCTGTTCCATTAAGCTTTCCGGGACTCGACTCTATTGCAGAAACATTAACGCGAAGGAAACAATGCCTGGTATATACGGGTACAGGCATCGATGGATGACAGTGCGTTAGAGTACAATATATTAAAGATTACTCGGTGGGATACACCTATTACATAGATGTTTCGTCGGGTCGCAATATGCAAAAAGATGAATATTTCATTTGTAACGGGACCTCGCAAAGCCACGCTGAGAGCCTTCGTTAAAAGGCAACCGCAACATTATTAATTTCCCAAGACAAGTTGCCGCGCCGCGGCGGGAATGGCGCCGTTAAATTTGTTGTCACGACTTCACCAGTTCTATTACGCGGGACCAGTTCCCATCCTCGTAACAAGACTTATAATTACCCGAATGTCACGCATCGCTGCACATTATCAGCACACATCAAACACGATCGTCGGCTATAAGTATTGCCGGTAAACGCCACGCTGTCGCGAGCAGCATCGCGTTATCAACTATGTATGTTATCGTGGCAGCGATCATCGCGGTCACGCGGCATTAATAAAGAAGGGATCGGGTTCTCGTTAAGAGGACGTCCAATACCATATTATACCATATTGGGAGAAAATCTATCGTTAAACCACTCTGCAACAATAACAACATTTTTTCTGTCTGCAGAAAGATTTGCCACTACGTTATATTAAATATGTTTTTTTTTTTTTTTAAGAAAAATACAGTTAATTATCCCGTCTACCGCGGGGACTTTGTTATTATTTTTTTTTTTACATTAAATGTTTAAGGAGTGCTAATATTTCAATATATGTTGAATTTTTTGTGGGTGACTGGGGGAGGGGGGGGGGGGGGTCTTCGAACATATTTTTAAATGGGAAGTAGTATTGATTTTTATGTTATTGCGTACCTTTCATTAAACTGAATAGCATTCGATTGAACCATATTTTGTTTTATTGTGCATAGTTAGAGAGTTATATGGAACAGTAGACTGAGGGTTTTTTAATGTAAAATAAAAATGTTCTGCATTCATAAAAAGGCAGCGATTCTACATAGAAATTTATTTATTTGTTTAGTAATTGTACACGAAATGAGCATAGTACAATAGCATTTTTAATTTCTTTGTTCTACTTATTTTCTATCATAAATGCATAAAATCCCGAGTCAGCTTACATCGATATACCGAGTGTCTTTGTCTGGTTCAAGCATTTCCGTTCGTAAACCATGGATTAAAGACTCCTCTGATCTCGCGCTGCAATTTCGCCTGACGTATTACAGAGATGCGTTCTGAAAGCTGTCCGTCCAATTATTTTCGTACCTACTTCCAACAACTATGACTACGATCCTTTCTCTAGTCCAGGCTCGCGTGTATTCTTTTCCCTCTCTTATCTCCCTTCATCTCCCTTTCACGTGAATATCATTCAGGAAATGGGAAAACCGTAATGGCTTCTGAAATGCTGGCTCAGAAAATTTCAACGGCTACGTGTCCTCGTACGACTACACGCGTATCGTAACCCTCGGTCAGATCGAAATCGGAAAAGTCCGTGAACCTTTTCAATGTACAAAGGCGGTACAAATGATTCGAGGCTTTGAACATTTCGATCAAAGAATTCTTACGATTCAACTATTTCACAAACTCGTCGACAACCGTAAAGAAACAAGATCATTAAACAGGGCAAATGTAACGCGTATCTTCTTTCATTAACCGTATGTATTTTGTATTTTGTTAGATCCAATCCAATATTGTAATTAGACTTGGTTTCAGAAAATGAATAGGTGAAATACAAAACTGTAAAGAAATTAGACAAATTTCAGAATGCTGATACGCCGCTTATTCAAATTATCCAATGAAGAAATTCATTTCTATTTAATTTTGCCGTTTCCTACAATTGTCTTTGAAAAATTATATTTTCCATAAAAATCCATCCATCCGATTATAATGTTAAAATTGTTTAGTAGTGATGAAGAAACTGGTTAAAAAATTTGACAAATCATATGTCAGCTATATGTGGCTGGTGCGACAATTGACGCGTTAAAGTTCTCACTGATTCCAGTTTATTCGGAACAGATAGAATGTAGCGGAGAACGCATAGAGAAGCGCGAACTTGGATTTTCGAATGCAGTTTCTACGATCGATTCGCGCGAAAGAATCGTTCTCGTTGTATCGAGGACACGAGGACAAGAGGCGTGGCGGGGCGTCCCCGCGCAGCGTTCTGCATCCCTCTTCGTGCATCGCAATGTGTTGCTGGACTGCATTACGCAATATGTCACCGTCGGATCATTCGGGTCGACACGCTGAGGGAGGTCTGTACCGAAGTTCTCGAAACGTCCAAATTTCCGGGGGAAATTGACTGGACGCGCGATGGACGTCCCCCATTTCACGGATAACAATTACGCTTTCAAATGAAAGCCCCGATCGGCCACGCTTAATTTATAATTCGAATGAATAATAGAAAAACGTGACGAAGTCGACTGCTTCGTTCAGACCCCTCGTTAAAAATTAAATACTCTAATTTTCTATATATGTATATATATTATTACTCTGTTATATTTAAAAAAAAGGTATATATATATATGTATCAACTTTATTATGTAATAAACAAATAGGAGCAAGTTTAAAAATTATTTTGATGTTTTCAAAGGCAACGCATTGTGAAAAAAAATGTATGAAAGAGTTCAAGAGTTCTTTTATCGCTTCTGGCACGAAAGAACAGTTTGTAAGATTTAAATAACTTTGATAAAACAACTTTTTACTGTAACGTAACTTATCAGTAGAATAGGGATAACAAAGACGCACACCGTAGAAAATTGTCTACAAAATGTTCGCGAAATTCTATCGCGCCGATAAGGTTGTGTTATGGTCAATAACTTGTTTTGAACTTCCGAACAAATTACCGGAACATTGTTTGGCCAACAACGTGTACACATCGATAGTGAAAATATCGAAATACAGTGAACGTATTTCGACTAGACTTTACAAAGGGATGATTGATGGGATAGGAGCATAAAACCTCGAGATTCGACTTCTAACCCTGTTCTCCATGGTTTGCGTCGAGTACGATTGGCAATTGACTCGATCCGTCAAGAATCGAGCAATTTGGTGAAGTGCACGTGCACGTTTCCCAACAGTTTGAAACGAGCTGCAATGTCTGCATTCGTTTACAGTGACTTTCCTTCTCTGCTACTCGCATTTTCTTCCCCTGATTCGCCTTCTGACGAACAGCGTTCAGCCACTTCACGTTTCACCACATGAACCTAACTTTACGGGTGCAACCGATCGGAATCATTTTGTGTCAACACTATGGGTCTATGGGCAATATCCCCAGTCTTATGCTTTAAAACCACTAGTTTGGAAATTATACACCAACATAGTCAACGAATTTATAAGTAAAACAATCTATTTTTGTTTGGACCAATATTACCCTGTGAAACATATTTAAATTGTTCTCCTTTCTATGATATTTTGGTTTTCAACTAAGCTTTGTATAATCATTTGTACATATTACGATGCAATTGAAGATCGATAAACGTCCTAATTCTGTCATTATTACGAATACAGTTCCACGAAAGCGATAAAAATGTGAACGCAACAAGAAGATATTGATTCTTCTTTGCCACTTACATACGTGCAATGAACAGTTTGCTACGGATCAAAACGGCTCATCTCTCACGCTTATCCCGGATCATCCGTCATCCGTGGGTTAAAGTAGAACAAAGAAGTTAAAAGGTTGACAAATGATCCCCAATTTGAGGAAAGCTCGAATCGCAAACGTACAAATGTACCGACTAGGCTACCCTCGATGGTTGCAACCTCGTTTATCGCAGAGAACGCTGCATATTGGCGCAATCCTCACCATCGGTTTCAGAACTTTGAACAACTTGTGCTAGCAATGTAGAATCGAAAGAAAATCGATGTACGAATCAGTGTGATTGGTTGAACCTCTTTCGTCGCACGACCTCGATCTTTGCACGCATTTGCGGTCCCGTTCCGTGCAACGAGCGAGGTTCTACTGCATGCGTGCACAGACACAAACACACACACACACGCAGAGAGAGAGAGAGAGAGAGAGAGAGAGAGAGAGAGAGAGAGAGTTGGTTAAGGAACAGACGATTAAAAATTTACACCGTCCAGCTCGCGCACAAGTTTCAACGTAACTTCCAAGGTGGAAGTGTCGCTGTGCCATTTGGCGGACGAGGTGCAAGGATCAACCGGATGCGGCGTCGCAAGGTGCAGCCGATATCTGGAAAATCGTGACTAGCTTTACGCCCCGGCAGATTTACAGCCTCGTAAAATTGTCAAAGAAATTCCGGCCCGTCCCGAAGTCAAAGCAATGAAACTTGGCGGAATCGCCGATAAATTCTCGCCTCCATGGTTCTCTCACCTTGGGCTGCGCACGTCGATCGCCTCGGACTCCACGGTAAGCTCGACTTTGTCCCGCGACTCCTGCGGCATCTTCACAAACACGGACAGCCACTCGCAGGATGCTGTGCCTGGCGTTTTGAAGCCGATCTAATTCAACATGTCCTCCATTAGAAACCATTAACACTTTGATTCTCGATAATGTATTACTATGACGTGCCGAAGCCGTCCGGTGAGCGAGGAAAATCAAGGGAGTACAAGCGTTTTGTGTTAGGTACGGTACGGTACGGTTAGCTCGCTCGTTGCACAACGCTATACCGAAAATGCAAAGCAAAAAATTTAGCTTGTGCGCGCGCTCTATTTTTCCAATTTCCCATTTTGTATTTCCCCACTCCGGGATACTATGTAGCCACCACAATCCCCACCACTGGGAGCTGTTGGAAGTTGTAACAACTCGCGGTGAGAATCGCTAGCCGATGTGTATTCACCGGACGATGCGTCAGTATTCCCCGCTAAATCCTTCCCCCTCTACCACCGAATGTGGCTCGACTCTCCTCTAGCGACTCTTTGCACCTGTTAGCCAACCGCTGTCACATATTCTCCTGGCGCAGAGATTCGCTTGAGGGGAATCTGACGCTGGGGAGGGAAGCGCAAACACTTTTTCGGAAACAGCCTGTATGCACTGACATTGAAATGCAAAAATAATGGTCAATTGCCTGTAGTTGAACGAAGACTGATGTATACCATTTGAATACCAGAAATGAAATTGCCAAGAAGCAAGGCAACGTTACAGCAATCGATTATTAATAACCCGTGCATAATCACTGGGTATTAGAAAATAGTGAATAATACTCTGTGCGTTGTATCATACCATACATAACGCTGCATTCCAATCGCTAATGACCTGCGAACATCTAACGGTATTAATCACGTTGATTCATTATCAAGCCATATATATATATAGTGGCAAGCCAGAGTTTAAATACCGTTGCTGATATAATATAATCCGTCTATTATTATAGTATATACTGTTACTAAATAGATGTTGCATTAGATGTTACTCATTCAAATATCTCGAACTACTATTTGATCATGCTTAACCCTTGTATGTTCCATTGGTACGAATCATGCCAAATAAACGAATATGGATAATAATATGTCAAAATCACATAAAATTCATTTAGAATTTCTGTAATACAAGCGCATAGAATTATAGAAGCTAGAAATCTGTGATGAGGTTAATCGTGTGATGAAATAAACCTTCACAGAGGTTTCAGAAATTAAAAAAAAAAAAGAAACGAACGAGCGAAAGAAAAATTTAAATATCCATTTTACGTTACATTGACACAAAGAGTGCATGATGGTTAACGGAAGCAGGTGATTTTGTGCTAATAGGTATAGCTATTTCTGACAAAGCATTCACGTAACGCCGGTACAACGCGCAATTAGGAACTAATAAAATATTTTCTTAGCTCGCTAAAGTTTGCTTCTATCTCTGTTGAAATAATAAGATGCACATTCTCGGAGGAACGAATATAGTGACTTCGTAAAACATCAATGTTCCAGCCAGTGAAGATCCTACATATTAAATGTTACAGCTGCAAACACGGATCCGGACTGATCCTTTTGGATGTACGTATCTGTTGCTGGGAAATGATGTCGATAAAAGACACTACATACTATGGAGCTAAACCAAACCCTATTTGGACGACGGTGGATTTTTTCGAAAATCTAAGAAGAACATTACAGTGGCAAAATCAAACGGAAAATAGAGTCGAAAGAAGCGTCTTGCTGGTCTTGAACAGCGAACCAATTTGATTCTAGCAATTACACGTGTCGTTCTATTATTAATAATAATAATAATAATAATAATAATAATAATAATAATAATAATAATAATAATAATAATAATAATAATAATAATAATAATAATAATAATAATAATAATAATAATAATAATAATAATAATAATAATAATAATAATAATAATAATAATAATAATAATAATAATAATAATAATAATAATAATAATAATAATAATAATAATAATAATAATAATAATGATAATAATAATACTAACACCTAAGAAGACATCCTCCGGCGTTACCGCCTGCTTAAATTTCATCTGATATTCCGGCACTTCCCTCGGATCATAGCTTTCGGAATTCTGTGTGGCATCTGCCTCAGACGGATGCCAAATATCATCAGTCTTTCCTTTGAGCGGTGCATGCGGCCCGACGTGTTGCTTGGACGCAGTATTTTCAGCCCCGATATCGCCAGGTCCTTAAAAACATCGACTATCCGTAACACCTACTACATACCTTCTACCTTTTTACTTGAAAGTGAAAAATAACAAGATCGTGTAGCCAGGACTCGAAACAAACAGTTATTTTCGGTTCTCAAAATCATTCCTAGATTGTGACCATATGGAGTCAAGTGTGTTTACTTCGAATTACACACAAAGCCACCTAAGGAATCGTTTAGGAATCGTTCACGTATCAGGTCGGTAAAGATCCAAGATCGGTAACCGGTGATACAACCAAAAAGGGGTTGATTCTACATTTCAAAAATAAGTCGTAAAAGTAGAATAAAGTTTTTTTTCATGCGAGGCTTTGTTTTCGAGAAAATTCAATGAATATCTTTTCCAAAAAAATCTGCCGATTGATTAACCCTAAAAAAGTAAATTTAATCGATGCATTAGGCAAATAAGAAATCTTAACGAATCCATTGCAAAATTGCACGGTTTAGCCTGTCATTTACCCTGCAATCTAGACTTATTCTATTTTTTATTCACTCTTCAAGAATTTCTTCCTCTGTTCATATCGTTTATAATAGACCACCCTGCATATATATGTATACAAATGTGCGATGACAACTACATATGTATATCTACTTACATACACATGTTTCTACGTGTACAATATAAAAAACGATGTAGAATAATAATCCATTCCATGAAATCTAATATTCTTTATAGCGATTTCATTTACGATGCACATGCAAAACTTGTGATTTTAAATTTTCGACTCACCACATTTCTGTGCACCAGCCTGCGGTAAATCATCTTCACTGTCCGAGTTATCTTGTGTTGGATTAATTAAATCTTGCAGCGCCTTTAATTCATGGTACCCCAAATAGCTGTCCATGCTTTTTCGAAAATAGCTTTTTGTAAAATAACTGAAGCGATTAATCTCTATACCGTACGTGTCAACAGTTATGGTTGCCAAGATACTGCATTTGAAATGTTTTGCTTATGACAACCTATATAATTAGAAAAGAATCATTATTTTTGCACGTAGTTTAGGACATTGTACGTACCGTAATCACACTAACAAAAACATCAAGCAGAAGTATTAAACTGACAAGTTAATTTGAAATTAAAATGTCGCGCGAAGGAAGAGTTTGCTGTGTAACTTGACACACGAAAGTGCGTTACAGGTTCGCCAACTGTACAAAACACAGGAGAATCCTTTCTACAGAAGTTTACCAATATGGCGGATTCAGCAGATGAAATATTATCAAAAAAGTGAGTAAAATAGCGTTACTGACGGAAAATTAAATTCACATGTTTCTTATATTGAATCTATGCCAGATTACTTCTTATCTGTATCTATAGTTGTAACATAACCTATAAAGGACAGTAACCGATGTCATGATCTCGCCACCCACGTTGTTCCATGGGCAACTGCCTGCGTTGATATACAGTTTTTAAATGTAAATTCAGAGATATCTTGTAAAAACGTATGATTCTGAACAATTGCTGTACACATACGCGTACATATATTGTTGTTATAATAGGGAAAGTTCTCGTAATTAACTATGCTGCATAACATAACCAAAACTTTTGTTGGCATGGTACAGCCGGTAATCTCTCATGCAAAGTCAACAAAATTGCATCCAATAATTGTACGCCGTTTTTATACGAAGTGCGTACAACTTCAACAGGACCTTCCACCTGTTTATGCGAATAAGAAAAACATTCACACGTTACTATCATGATTGCAGTGAATTGAAAAGACGTTTGAAGGCACAACAAAAATTGCAAGAAAAAGCAGAGAGTCTAGCCAAAGCATCTGCTTCAACGACAACAGTAAACAAACCTAAATCTCGAGAGACTAACGATATTAAGGAAGAGGAAATTAGTCCAAATGTACGTAACTATTAATTATGAAATAAAATACAACAAATAGTTGGATTATATTTTTATTTTCAATTACATTTATAATGTTCGTTTTATAGGAATATATTAAACTTAGGACCAACGCAGTCAACCACCTCAAAAGTACTAACGAAAATCCATACCCACACAAATTTCATGTGTCAATGTCATTGGAACATTTTATCGAAAAGTTTAGCAATAACTTGAAAGATGGAGAAGTATTAGAAAATGAAGTGCATAGCGTTGCTGGTCGTGTACATGCAATTAGGGAATCTGGTGTTAAACTTATTTTCTATGACCTGAGAGGAGAAGGGGTCAAAATACAAGTTATGGCCAATGCAAGACAGTACGCCAATGCAGAACAATTTATAAAAGATACTTCTAAAATTAGAAGAGGTGATATTATTGGCATTATTGGTAATCCTGGTAAAACCAAGAAAGGTGAATTCTCCATCATGCCACATAGTATTACACTTTTAAGTCCGTGTTTGCATATGTTGCCAAACCTTTATTTTGGATTGAAAGATAAGGTACATGTGACTTATAAAATTTGCATTCTGGTACGCGTACGGTATAGAATATATAATCACATGATTTTTCAATAATTAGGAAACAAGATTCCGACAGCGCTATTTAGATTTGATATTAAATGACAAAGTAAGGAAAACGTTCCATGTGCGAGCAAAAATCATCGCATACGTTCGTAAATTTCTCGATGAACTCGGATTTTTGGAAGTTGAAACACCAATGATGAATATGATTGCCGGTGGAGCTACAGCAAAGCCGTTTGTCACTCATCACAATGAATTAAATATGGATTTGTATATGCGCATTGCTCCAGAATTATATCTTAAAGTAATGCATACTTTTGGGATGGTTGTAATTATCTGTTACATATTAGAACCGTTCCGATTAAGTACATGTTTTACTTTTAGATGTTAGTCGTCGGTGGACTTGATAGAGTATATGAAATTGGAAGACAATTCAGGAACGAAGGAATAGATTTAACGCATAACCCAGAATTTACTACTTGTGAATTTTACATGGCTTATGCGGATTACAACGACCTAATGTCTATTACAGAAGATATGATATCTGGAATGGTGAAAACCATACATGGCAGCTATAAAGTAACATACCACCCGGAAGGACCAGAAGGAGAAGCGGTAGAAATTGATTTTACTCCACCTTTTAGACGTGTCCCCATGATTAAAACTTTGGAAGAAGTATTAAAGATTAAATTTCCTCCTGCGGATCAACTGAATACTCCAGAAACAAATCAAATGCTTAGCGAACTCTGTGTTAAACATGAAATAGAGTGTCCTCCACCCAGAACAACTGCCAGACTGTTAGACAAGGTATACCTCTAGAAATTCAAAATTATTAACATGCATTATTATGTATGTACGCATTTACTAAAACAGTATGTTCTTAATAGCTCGTGGGTGAATTTATAGAGGAAACGTGTATCAACCCTACATTCATTTTAGACCATCCTCAGATTATGTCTCCGCTAGCAAAATGGCATCGTTCTGAGAAAGGCCTTACAGAGCGCTATGAATTATTTATTATGAAGAAAGAGGTTTGCAACGCATATACAGAATTAAACGATCCCATGGTGCAAAGAGAAAGGTAAATGCGATTCTGTTTTAATCTTTCAAGTTAACAATTTTTATCATTCATATACGTTTGTACGTATACAGGTTCGAGGAACAAGCCAAGGACAAAGCAGCTGGAGACGACGAAGCACAATTAATTGACGAAAACTTTTGTACTGCTTTAGAATATGGTTTACCACCAACTGCTGGTTGGGGAATGGGTATAGATAGACTTACTATGTTCTTTACGAATTCCAATAACATCAAGGTAATTATTTGCAATAAATTGAATAAAAATTTGGAAGATTATAGCAATACATCTATAACATAATTTCAGGAAGTGCTGCTATTTCCACAAATGAAACCAGATGATCCAAATAAGAACAAAGATGTTCAAGACGATGATAAAATGACAAATGAGAATAAAGAAACTAACGTACATACATGAAACGAATAAGATCTTATACTTGTAATCTTAATTTATGTATCAGTCTTTTAATATTGAATATGAACTGAAAAAAGAAATAAATAAATTATACTTCTAGAAACTAGTCACGTCTACGTTTTACAGTCTTTATTTTATACTTGGTATAATATATTAGTTACCATCAAAATAGTATAAATCTATTAAGAACACACATGAAAAATATGAATACATATTCACACATACAATCTTGACATTTCAGCTATGATAAGTTTCCTTCAAATATTTAATTACTAAAGTTCAGTGAAAAATAACATTTATTATAAAATATGTAAGCCATAATTAAAAATCAATACATATTTACAGTAGAACTTTGAAAACAACAAGTACTGAACGTTATGTACTTGCAGTTCACTGGCAGCTTCTTCGTATTGTCAAATATTTAAGTAATAAATAAATCGAATTTTTACAAAGATAGTATAACCGTTTACAAAGAAAACTCAAAGGAAGACCTATGATGTCGAGTTACCTTCATAAATATTATTTACTATAATAGTCGCTACTATTTTCTAAAATAATAGTCAATATTTAAGTTACCAGAGAAACGTTGAAATATTAATTTGAGTTTGATATGTTTCCCGGACACTTGAATTGTGGCAGCTCTTTAAATGGTTTGTACATATCATCTTAGTAAAATGTATTATGAAATTACATACTTCAATTTCTTATTACAAACAGTAATAAGGAAACTATATATCTTCATCAGCTTTCTTCTTCTTGAACATATTTTGTGACAGAATTGTAATGTGCACCCAATTCGTACATATGACGGTGATAAGTCAGTATTATCTTTTTACCATTAGTGTAGCCATCTCCAATAATGTACGGTGTGCCCGATGCTTGAATTACTTCGATTGGACATTTCAACACGTGCGAAAGAACTTGTAACTATTTCAGAGAAAAGTGATTAAGTACATATATATCGATCTTTACAAATTTATTGCACGTGTGCATGTGTACATGACTAACCTCAACTGCACCACCCCAAGCACTTGTATCAGCCACATTATTACAATATCTTTCGTACTGTTCTGTCGATAGAAGGTCATCAGACTCTGGATTAGAAATGAATGGTAAAAATTCATTCATATTTTCTTTCAAATATATAGCAGTTTTTAATCTTAACTCATGAAAACTTAATGGTGCTTCCCCTACAATCTTCAGTTGATGTGCAATGGCATTATACAAACTGTAAGAATAATGATGTAATATTAATAAATAAGTGTTTACACAAGTATTTGCAATCGATAGAGAATGAATTACGAGTAAGTAGTTTACCAATGACCATCGCTTGGAATTTCATAAATCATTAGACCCCGTTCGGAAAGAATTTTCTTGATGGTTTGTAATTCGATATTTCTTTTACCAAATACATTCAAAGCTTCCTGTTCTATTATTCTTTGATTACGTTCTTTTTCTGCATTCGCTTTTTTATCTCTTCTTTTCTGTGCCTTTGAGATTCTGTGCGTTGATTGCTCAATATGTTTCTCGTCTATTTCTCGGTTACTATTATTTTCGGTTTCTTCATCTTCCGTATTATTAATATTCAGATGCTCTACTTTCCATCTAGCCAATTCCTCTTCTTGCTTTTTGTCTAAAGCTTCTTCTAGTTGATTTATTTCCTCGGTGATCTCTTTCTTCTTCTTTTTGTCTCTCTTACAAATTGACTTTTTCAAATTTTGTATTTGTGCTAAGATTTAAAATGTTCAGAAGAAAATGAGTTTATAATGCGAAAGGTATGTCATACAGAACTTTTAAATATATGAATGGCATAAATGCCAATCATAATGTAAAAGCAATATTTGAAGCGGTACAGTTTATCAATGCAGCAACATAAATTAAATACAAAACATACGAACCAACAATTATCTAGTTTAATTACCTTGCAGGTCTTTCCGTTCTTTTTTATGCTTTTGTATCATTTCTTCCTGCGTTAACATTAACTCAGTCATTTTGAACTTAGAGGTTACTTAAGCAGACATTTATTTTAAGGTTAAGAAGAAGAGCACTGCATTTTCACTGCATTTTCATGAATCAACCCCCAGTTTCGATCAGTTTCGATGTGATATTAGGTAAAGCCTGGTAAAGCTTGAACTCTCTACTTGGGACTTAAGCCGAATATCTAAGAATTATCGACTATATCTTAAAGAACGGTTACACGATTTTAATAACATTGAATTGATTAATTAAATATTTTTAACGTTTCGAGTTTGTTTTTCATATTTTTATAGAACGTTTTGAGTACACAATCGGCATCTACTATAACTGGTACTAATGCTCTGAACGACGTGTCTACCATATAGATGGAATAATGTAGCTATCGATCTCATAGAAACGTGATTAAAGAGGCTATTTATAAATATCTTTACATACATCTATGTATGTATACGACGCTCCGAAAAGCGTACTTACATACATATATGTAGTTTACTACAAAGACGCTCAGTGTCGTTAACAAGCTGCCCTGATAAAAGAAACTTCTGTGATTCTTTTAATTATTTACTTAATTATTAAATAATAAAAATGGCAACAGACGAAAATTCTTGGAGAACACAAAGCTTTAGACAAAGTGTAATAGCAAAAATGTAAGTTGGCATACATTTAAATATCTTAAACGATGAAATATTTTGATCGACACGATTCTAATAGTGTGTGTTAAAGAATAGAACAACAAAAGAATTCTGCAGTGTAGAATTTTTTCTACGAAAATCAAGAAATCCTGTGCGCGAATAAATAAGTTTATATGTATATTTACTAAATATTTTCTACACAGAGATGAAGCTGTACAGATGTCTGGAATGCCCATTACAAGAAATAGTATTGATATGGAAAATCATGTTTTCCAAAAGGCAAAAACCAAGGTTTGTTATAATTTTCGTTAATGTCAGTAAATTGTTAATATTACGTTTAATTTTGTGAACTGTTCATAAATGGTCATAACTTCTATATAATGACAAGTACTAAATTCATGTTTTTAATTTATTTGAAACATTACAGTAATTAATTATTGTGAAATTTTTCTTTATTTCAGGAAGAATATTTAGGTTTTGTAGCCAGACTGATTCTACATGTCAGAGAACTAAGTAATATATATATATTTATATATGTGTGTATACGTATTGTATACATGAAATTTAAATATTCTTAATTTACTTTGTACGTTGCTATTCTATTTTAGACTCGAAGAAAGGTGCAGGAGCTACTGCACCAGGTGCAGCAGGTTCTGGAAATCAAGGAATGCCCGATCCAATTGGAGCATTGCAAACACTGGCACGTCAAGGAACCGGCAATAATCAAATGATTAACATTAACGGACCAGGCCCTAATCCTCAGGGAATAATTCCACAACCGCCTGCAAATACAGCTACAAATTGTGAGTACTTTTTGAATAAAAGTATTCTTCTACGAGAAAATTTATCAATTATTAAGAATCTATATTTATAACATACTACGAGGTTACATAGAAGTTACTATGTTGCAAGGAGAACATTTTATGACGTGCTTGAACACTATCTTGTCTACACGGTGGTGTCTCTGATAGGTTGAGCTGTCTTTTGATTATTTCAATGGAACTATGCAATTTTGTTTAACTAGATGTAGCTCATTTTGTCACAAATTCATTGATGTATAATATGCCAATTTTTCATAGTCATTTTAGATAACTTAGAATTGTCTTTTATTTTTTTATTATTCCTTCAGTGGAGAAATAAAAAAGGACCTTTCTATGTACAAGTGAACTGTCTTGGACATTGATATATTAGTTTAGTCTCTCCTTGGCTGATGCTCTATTTTGGAAATGGTTTTCATAATTTTTTGGTTAAATGTCAACTTAATTTTTTTACAAAGATCAAAATTATTACGCTGTCATTTTATAACAACAGATGTTCTGTGTTTTTAAACATGAATAATAATAGATATAGGATGGAGCATGTAACTGGAACCACTTTGATTACTACATAAATAATGATTTCAGTGAAAAATGTTTCAGGCAAAAGTTGAATGGTCTCGTGGGGGACGTTATGCGATGACTTTTGTTCAATGGGGGTGTATAGAGAACACATGAAGGTCTGATTTGGTTTTTAAATGGAATCATACATTTTCTATAAGTTTAGACGATCTCACTCATAATTCTGTTTAAAAAAAGTATTAACCTGCTAATATGAAGAAATCATTAGTTCAGAAGATATTTTAACTGGAATTATTCGAAGTAGCATAACTGGAACTGCTGTGACAACTCTGACAGTAATACTTTGAGTGTAATAATTTCAGTAATAATTTCTTCATATTAGCAGGTTAATATTCTTTTAAACAGAATTATGAGTTAGATTATCTGAACTAATAGAAAATATATCATTCCATTTAAAAAACAAATTTTACCTTCATATTTCCTCTATACACCCCCATAAAACAAAACTCATCACATAATGCCTCCCACAAAACCATTCAACTTTTACCTGAAACATTTTTTGTTAAAATCATTATTTGTGCAGTAATCGAAGTGGTTTGTTTCTGTTACGTGCTTTATCCCTTGTCCCGTGTAACAATAGACAAAGTGCATTGTTATTGAGTTTGTGTTTTGTTTATAACCAAATCAATTAATAACTCTATTAAAGGAAACCTTATAAACATACTGTGAAGAGAGAAAAGTAACATAGATATAAGTAACTTATATATAGTATAAATTATTCGAATTCAGTAAAAACATAAAATTTGTTTATAAAGTAACTCTTAATTAAAATATGTAAAATTTACTTGCAGTCTCTTAATGCAGTAAAAAAAGCTATTGACGTAAACTTGTTAGACAAAGTTTTTAGATTTTTCTCTATAACATTACACTTCTAACTCTATCCTCTTGTAGCATTATCAGTTGCAATCGGTGAATGTTGAGGAGAAAGTATGCTTTACTTCACGAAATACAATCCCATTATTTTTATGAAATTTTTATGATATATTTAACGAATAATGTAATATTTCTATTAGTGTCTATTGCACTGGATAAGATAAAGGACATGCAGATATGAAGATAAGATCATGAAGATCAGATCGTGAAAGTAAAAGAATAACTATTAAAAAAATTACATTGCAAAATATTTGTGTACAATACGGTAGCTTCTGCTAGATATATCAGAATTTCTCGTTGTATCATCAGAGGCGTACGACCGCAGACATAAGATCCGTACAGACCAGTGTCGCCAGATGAGGGAAGGGAGCACGAATCGAGGGGAAAAAGTTACCCTCCCCCGCCAGTGACCGGGCCGTAGCGGAAACGTGGAGGAATACCGTTCGTAGAAGGGGAAGTTAGAATGGGGACACAAGTTTTAATCTGGCAACACTGGTACAGACTGGTACAGACTGTGCACAGTGATGGGATATTCGAGGTGTTGTTGGCAGGAAAGTACCGGAAGAGTCCAGAACGATACGTCAAGACGAGCGTGCTACGAACTAATATCTATATTTATATATACAACATACATACATACATACATACATGGAGTTTTCTCTAGAAAATGCTCTAGTACGACATGACAATATCAATGGCACGAGGGGATACGTGTCGTCACGTTATTCCCACTACGAGGAGAATCGAGCCACATTTAGTGTCAGAGAGGGAAGCATTTTGAGGGGAATACAAGCCCATCTGACCACGGTGATGAGGATCATCGCGATGAGGCCATCAATTCAGGCGGTTAATTGAAATTGTTTCAATCAAACGAAAAGGAATCGTTTCGACCATAATCTACTATTTAGATTCGCCGGAAAGGCTACATAGCGGACCTTGTATTTTCGTTTTCTGTATATGTACAGGGTGTCCCAAAAATGTTGTACTTCCTTGAAGTAACTTTTTCCTTTGCGAAAATGTTTTCCGCTTTTCGGCTTTGTTAAGGAATCACAGTGAATTTCCGATATGAGTCGGAACTGGCGAGGCACATTTAGACGAAATCTGTGGTTCTCGCCGAACGTTACATTTGAAATGAGTACACAGTGCACACTCGAAACGTAGATGACACTGTCCGTCTATATATGTCCTAAACCTGTGACATATAAACGGATAGGGACAAGAAGGCTGAGAAAATGTCTTTCTCTGATACAATGTTGCACGTAGAAACGGACAGCGAAGCTCAAGAGCCGTCGCCGCCGAGGATTGTAATATAACACGGTCGGGTATATCGGTGTAAGACCAGAAGACCACTACTAATCCAATTAAAAAACTTCTTTATTTTTTATTTTTCATTTTTCAATTTTTTTTTTTTTATGAGACTTCCACCAACGTATTCGTGGCATTTTTCTGATTAAAATGAAACCAAATTTGATATAATTCCGATGATATTTACTTGTGTAATGAGCGATGAAAGTTACTTTCCTCTACAATTATATTAACGGAAAATTAGTAGTGGTCTTCTGGTCTCACACCGATTGTTTACCTGATCATGCTGTTACGTTAGACTCGTCTCGGCGACGGCGGCGGCTCTCGAGCTTCTCGGCCCCTCGCGGGGTATACCCCCCGGGTGGTGTGGGTAGCTCCAGTGACCTCTAAACGCTAGGCTTGTAGACAGCGGACGGATTCAGGCTTGACAACAGGTCCCGTTGAGCGTGGCGTTAGCATTGGCCGGGCCAGAAACCGCCCGCTAGTAAGTTAATAACTTCTTAATGAAACTGCACGAGAACATTTTTGCAAAGGAAAAAGTTACTTCAAATGATCTCAGGAATCAACCCTTTCAAAGAGGTACAACATTTTTGGGACAGCCTGTATAGATATATAATCGTTGGCGAATTAAGTACTTGCGAGAATCTTTAATTCATTTGTTTTGATGGCCCTGTTGTGGAGGCCGTCACACTCGCAATTGATCGCGCTACAGGAAGATAGGAATATACATATGTATATAAATATTTTGATACGACGCTGAATGAAGGCGATCTGCTACACCTTACAAGTTATCCCGAATTTCTGTAACAGAGTTGTCGACAAATTTACCAACATGAAAAGGTTGACAAACATGTATTACTCGCAATATGACAGTTCTTTTAGTAGTGAACCTTATTATGATTCAGATAACTCAGGTACATATAAAAAATTACTGCAATCACCAACTCATACTGAATTCCTACGACACATTAAGCGCAGGAACGATGAAGAATTATTACATCAATTATGGAAGCAAGATTTACGTAAACACACAAATTTTGCAAAGGAAATCAAAGAGCAATGTGGCATTGCAGTTGATCTAAGAGATAATAAAGTGTCTTACATTTATAAGCCTGTCACTAATGACATTCATATTCCAGGCATCAAATTTAAAATAACGTTTTCATATATAAAACTATTACGCAAATGGTATATCAGTTTAGGACATAGTAGAGTACCAAACACAGTAAATATTTATAATAAATTTAAAAAAGGTACTTATAATCCAACTGGAATAAAAGTACTTGAACTAGTGCGTAAATGGAAAAGTTTATTAGAAGTCTATACAAGGAAACTATTATACATATGTAAATTGATGGACGAAACGAAAGAGACATACAAAGATTTAGACTTTGAAATGAATGAATCTCTAACCAATCTAAAAGTAATATTAAAAGAAAATGGTTGGCCTATAGGCTTAGAGAAAATTAGCCGTGAAGATGTTATAATTGTAGAGCTAGAATTAGATGACAATTTACATGTTGCTAATCTTACATATGAGTATGTACATGGATGCAATGTATCGGTAAAAGAAAGGAAAATATGTATAAGGAAACTGGAAAGAAAGTTGGATATATTTTTTAATTTTAATTTAATGGAGGCATTTGATATATTTATGAATGGGGAAATTTCTTCTCATACTGAGAGTTCCAAAAACGTATTAACATCGACGGAAAATGAATTATAAATTCAAAGTATATTAAAATTACATTAACGTTTATGTTTTACTGTTACTTTGCATTTATACTTATAAAAAAAAGAGAATATTTTTTGTTTATACTTATTTTATACTTCTTTGTACGTACGTTTATTATATGTATATTGTTATTTACATTATTATAATTAACATTTTTGTTGTAAGATTATTGTGAATTAAAATATTATGTAAAAATTTAAATAATATACACTTATCTACATAATGTAGTCAATGTATTATTTAGTACACATTAACCCTCATACTATGCTCCTCAGAAATAGATTCATAAAACTTCAAATCAACAAATTATGTTTCGTTTATACTGTTACATTTGAAAGCAATATATTTGACAACGCAAACAGAAAGATACCAAATGCTTCTAAGTATCTGAAAAGAGAAAATGGGTGAATTTTCAGTCGGAGAAATGTATGATTATTAATATAAAATTATAATCTTTAAACATACAAAAGTGTTGTGTACAAATCAATTTTAGGAGATAACGTTGCTCTGAATGTGTCTACAGCAATTCTGTTTCTGTTCCTTATTTTTGTCAGTATTACAAAGCTTAAATCAACGTCCTGGACAACCTATGGCCATGCAAAGTATGCAGAGTAAAATGCCAGGTATGAGCATGATGTCTGCTCAAGCCACTGGACCAATGAGTCATATGGGTCCAATTCAGACAATGCAGAATAATTCAATGTTAACACAAATGAATCCAATGGGACAAGGAAACATGCCTCAACAAATGAATCAAGTTGTCACCAATCAAATGGGGCCAATCGCTGCTGGACAAATGCAACAAAACATGCAAGTACGTACCTGTCTAAAACAGGAATATTGAGAAAACGGTTCATGTATGAATGTTTTGCTTTCACTAACAAGAAATCCACTCAATCTGCAAATTTTGATTTTAGTGAAATTTTATATGTTTATATGTAGCACATAATGATGTTTATAGTATGCAAATAACCATTGCATTTGACAAAGTATAATATTATAGTTAACAATGTTGAGATACATCTGTAATTTATTCAACATTGTACCCAGTCTGGTGGAACAATGTTTGCAATTCTAATTTGTTATTGATCATCACTGGAATACAAAAAAGTGACAGCTCGCATCACTAAAACGAGTCCCATAAATTACAAAACATTCTGGGCATTTTTATTTTCTATGATAAATGTGCAGATAAGCAATGAGTTTCTCTTTTAGACACAAATGCAAAATCAATTATCCAATCAAATTGGTAATCAGATTGGTGGATCTATAAGTGGAATTCAAACTAGTATGTCACAGCAGATGAATCAAATTGCCCCGGGCCAATTAGGCCCTGGTCAAATGCAGCAACAACTGAATCACATGCAAAGAAAGGTATCTTAGTGAAATATACATATTTCTAGATTATTAAAAATGCTATACGCATTGATTGAAACATTTATATGCGTTATCATTTTTAGCCTGGTGAAATGATAAATACTGGATTTCCAGGCCCTAGGAACATTGCAGCAAATCAATTTTTACGGCAAAGTCCATCTCCATCGGCTCCAAGTCCAGCTGGTTTAGGTGCACCATCAAGGTTATTACTCTGAAACACTTTTTACACGTATATTAGTAAATACATAAATCTTCTAAAACATTAGGCAATACAAAATATGTGTTATAGTAATCAAATGGTGGCATCTCCAGCGTTAGTTCCATCACCAAGTCCTCAACATCCTATAATGGCAGGTCAAAATAGATCTGTTGGTATGTTAAAATGATTTTTTGCAATCAAATTTGCAATTGTAGACGAATGAATAAAAATAATACATGGTGTACATTGATCTAGGTATGGCACCATCGCCTAGCAGTTCTTTGAACACTCCTGGAGGTGTGGGTGCTACTCCAAGTCCACAGCAGGAAGATCAAGCGTACAGGGATAAAGTTAGGCAATTGAGCAAATATATTGAACCTTTACGAAGAATGATTGCAAAAATGGGTAACGAAGGAAGTAAGTGCTTTAAATGTTGTCTTGGTAAAATTGTTGCTCTGTATACGCATATCACGAACTCTATGAATCTTTTTCTCAGATGTCGATAAATTAAGTAAGATGAAGAAACTTCTAGAAATCCTATCAAATCCTAGCAAACGCATGCCAATGGACACACTGCTAAAGTGTGAGGCAGTTCTTGAGAAAGTAGATTTTAAACGTAGCGATGCAAGTGTTGGACCTCCTCCAGCGGCACTTAAAGAACACCACTTCTTTAGTCCGCTTTTGGAGGCGGTAAGCACACATCTTCAAAGCCCAGTGGTAAATCACACGCTACAACGAACCTTCGGTCCATGCTTGGAAGCTTTATTTAGTCCAGAAATTAAGTATGTAATATTCAAAACTATGCCACTATCTTATCTTTTTCTTTTGAGATGCTAATAATTCAATTTGTTTTTGTGGAGATAGAAATCTACCACCACCACTAAAGAAACAGAAAATAGAAGAATTTCCTAGTGAAATTCCAGATGTATTACAGGGAGAAATAGCTCGGCTAGATCAGCGATTTAAGGTAATTTATCTACTTCTATATTGTATTGTGTAACTTCATTACTATACTTATATTATGTATTTGAAACTGCATCCAGGTCAGTCTTGATCCAGCACAACAAAACGGATCTAAATGTATTCAACTAATATGCTGGCTAGACGATCGCCATCTTCCATGTGTACCACCAGTATCAGTTACAGTTCCAGCAGATTACCCACTAACACCACCACGTTGTGTGATGGCACCTCACGAATATGCTACAACATTCCTTTGTGCTGTGCAGAAGGCTTTGAACGCGCGTATAACGAAACTTCCTCGTCGTTTTTCTGTGTCTCAATTATTGGACACTTGGGAGATGAGTGTAAGACAAGCTAGCGCACCTTCACAAACACCCGTTACTGCTAGCACTGTATTAATGGGTTTATAGTATACTTTACGTGTAAATTATTCTATAAATTTAAAAGTATTATAAAATGTCATATTGCCACCGCATTCATTATCTATTTAACTCTTCCTTGGCGAAACATCTCGATTTCTTTTCTCTTCGATTTTCATGTACCTTTTGTACTTAAACGTAATACCAATTTATCTTGGGTAAGACTTAAGGATCCCCCCCTCCCTCCTCCTTTCGACACGCGACATACGTCATTCTATTTGTTTTGACATGCTGAACACGAAATGTAATTGTCATTTTTGGCGAAAATGAATAGGTTTCTGCAGGCACGAAGCCACACCCATGCGGGCGAGGCTGCATGTATTTGTCACACGTATTGGCACAGCTGCGTGGCCAGCTACGGCTGTGCTACGACCTACCCCCGCTCCGTTGAGTCACTTGCCCGTAGCCGTGCGGACAGCCGTGCCCGGACATGATGTGTCTTCTGTTCCACGCTGAAAAGTTGCCCAGGTTCTGTTCCATGCTAAAAGTTGCCAAGGTTCTCTTCTATACTAAAAGTTGGCCAGGTTCTATTCCATGCTAAAAGTTGCCCAGGTCCTGTTCCATGCTAAAAAGGCGATGCCACAAAAGTGGGAACGCCGAAACCCCGGGCGTGAGCACCTATATATATATATATCCTATCTGCTCTCAAATGGACACGCACCCTAAGGACGAAGTAATGACTGAATCTAACCCTATCTTCACGTTGTTGACTATAAATCGTCTCTGAAGTTTTCAAAGTATGCAATTCTGTTGCACTTGTGTATAGATAATAAGAAATAAAAATTAACAGTAGAGTAATGAGTAATTGAAAGATGTATAGTTAAATAATACATCCGCAAAGTATATTATTTGAACGAAATTTTGTTATGAATTGTTTTTGTTAATGTCAAAATGTTAATTAGAATGTTCTTCCGAAAAATTATTGATGAACATACGTGTGAAAGTTTTATATCGTGAATATTTTGCTAAATTTGTTAATGAAACATATAAACTGTAAATTTATACTAACACACCTGTTCTGCTAATTTTTAAAATTAAATATACATTCATTGATGTACACTCGTTTATTAATGAATATAAGTCACAACGTTAAAAACATATACATATATATGGAAGAAACTGTAATTTTTTACATAAGAAATAACTTTGTAAGAAATGCAAATGCAAATACCTTTAGATACAATACAGAATGAAAAAACCAATTCATCTTGGTCAAGGTAATGATGTTATATTTAAGATTTTCTTTCAATTCTCTAAAAACATATATATATATATAAAACCGATTACAATATGTAAAATTTCCAAAAAATATTTCAGAAAGGAGAAACGTAAATGGTTCTTATCATTATTATGTGGCACTTGTCTTATTTATGCCACAAGAACATCTGTTCCTTTGTTGATACCGATAATAAGCAAAACGAAACAGTGGTCCAAACCTGATGCTGGTGTAATATTATCTAGCTTTTTCTGGGGTTACACATTAACACAAGTTGCTAGCGGTTACATTAGTGATAGAATTGGAGGACAAAAAGTATTATTGATCTCTGCTATTGGATGGTCCACGACTACTTATTTTATGCCAGAAATTATTGAATTTGTTTCACAAAGTGATACATCTGTATTATTAGTTGCTACAGTAAGAACAATAAATGGAGCATTTCAAGGTAACTTTGGAATACAAATTAATTCAATAAATTAATAACAAATAGTATATGTGTTAATTATCATGTATATTTCAGGGATGCATTTTCCTAGTATGATTAGTTTAATAAGTCAACGATTACATGAATCTGAAAGAGCTTCATTCTTTAGTTTATTAACATCAGGATCTGCCCTTGGTACATTACTCACAGGATCTCTGGGCTCTTACCTGTTGGAAAATTATAATTGGATGACAGTTTTTCAAACTTTAGGTAAATGAATATATCAAATGTTTCATTTATAAGTGCGCAGAAGTTTTGTCAAAAGTTGCTGCATCATAAAGTTGGAAACATTTTTTATAAATGAGACAATATTTTTCTTTCTTTTTATCTAAAGCGAACGCAAGAAAATAGCTATTCGATAGAGGTGTGCGAGAACCCGAAAATCTCAGGTATCCGATGGTTGGGACACGTCAGGACGATATCGGGTTGAGACGAGTCGGATTCTCGAAAATTTCGGGAATCCCGATTATTCACGGGAATAGTCTTGAAAATTTTCGAGAATCCCGTTACATTCGAAAACCTCAAGGATCGATATGTTCGAAAGGTCGTTCCGATCCCGAATAAAATTCTCTACCTCTCCCGACCCGACTCCATTTTCGTGTTCTCGCACATCTCTACAATTCGGACATTTTTGCACAATGCTTTACATATTAATTATAACATATTCAAATCTACAAAATTCTGTGCGTTACCTTGAATCTAATTAGCATTTTTAAAGATATATAACCATATAAATCTATTTTATTTATATGACTCAATTCTAACATACCTCTAGAAGCAATAATTGATGTATTTTGTTTTATACTAAACTAATTATTATGCGATTGTACTAATCTTTTACTGCAATTTATTTAAGAAATAATTGTCACGAATACATTATTACTTTCAAGGAAAGAACTTGATAAAGTTGTTGATCTACTTGAGTAGACATGACCGATAGCATACATTTCTATGAAAAAATTTGTATGCTATGCATAAAATATTATTTAACACGTTTACAAAATTTGTTCATATTATCATAGATGCATGAAAGTCACATATCTCGCATGGCTTTGGTAGTAAACAAGAGAAACAAAACTATAATTAAAATGGTAGTATTCCCTCTTTATTTACATAAACGGCAGTATTTAGAGATAAACGTGTTAAGAATACTTTCTTATACTTTATGTGGTAAAATACAACGTCATTGAAACATTTTATAATATTTAAATTACTGGAAATTAGTCTTGCCTTCTCTACAACGAAAGGAGGTGCAACTAAAAATATATTTGGACTTATGTTCATTGGAACACATCACTGATTTAGTGATGAAGGTATCATAAAAATATTTATCAGATAAATACGTTAACATGCAAATGTATTGTTTAGCACTGCTTCCATATTTCGAGAATTGCACTATGGTTTTTCTATTCGATGAATTGGATTTTATCTCATTCTCTTTCAATAATCCCATGTAACAAAAAACTTATAATAGTTTCAAATGAACATTTGTAATACATAATTTCAAATGAAAACTTTGTATCTTATAAACGTTTTGTTTGTATGCCAAGAGATTATCTTTTTGAGGAGAATGAATAACAGATTGTTATTTTAATTTTGTTAAAGCAAAATTATGAGCACAGTGATAACAAATGAATTTTATCTATGGGTTTTCCTATGGGTAGAATTCCCAGGAAGCAGCGCTTGTTCATTGCGTACATTACAACTTTGTTTAATTCATGGACTTATGGATAGCAATTTGGTCGCTTGCTTACCAACTGAATGTAAAAGAGCAAGGTTTTAAGAAACCGCATGGGCTATAAAAGTTTGAGGAACTTTACTAATCGAACTTTAAAGCCTTTGATTAATAATGTCCCGTGTGTTTACAAAATAGCGATACTTCGGCCAATACTATTGTAAATCAAAAATTCTGTATGTTCAAATTCAATTTTCATCTTTAGCACTCCAGTTCTTGAAGCCCCTGTAAGAAGACTTTGGATATTAAGGTTATGGTAATTAATTCAACGCATTACAACAATCTTTTATCAAGATGGCAAGTGACAAGAGGATTTGCAAGACATTGCTGACAATGGATCAGAGACTAGAAGTTCTTCGACATTTGGAAAGTGGTGTGTCCATCTCAAAGCTAGCCGCCAAATATAATATTCATCCTGCTACGGTTCGCCGTATTCGACGCTATGCAGTGCCATTAAATCAATTTACAGAACAGGGTGTTGTAATGGGACAACGTCGAAAATTACGGAAACCGATAAACGAAGAAATGGACAACCGTTTATATGTGTGGTGTCTGGAACAGAGAGCTCTCGGCGAAACGCTTACGGATTCACTGATATTGGAGAAAGCAGTAGACATTCATACAGAATATGGAGGACCATCTACTTTTAAAGCTAGTAGAGGATGTGGATGAAGAAACTACTAAACAATTTTTACAAAATTTTACTCAATGCATAGAGGAAACTGGCATTGATAAAGAGAACATTTATAATTTTTGCCAAATTGGTTTCATATGGCGAAATCTTTCTACATCGATTTTAATACATAGTGGAATAAAAGATATTGACGATCAAACAACAAAAAAAGAACGAGTAACTATAGGTCTTTGCACTAATGCGACGGGACAACACAAGCTGGTACCTTTATTCATTAACAAATTTGCAAATCCAAGAGTATTGAAGTCTTGGAAACATCACTTACCTGTGATATTCAAATCGCAACGACAATGTTCCTTGGATGCAGGTTTATTTTTCGAGTGGTATCAAAACCATTTTAAACCTGAAGTGCTGAAACATCAAATGCAGACGAGTACATATGGGAAAGTTGTTCTTATTGTGGATGACTCTCAAGGAAATAAAGCAAAGTTATTTGAAAGATTCCAGTTGGATGAACAATTCAAAATCATATTCTTCCTCCCCCCCCCCAAGACTTCTCAAAATCTTCAGCCAATGAATCAAGTAATTGATGTAGTAAAGAAGTTATATCGCAATAAAATGTTACATAGAATTCAAAATTTACCAGGTGGAATAAAAGAATTCTACTCTATCTTTGACATAAAGGAATATATTGATTATTTACATGAGGGGTGGACGAAAGTAAGTGTTATGTGCATCCAAATCGCGTGGAAAAACCTCCTTGATCAAGACCTCACAGAATTACCACCGATAGAAGATTTTCGAAGACAATTGGAATCAGAAGACGAAGAACCTGTTGAATTCTTACCAAATAGTGTGGAAAACGAAAACGTTTCAAACAACAAAATAGAAATTTATCTTTCCAATGACAGAAGTGGAGTGAAATTTTCATCAAGTAAATTGTCTGATGAAAGCAAAATGAAAGATGCATTCAAAAACATAGTGGTTTGGTCTAGACATGAACCAAATTTTGTTAGATTATATGTAAAACGTTTAAAAAAGTACTATGAAGAAAAGTGATATATGATTGAAAAAAATAACTCAATAAATATAGAGTAAGATAAAAAGATTACATGTTACATGTTTATGTGTGTAAATAAAATATATATTACACTAACACCAGCAAATTAAATTGTAAATATTTTATATTAAATTATATTATCCATTTTTACTTCTTACTTTCCTCATCCTAATGAAAATTAATTGTCTTTTGAACCAGATGTTCAAATAAATCACTAATTTATTAAAATTCAAAATCTTCCATTACGATAGATACGTGAATACTATTTTTTTTTTTTTTTTGTTAACTACACTCGATAAAATGAATTACTAGTAAAACAAATTGAAAATTTAAAAATAAACCATTGTCTTAACAAAAATTATACCCGTAGCATAATCATAATTCATGCCGTACATTTCATATTAAAAACATCATAAAATAAGTAAATAATTAAAATCCACTATATTTCTTTGGAGCTTTCTACGGAAGAGATGACTTGCTTCGATTATGTAACTGTGAAATAACTCAATTACACGTGTATATGGATCTAACTACATAAGAATAAGGTGCGGTTCGAACGAGGGAATTCCCACAAGGGAATCCCCTATTCGTGTTTTCAGTGAGCATGTAACAATTTCGGTGTGTAGTGAGCAACACATGCGAAGCGGGAAATCACATTCATTTTTAAAATGTCGGAAGATCAAACATGAGAACGGAAGGAAATATATTTACTTTTCAAGAGGTTACTTTCATTATGCTTTTTTAATTCTATTCATACGAAAGTTAAATCGTTGAATTAACAATACAAAACATTATTTAAAAATACTTTTTATGCCTCAAAATAAATAATTTTACGTCAAACTCTTTCTACATTTTCGAGGGAATCTCTTCCAGAAAAACAATCGCAATTTTCGCACATTTTTCTAATTTCGCTACAACTCCTCCTGTCCGCATGTACTTTCTTTTTTTATACATATAATTGTGTATTTATATTCGTGTTGCCTAAGTGTATAACAAATTTTTGAAAATCAGCGAAGAAGTGAAATTTTCCTGAATAGTTTATACTTGTAAAAGTTTTTATACGACGTGAAATGAATGTATATTATAATAATGCATGTTATACTTATATAAATACAGCAGATTACACATACACATATTTAGTCAATGTTTATTGATATAGGTGGTTTGAGCCTGACATGGACCTTGTTGTTAAGTTATCACACTTTACCATTTAAAGAAAAATCAGCTTCAACTAAGATAACAACTAAAGATCCTTTACAATGGTTGAAGCTTTTACGAAAACCTCCATTCTGGTAATTTAACAATAAGTTACAAAAATAAGAATATTTTTTACTTAAATTTTAAGGAAAATACAAGAATTTCATTTTAGATTACAAATTTCAGGTCATGTGTGATAGGACATGCTTGCCAAAATAATTGTTTTTTTGTATTATTATCATGGATGCCAACATATTTTCATGATACATTTCCCGAAGTGAAGGTAATGTATTATTATTTATTATAGCTTGCTTTTCGTGAGAAAAGATTTCATAGCCATAGCTGCTCATAGTCGTGATAACTGTCCATTCCACTTCTATGTTGCAAGTCTGAAGTAATACAGATTTTACATTTATAGAACTTTAAAACATTTGCTATCCGATTGTTTGTAATTAATGTAATTTAATTTATTCAGAGCTGGGTTGTAAATATGGTACCATGGTTATCAATGTTACCTTGTACATTTTTGGGTAAAGCTCTTTCTGAAAAAATACTCAAAGCAGGATATTCTGTCACTGTGACACGTAAAATAATTGAAACAATATGTTTTGTTACCGAAATAATTAGTCTACTGTTCCTAGGTACGTGTATAATTATATTTTAGACAAAAATGATCTGCAAAGTTACAACATTTAATACGATTTCAGCAAAAGCAGAATCTTTTCAAAGTGCAATAATTTGTCTCGCATTTATAATTGGCGGATCAGGCTTCCATAACAATGCAATAGCTGTGAATCCTTCGGATCTTGCACCGAAACATTCTGGCAGCGTATTTGGATTAATGAACACTGTTGGTGCTATACCTGGTATGCTAGAACAACGATCATAAGTTATTCCACATTTATAAAGAAACTAATAATAATATTTTGCAGGATTCTTGGGGGTGTATTTTGCTGGACACATTTTACATGTAACACACAGCTGGCCTGTTGTCTTTGTATTTATTGCTATGATCGATGCATTAGGATGTATAATATATTTGTTATTTGGGTCTGGTCAAGCAATTATATAAAATATGATCTGATTCGTTTCCGAGAAAGTTTATAATCCATAGATTATAAACGTTTCAACATATGTAGAATAAAGTATTACAAAATATTATATTATCTTATAATACATTGATACAAGACATTTTTAAAATAGCCAATGATCCATTATGTTTTTATGTTTTTAGTGACAATACATAACTATTGACTTCTACTATATTTTTCCATATAATTGTGTATTCAGTTACTTTTCATAATAAAAGTTATAAAAATATGATTAATAAAGAATATGAAAGTTTTTCAAACGTGGACCTGAAACAAAATGAACTTTACGATGAAACGTAAATTTACGATGTTAACTTACTTTCTGTTAAGTGACAGTCAAAGACAATTTGTCAAATAATTGTTTAACGACAGTTCTTTACGACTACGAATCACGTTATGATATTTTCTAAAAGCGATTTCTAAAATAAAATGCACCAGAGAGGAAATGTCCTCTCTGAGCGCACAAAATAACAAAAGGTTCTTTCAATTTATAATAACATTAATTTAACGTTGAAATGTACATTTGCAAACTTAAGTCTGATATCGATGTAACCATCAGTTCAATCAGAATGAGAAACGATTGGTTAGAAAGATTGTTTAACTACGGTTCTTTGCAAATCGCGGTACGTTATTTCTTAAAGGCGGTTTCCGAGTATGATACGCCGAGTGATAAGGAGCTCTTTCAATTGACGATAGACGATGGGATAACCAATGCAGAAACTGGCACGTGCGAGTATCGCTCCCGTGAGATAGTAGCCTTGCGGTAAGTTCGAGCAAATACCCGATGCCTTTTTTAACGCGAGCATGTGAACGGATCTCGAGACTCGAATTTTCGATTCGGAACATCTAGTGAGAATTAGCATACGCAGCGGGGATAATTGTGGGGGTTGAATTTTATTTTCGACGGGAGGATCGTGTTGCTTGTTCGTGCGAGATTTTTTATGAACGCGTGGTTCGTTGATCGGTGCTCGTCGTTAAATCCATCGGTCGGTCGCGCCTGTCTCTGATTGCTGTCGCGAATGTGGATACTTCACGGTGCGCCGTGCTGCTGCTGCTGCTGCTGCCGCCGCCGCTCTGCGTTTGATGTGCTCGCCACGGCTACGGCTGATCGTCCTCGAATTCTGACCAGACTTACACATTCGTGAACGGTTTCGAACTAGTTCGTTATTGTGCCAGGCCCCGCCGTGATTGTCACTTGATAGCAACACCCGAGGCGCCAAAGCTGTCCGCATCGGCGCTTTCTTCAGCCCAAGTGGTATCAATGTTGTCTGGCAATGGTGTGTAAGGAGAACGTGGTATCATGGTTTGGGAATCTGTCCAGGTAATGGAAATATCATTAACCACTCTCCTAGTCTATGCAATATTTTCCCTTCGTTATCACAAACATGTTAAACCTCTCTGATTCTCGACTTGCTGTTACGTTTTCCACCATGACCTCCTCATCCTTCTTACCAAATTTCGAACTAACCAAAAAAAAAAAAAAAAGAAAAAAAATCTTACTATCACGATCTTATCTTCGCTCCTTTTGTCAGAAACTCTTTGCAGATCTATTGATAATTGCAGAATTAAGTAGACCTTCTAGACTCGAATGCAGCGAATGTAATCTTTTTTTATATATTACGCGGAAATACCATGTATGGTATTAACTGTGTGTTTTCCTATATAATTTCTTACATACCTCACAATACAACGAAATACTATTCGATTTCCGAGATCTTATCGAATGACATACTCTATTCTTATTTACATCAATATCTGATGTATGATTTCAAATTCTTATCGAATAACTGAAGATCTGTTGAGCTAAATTTATTAATATTTTCATTGCAATTAACGTATGTATACAACGTATATATTACATCTCAATGGTTTTTATTTTATGGTATTACCTCACAAGATCATTGAAACTACAACACAATACAGTATTCTTCATACATATTTAAATTCATTTACATTCTTTAAATAAAACTTTACAGATTTTTTTGAGATAAATGAGATGTTATTTCTTTAATTACATATCAAATATTGTTATCAATATCGTTGAAAGAACTATTAAGAACAATAATTCCAAATCAGTGATAGAACCTACTGATCTACAGTATTTTTAATGATGAATAGTAATAATAATGACACAAAGAACAAGAATTCAATTATAGATTTAATACTTGGAAAGTTCAAGCTACTAGGATGGAATAAGAATCTTAATTATATGTCCCATTTTATTAGCCCTTTCAAGTATAAAGTTTTACCCAATATTAATGTTTATTAATCATTTTCAGTATTTAAGATCATATATTTTAACAATTCTCATGTAAATAATCACAAAAATATGTTAAGAACATAATTTACATTTATGAAATATAAAACTTTTATGCTTGTCACATATCTATGTTTTTATCTATGTGCAGTTATAAACGTATCGATGTCATGTGCACGTTATTAAACATGTGCCTGCCATTTGAAGTACGATACCTTGGCACTTGTGTCGAGGATATTGGCAAGCGGGATTACAATGACCTCCGCGACACAGAACATCATGCAAATAGTGCCTCTGATCTTGCGGAGTTGACAACCTTAGGAGTAGCAGATAAACGCACAAGACGGAAACTTGCTCTCTACATGGCATTATTACATTCTTGTAATTATGCGTGTGCTGTGATCTTATACAAGAACTTGTCAAATTTTGACTATCAAGAGATCTCTAACCTACTCAATGGGACCACCCTCTCACCGGATGACCAACCGCTGGAGGAACTGCTCTTACTGTATACAATGGCTTTAAATCATCCAGCATTTACATACGAGCAGAAAAGTATCTTTGGCAATATTTACATAAAACTCCAAGAAGAGGAATCTCGTCTAAATCTTTCAAAGTCAAATTCATCCTACAAACAGGCACAAGTATATATAAATTCTTGTATAAATATGCTTCTTGTACGGTTGTATAATACTTTTTCAATTCATGGTTCACCCGAGTTACATATAGGATGTACCAAACCGTGTAGGCATAACTTAGGGATGGATTCAATACGCTAAATGAGCGAAAGATTCATGGAAATATGTTTCCTATCGGACATTGTTCCTGAGTTGCAACTGTTTTTGTATTGTATTTAATTAAAGTTAGTTGCTTACTGGGAATTATAGACGGACAAACGAAGAACTCAGTTTCTGAAAAGTATTATTAGAAGACAGAAACTCAGTTGTAACTCGGATACAAGGTTATATAGAGCAAACGTTTATATGAACTTTTGTCTTATTTTAGTGCACTGAATTGATCTGTGAATTATGTTCACATGTTTCGGTAATACTCTCTATATATTACTAAAAATGAATATTTTATTCAGCGACTTCTACCGAAATGTAAAATACCGATATTATATCGGAATTTTTCGGGTTGTACCTTCGAAACCCTTATAGAAACCGAAATACGAAAATGCCAGTATGTTATATTTACCGATATTTATCGGTCATTTTTTCGGTGTCCTTATGATTATGATAGAATTTATTACAGCTACCGGAAAAAATACCGGTATTTATTTCGGTTTCGGTATTGTAACGATTTTGTTATTATATTATTATCAAAATCATACCAGTTTTAAATCCCTGATTTCATTTACTTTTTTGACATGCCTATTCTTTAACAGGGCTGTTCACCATGTATGGGTACGAATGAAAGATTAATGGACAATGAAGTACAGGGTAGTTGTTTGATGGCACCTCCTCCAATGCAAACCTATCATGGTAATTTATAACATAATTGATACGAATACAATGTATGTAACGGTTTAGTGAGAGTTACTTAAGAAGGCAGTGGTTTCATCCATGCGTGTATACGTATATTATGTGTATAAAATAATTTATTGTATTATTTGCAGGGGACATGGCAATGAGAAATAATACTATGGTAACCGGAGTTCCCCCTGGTTTATCAATGCCTCCTCCTGGATTGTGTTTACCAACACCAGAGCAAATGCCAATCAGATCAGGCGGTGGGGCACAATATCTTCACCTTGGATTTTCATCGATAAATCATATGCCACCATGGACAGGTCAGGTTATGATGGGGAATCAACTGATGTATCATACTGGTGACATGTTGGCTTATCCACCTTCCCCCTTAGTCAGCCGTCAATCGTCGCCATCCCAGTCTCGATCTCCTAGTCGCAGTAATTCCCCAATGGGTCGCAGGAATAATACAATGCCACGGACCTCTTCGCAAGTGACTCAGTCTACTTCAAACACCCTAACGTCAACGAGTGCCTCTAACAGTCAAACTAGTATCTCCAGTTCAAATGCGAATTCCCTACCACCACTTCCTGCACTTGCTACTAGCAGGAGTCATCCTAGTCAACCTCCACTGCTGCCATCACGTTCTGTTCCCTTGCCAATTAGTAGTTCTACCACTTTCTCACGGCACAATAGCATAGAAAATGCTTCTTCTACCTTAATTCCGGCAGCAGCACAATCTAAACAACCACCACCGCCGCCGCGATTGAGGTCTTCAGCATCCGGTGACTCTTTACGAGAAACACTAGGAAAAGAAATGCCAAACTTCAAAGGCAATTTGCAGAATTTTTCTCTCGATGAGGTGAGAAAGTAAAGTTTTAAAACTATTTTTCAAGAACATTACAAAATATTACAGTACTCTCGTCCAATAGTTCGCCTTCTCTTTCATCGCGTTGGAACAGTTCCCCCACTACTAAGCAAGCATGTTAGCGTTTGTATTTTCGATGCGACTCCAATAGTTCGTTCAATACACACCAACGATGATACATATCTTTTTTTTAAATTATTCATTAATTCCATATTTCAAACATGGTAAGATGTTGATACAAAATTGAGGTGATCACTTTCTTTATCACATGTTCGCAAACAAATATCGAACGCTTAATGCAAATGAACACGATTCGAGGAAGATTCGCGAACTGTTGGGAGAGACAACTAATGGGTAAGGAGGTCCGTTGTTTGTTTAGTTTTCCACGTAAAATTTTTTTTTGTTAAATAAAAATTATCAATATTTAATTTGATATGAAATGTTATACGAATTTATAGATCGAGAACAACTGGTAGGGGTTTGTAAAAATCTACATTTCTTGGGAAAAATATGCCCCTACAGCCTCCTATACTGAACTATTGGGAGAGAGTACTCTATCGCATGAAATTCTATTCGAAGAGATTATAATAACTATTCGTCACGCAAGCTTAAGCTACTTTTCTATTTTAATGAAATATTTGATGCTTAAATCAATCGTGACACTGTGCGATACATTATAAAACTAATTGATTTGTTTACAAAATGCTGAGTATAGATTCGAAGGATGAGCGATGAAGATTTGAGGGAAATAGGCTTAACACAGAATGCAGTGGGACAGCTACGAAGTATAGTGAAGAGTCAAACAAGTAACGGCTTAAATCAAATCAGCAGCGACAAAAAATTGGACAATACCAGCAATGCAGCACATGGAGCTATGGATTCGCTTGAAAACGAGGTAACTTTATATGTATTAGAGTCCACGATTTTGGACGTGTACCGAAGGGGGTACACGTGTGCACGGAATCCGTGAACCGTGCATTCGCGAATTAAGTATCGCGAAGTATCCGTCTTCTTAATACACGTGTAATTATCTATTCTATTCTCCGTGCAAAACACGGATACAGAGATTTTTGGGGTTTTGGGTACACTGATTCGTTCGGCACGTACACGTGAAATAGGCACCTCTAATATTTATGGAGATATATATATATATATATTTTAGTTTCATTTAGATAAATAATTAATAATAAATAATAATTTGATATAACTAACAAGTTAACGATTTTCTAGGCTATGCCAGGAACGGAGATGATGAATGATAATGGAAATCAAAGTAGTAAGTCTATACCATTACAGGAACAGCATCCAGCGATGCATCATCATCATAATCATACGGCCACTCCTAATTTACGGCGATATCCTACTATGCCACCATTAGAGCCTGCGCAAATACAAATGTATCCTGCACCGCCCCCGATGTATACTGCACAAAACGCACCGTGTTACGCCTGTCTTACATTGCCTGTTGCTGGGGTGCAAAATCGATACGCGAGGTAATAAAGAAGGTGCAATGTGTAGTAAAAAACGAGCGATAAAAACAAACCATTCTAATGTATTTGAAATTTATAGGTGTAATGCACAACATGTGTATTGTCTGACGCAGTTACAAGCCTTAAACTTAGATCCTGAGAGCAGTAGGCACTGTTCGCAGAGCAGTAGTTCCGATAGTACTGGTAGTAGATCTCCGCCAGAAACTCCTCCGGCAGCACCGTGGGTGAGCGGAAGCGAGAGCAATGCACCATCGGTTACAGATCACCTTAGCTCTGCACCAGTGCATTCGACGAGTGCAGTATCGCATCCAGCACCTCAACAACCTATACAATCGGGCGCGGAAAGGCAACGTAGAAGAAATCAGCCACACGTGATGCGTCACAAAAATCAAATGGTGAACGGCGGCGGACCACCGAACTTATCGCAATGCGTTTCCTTTCCTGCACCACCATCGCATTCACAGGTCACGTATCTGCCACACGGTCATTTCTCCGCTTTGAGACCGAGTAGTGGTATTTACTCGAATTTCTCACATGGACCGTATGCAAGGCCAGCTTATCCGGCCACGTATCAACCAAACGGTGAAATGATGTACCAGTATCCTGGACATCCACCTTCAGGGGGAACACCCCCACCTCCACCGAACGCTACTGCAACACCTGTACAGGCACCGTATAATATACCACCTTCTCCGGTTGTTACGTACGCACCAGCTGCCGTCCCGTCAACGAAAATCTCCTGTTATAACTGTGGCAGTAGTAATCACCTCGCAGTTGATTGTAAAGATCAGACAATGGAGGACATTACCAAAAAAGGTGAGTTTTAAATATTTTATCTTTATACTTTACATTTATATTGCTTTTTTTTTCTCTATATATATTTTATACAATCAGTATTTCTCACATTGATTCGATCATACATATTTGAGATACTCGTTCAAGAAATAACACTTATTATTAGACTAATATGGATACTCTTCAATTGTTTAGATCTTACTACTATTTCAAATCGCAGCTACACATTTTTCTCATAAATGCATAAAATCCGCAGTCTACTAATTACACATTTTTTAGTGATATTCAAAATATTTCTATATAAACGGCAATCGAATCGTAGAAGATTTTACACGTTCTGCAAAGTTTCGTACATTCATGTACCCTTGACGTGCCCTTTGTTGCAAAGAAAGCAGCCGGGACGGCACAGGAGTAAGAGAAAGACTCTTGTCACTTTGACCAATAGCAAAATTATATGTATGTATGTACCTAATAACCAATCAGAGCCGCATTCCTTTCGACTGGTTCTTTACAGCAGCGGGCAGTACATACAAGGTTTTTAACCAGTTGTTATTTTTAAACAATTGTCCTAGTTTATTTTTCTTTTAAGCTTTTTGCGACATCATTTGTATATATTTTAAAAGGTGGAAGTTATGCTAAACGTTTTTAAATCGGATCATATTTTATTTTTATGGTATTTTATAGTATTAATTTAAATTGCTATATTATAAGGCAGGCCTAGACAGCTGATCTCTTACGAGTACCGGCGCCCTAAACCACTGCCCCATTATCATAGTGCTCGCTCAAACTGTATGGGGCACAATACGTTTTCTCGTACTAATACTGCTTAAAATTTAAGGATATACAGTCGGGGACAAAATTCAGTGGAATATCCTATAAAAACTAATAATTTTCTCAAAATTAGACCAAACGACTCGAGTTATTTTATGAGACGTTAGAAGGATATTAATTACTAGGCAATGTATAAATGAACTAAAAATTATCATTGGTCGAAATTGCGAAGGCAAAAATAAAGGTCACGATTTGTAACTTTTTTATTTGTGCCTATAGTGAAAATTTAAAGTATGTCTTTTTTAGATCCAAGTAAGTTATTTTTACGCACAAAGTTTCATAAAAATAGATAAAGGTCGCTATCAGCTACAAATAATTAAAAATGGCAAAAAATATGAGAAATTGCGATTTAGATCAATCGTAAGCCGAAAATTTAAAGAAAGGCTTTTACATTTTTCAATTTTGAAATCTTCCAAGCTGTATTTCTATCTCTTCCCGTATACAGTAAAGTGTACTTTAAATTTCAGCTCAGTACCGCCTAGACTACAGCATAATGAAACAACCTGGAGAGTGCCCGAGTTCCGATAAGTGATCCCCTGCTACAGACCACTCAGCAATTTACCACCATCGTCATTACCATAATTACTGTTACTATCACTATCACTATCATTCCCATTGCAACTACTACCATGACCCCGCCACAGTAATACAACCCAAGGGCCATTCGAAAGATGACTACTATCGCTCCTTGTGCAAGTTTTCGGTGATTTTTGTAGACATCCCTTACATTCAGGACGACGATTTTTTAACAGAGGACGTTTCGCGATTCACGGTACCAGGTATACTTTTTACAAGTTCTTATTTATGATAGAAATTATTCTTAACTATGATTGTAAAAAGATATTTAGTCGTCGTGTACAAAGGAGAAAGATAACTAAAGGAAGCATAACGCAGCATCCAATGTTATTATCTATGTTTTTAGAATACATTTTGAAAGATTTGTGTTAGGTATTGACTCGCGTCTTTCCAATAATACCTATTTGGGTTATTTAACCCCCCCCCCCAAACCAAACTCTCTCCCTATTTCTCTAGTAAACTAGCCATAAACGGATACAAAGAGAAAAAACTGCGCATTGTGCTCTGATTAGGTGAAACTATCACATTTGACTATATTTATCATTGATACTTTTACTTCTACTAGTATGTCTACTATAACTATTACTACTACTACTCTTAAAACTATTACTATTACTTCTATTATCGCTACTGCGCCACGACGTTTTTATGTGTATATATTTTCTCAATTCTTATGTGCGCAATGTTTGAATGAATGTGACAAGAAAAAACTTCGAATAGTAAGGATGAAATAAGGCAAAAAAAACAGTTGGCAAGGAGCGAATGAATATCTGAAAGGAAGGGAGAGAGCGAAAGAGAGCGAGAGTGAGTGAGGGAGACAAATTGTAGATAGATTGAAGGGAGAGAGAGAGAGAGAGAGAGAGAGAGAGAGAGAGAGAGAGGGAGAGAAAAAGAAAGAATGAGAGAACAACAAACCATAAGTGTTCGATCATTTAGCTGCCGTTGCGCTCCTGTGTGTATAAAACTATAAATATACGCCGCTCACCACTCATTTATTAACTTACGGATAGTTAACTAAGTAACAAGTAACTCATTCTATTTATACAAAATAGTCATGCAATCACGTGCAACTTAAGCAATTTTATACGACTTTTATTGATCGCCCATCTTTTTTAAGTGTAAGCTAATGTGTTACATGTGTTTAGAACCTTCTTAGTAATTAATGAAGAATAAGAGAACAAAAAAAAATCAGAAAAAAAGAGGGGAGGAAAATAACAATTCGAATATGTGCTAGCTGTTAGGTGTGAGTGGAGTGGCAATCTACGTTGTACTCGCCTCGTCAACAAGTTGCTGCTGCATTTAAACCGACTTCAAAAAAAAAAAAAAAAAGAAAAAAAAAAAGAAAAAGAAAAAAGGACAAGAACGTGACATCCTTTAGCGTGTGCTAATCAAATTGTATATTAGAGTGCATAATTTGACAAAAATTTCGACTAGCCCCGATACCTACAATGGTTCAAGCTGTTTAATCGTAAGATTCTCAATAGTACGCACCTGATCTATGTCACATAGATCTTAGATACCTAATTAGTATGAAACGAAAAGCTATACAAGCGATTGAGAATGAATACGTGTAACTTTGAGTACGTATGCATTTAAAGAAACTTCCCTTCGATAGTATCCTGCTATAAAAGAGTTTTCAAGGTGTTTCTTTTGGTTGGTAATAGAATTGTTTTTCTTTCGGCAGCTAGTCAATAGCCACGAAACAGAATTTTCGGATGAATTAATGCAATGAAAGTCGGAAGTTTGTGATTTTCCAATTATATTCAATCTACTTTTCTTGTATACTTACAATTAAGTCTGTCTTTCCTTTTTTTTTTTTTTTTTTTTGTATATGTTGCGTGAAAAGTATTTTCGAAACTACAAAGGAAGCCAGAACATTAACAAAATTGATCGAATCGATTATCATTCGTTTATAGATTCAATAAATTCGCTTAGAAGGTTACTACTTGTAAGATTCTGTTCTCGTTGATGTATTAAACAAACTTTCTGTTCACTTCTTCTGAGAAGCTTAATTTGTTTTACTGGAAGCTGGCTTGGACCTTAGGTGATCTTTAGTGAGAGTGCCATTTCTTTTTTTTTTTTTCTGTAAATATCTAGTATCTTTGTACCGGTCTACCGAATGCAAAGGTTGACATTTCTCTTGTTACCATTAGTGAATAATCGTTTCTTTAAATCTACTTGAGAAAAGTTTCGAAGTGGCTGTGACCGATGAGAAGTTCGTGAAATTACTGAAGCTCTAAACGAGAACGTCTATTTAACTCGAAAATAAAAAGTAAAGTCTCCCGATGATACATCTTTTAAGTGTTCAGTCCTGAAACTTAGCGTCCATGAAAAACTGCAGAATAAAGGTCAATTTGCACTATACGGTTCCGTTGACGGTACGTGCCGGTCCGTGCCATATAGTGTAAATTGACCTCAACGCGTAAGCAGAATTTGAACGAAAAATCCTCGTTTCTATCGTGTTGTAAATGTAAATGTATTGCTTGACAAAGACAACAGAATAACGCCATATTTTTATGATTTTCTTTTTTTATACTTTGTTATACGAAACAAAGTGTCTGATACAACGGCCTGTATTGTAAAGGAAGAGAGAGAGATATCGAGGGAAGAATTACCAGTGAATGGAATGGAATCTAATTTTGTGGGACAAACTAGAAGAATGCAATCTAAATGTAAATTTACGTTTGTAATCGAATTTGCTTTTACGATACGGAAAATATCATTCGGCTAATAAACCTGGCAAATACCGGTGATTCTGCACACAATGGGAAGATAATACAGCAGATTTTCAAGCAGTAACAAATTATTGTTGACCAAGCGATATACCTTGATGTTATAGTCTGGGTAGTCGTGTTATTGAAAGCAATAGTAATTCTTAAAAATGCGCCACTTTATTGCTGTTTGCTAACTGTTAACGTTGCAATAGTTAAGAAGTGCTTCTCGCTATAGTATCATTGGCAATAAAATGAGCGCGATTTTTCTTGTCTTACCTGTTAAGCAATATTTCATAGAGTAACGTCAGCATAGATCCTTTCGAAGGAACATGATTGTATAGTATTAATGTTGTAAGAAGCATTAAGGGAAGTTGTGTACTTTCGTTGCTGACAAGCAATTATATATAAAAAGGATATGTCGCTTTAGTAATAATGTCATGCCTACTGACACAGTACGTGCGAATGTTAATTTGACTGAAACAATTCTGTTCGAAGAAAGTATAAGGAATTATCGTTATTATTGTATCGATTAGAATTCAGTTTGTTGCATTTGATAGATCTTGGTGAGCTTGTTTCGATTGTTTCGATTCGACATGCCTCATTTGATTTTTGTTTCTCCATGGAAAAATACTCTTTCTCCAAATTCGCGTTTCCACGACGCTGTCCCAAAACTGTTATAGCACATTACACATTCTATTTACTATAATAGAAATAATTGAGAAATGCAACATGTCCAACACTACCGTACCGAGTGAAACCATACTTTTCGAATGATAAAAAGCTGGCTTGAAATTCTATTAGGCAAAATTAAATGGTTCAAAGGTGTTTGAAGAATGTTGGAACCATTTCCAGTTATTCGAATCGAGCCAGATATTTTGTCGTACGCGATATCTTGTTTTGGTTTTCGGTGTTTGTATTAAGATATTTCTATCGAAAATTGATTAGGTCAAAAGATATAGAATAACTTGAACGTTTCTTCTCTACACAGTACGAACGTTGAAGTAACTCTGAAATCTTTCAAACATCTCCAGGCTTTGGGCTTTGGGCATCAAGTCGTCCACATTACATATATAAAATCATTTAATTTTGCCTGATGAAAATTTGTTCGACTTTCTATCGTTTTAAAGTACTGATTCGATTCAATCGTACGGATCACTCTGTACAACATTACTTTATATTGGCGACATGAAGCATAAAGTTATTTCTCAACCGTTTTCATTGGCTGATGCATCGCAGATCGTTGTTCGTTCGAATTAAGTCTTCTTTGTTGAACGCCAATCGTACGCGTTAACGCTAGCAAAAAGTGATTCTAAAACGAGAACAAGGTTCGGGGAAAAAGTTCAAATTCTCTTGATCAAATCAGTATTATACCCAAACGAATCAAAAAAGGAAACAAAAGTCAAAGAACCATATCACTTGAACGGGAGCCGTAGAACAGGACCGTGAGAGATTAACAGTAGTAATAATTCTAATGAAACGATAATACTGATATTAGTTATAGTGATGATAGTAACGATATAATATTTTATATTCGTTGCAAAATAGAGATGTAAAATTTCTGGAAAGATTGGATCATCAAAACGGATTGCTCCCTTTTTTCGAAAGAAATCTCGACAAACAATTACGAGAAAAACAACAAAAACAAAAACGAAAACGAAAACAAAAAAACACAAAAGACAAAAAAGAAAAGAAAAATTGACTCGGATGTTACTATCTGGACGCATCTTAACGTACAATCTCGGTCTGTTTCTACAAGTTGTTATCGCGCGAATCAATTTCGGTTTCGGCAACGATCGTTTCCGTCTTGCTAATTTCCACTAGCACCGCTAGACTGAGCGCGTCTCCATTTCTGCTTGAATCGCGAGGTCCGAGAGCCCGACCCACTCCTGTTCGTTTTCTTCTTCTACAGCGACGCTGCTGTGCGAACGAAATTCAAATGAACATAACAATAAATTCTAAAGTACAAGCAATTCACTGTCGTTTAATTATAAAGATCGAAATACTTGAGAGCTCAATTATTTTTGGTATATTTGAAGAAAAAGAAAACAAACGAAAGAAAACAAAACAAAACAAAACAAACGATACGACCTACACTTAGAATGTACTAGGCCAGAGCTGCCGAAACATGTCTATTAGCGGGCAAGGGCGCCCGCCGGTGCCCGTGAGCACAGCTACGGGCAAGCAGTGTCGCCAGATGAGGGGAGGGGGCACGAATCGAGGGGAAAAAGTTGAAGCCTCTTTCTGCCAGTGCCGGAGTATGTGCTGCACGACAGAGGAACGAGGAGCGCGTCACGTGACCGGGCCGCGGCGAAAGCCTGAGAAGAATAGAGCGGAACAAAGGGAAATTCGAATGGGGGAAGAAGAAATCTTGATCTGGCGACACTGCGGCCAAGTGACATAGCCGAGTGCCGTAGCTGGCCACGTAGCGTACCTGTGACAATGCGTATGAGAAATACATGCAGCCTTGCCCGCAGGGGGCGTGGCTTCGTGCTCGCCGTTCTGCGTATGCCCAGGGCAAGAAAACCGCTGCCCGTACGGGCATACGATCAACAGCTCTGTACTAGGCGGTGTAACGGAACTTGAAGATGTGATCGAGCGTAAAGAACTTTCTCGATAGTTTACATCTCTAGCGTTGAAGAGCTACACGTCGGTTCTCGCGCGAGAAACGAACGGTTCTACAAAGACGCAAGAAAAGCCAGAAGAAGAGTAGTTTCTAAGAGAGGGCTATCTGTCATTTTTTTTCCTCTTCTTTCGTTTTCGAACGTTCTGTGGACATACAGGGGTGTAATTGAGCAGCGTGCTAGAATTGTATAGAACACCGGCAAACCAGCGGATAAATGAAACAGAAGAAGGAAAAAAGAAGCGAAAACTAAAACAATGTTCTAATTAAATACGCATACGGACGAGCACCCCAACGTGCATAATCGTAACACAGACGCACGCGCACGCCCACACGTACAACAACACGCGCGCGCGCGCGCGCACACCTACACAGAAATATACATATACGTGTACACAGCCACTTATCGAATTATTGTCGGCGTAGTGACTTAAAAGCGCTTACAATTATCATGTACACCCGCTGCGTTCCGCGAGCGGAGCTCGCGTTTTCCGTTCGTAACATTTTTTTGCACGAGCCGACCGTCAATTCGGACCGTTTGCCCCCCAGAAAAGAAATCCGCGGCTCTGACAGACAATACGTGCTTTCTATATGAGAGAAAGAAATTAATGTGTATAAGGTGGGAACAGAACAGGGAGGGGGAAGGGGGTTGGAACAGATACGATGGGGATGCAGGTCGCAATACACTGCGGGAGGCAAGTTGATGTTGCGTGGAGGGCGGGGGAATACATAGTTTCTAGATGGAGGATTGTCGACGATGAAAGCGAGTTTAAGCGTGCGGGAGAGCGTGCTCCGATGGGTCTAATGTATGCGCGTGAGTACGATTAATTTTCAAGTAAGAGAAGAAAAATACAAAAAAAAAAAAAAAAAGAAAAGAAAAGAGAAAAATACACGAAATTTTTTAGAATGCATTTTTTGCGAAACGAGAAATTTCATTCAGTTCTTGTAGACGGTCGCTTGTGCGAGAGGTTCACTTTCATCTTTCCTCGTCCGGGACGAAGCAAAAAGAATATTAAGAAACAGTGTGATCATGGTACGAAAATAAAAATTTGTGACGGATGAAACGGAGACGAAGAAAAATATGCGAAAACGAAAAAAAAAAAAAAATCTGTGCGACAGTTTGTGCCACTCTATGTCATGTACATAAGAATCGGTGTGAAAGAGAGAATGTCTGCATGTGTGCGTGCGGTAAACGTTGTATGTATGGGACAAGCGTGGTAGAGGAAAAGCGAAAGATTTACATACAAATATGTGATGTGTATAGTATATGTGTATATATAGTATATATACGTGTATATATTATATATATTTATATATGTACATATATATATATATATATATATATATATATATATATATATATATATATATATGTATATATATATATATATATATATATATATATGTATATGTATATGTATATATATCTATATGTGTGTGTATATATATACATGTGCATACATACATATGGAAATATTGAGATATATTTGTAAATTCTGTTATCTGAATGCATTATAAATATTTTAACCTCCTGTAATGAAATATTTAATAAAAAACGTTACCAACCAAATCGTTTGGAATTTTCCAGGGCATATGTAGGATATACGCATTTTAGTAAATCTATATATTTTATCAAAATATTGCGCTTTAACAAGTTATCGAGTTACTTTTCATACGTAATTTTATAGTCGTATTTTATATTGCTAAAGAATACTAACACGTAATAATTTATCATTTCTTTAAAATAGTCGAAGAATTACTATAAAATTCGGCTGGTATAAATAGCATGATGTAGTATGAATGAATAAGAAAGCGTTACTTTGTAAATATATTGACGGAAGTAATTATGTAGTAGAATGATGATGCGAAATATTCTAATTTCACTTTTGATATTGCTACAGCACGAGACTATGGACCCAATTAGTTGTAGAATTAGCCTGTACAGTATTTGGGAATTCAATATTATTAACTGTTTGCACTCGGTATTCGGTAAGGGAGGGAGGGTAATATTTTGGAAATTTTCAAGATGATATGTGGATAACGATCTTATACCAGTTAACCTGTTAATGTTACTAATAATTACTTTTGTTTAATGCATCACTGTAAAGTAATAGAATTGATTAACTTAGTGGAGAACTTTTTTGAATCGACTTAAAATGCAGTTCTTCATTTGATAAAGTAAATCAATGATTTTCTAGGAAATCAAATTCTTCAACTATATATTACATGTAATACTTTTAAAAATTGCGATTGATTCGCTATAAAATTGTTGTTTTCGCTCGCCCTGTAAATACGTAATTGGTGTATATTGAACAATGAATATCATGACTTTTTCAAAATTTACTATAGCAATCAGATCGTCCAAGTAATTATTAATTGAGGCTATTCATGTCAAATGTATCCAATCTCAGAATTGTTAAATATCATTAATAAGTATTACCGAATCGAGTGTATTGTGAGTACAATCGATCGACAAGACTCGTTATGTAACAGTGTGCACGTATGGTGCACAGTAAGCAATACAGATACCGCATTATGATTCCATATGGAATATACATTCTTCCTGCCATACGAGGAATAAATCTTTCGACTTAGAAACAATGTCAACGATCATTTTCTTGGTTTTCAAGTCCTGAAACTCGCTGGTATAAGTAACATTTTTCGAAAACTGTGCAAACGGTTTTAATTGGATGTCCTTTAGGTAACGTTAATTTTATTGTTAAGAAGACGGAAATTTTAGTTGATCATCTTAAATCTATTTTATGTTTCATATTTTATTAATAGGTGATGGCTTGCAATGTACAAAATTTGTTTCAGCCGTAATGGCACTTAATGGATATACATTATGCCTTATCAACATTTCTACGGATGTGGTATGATATTCAAGGAAATTCGTCAAGTTATATTTACACAAAGTCCTGGTTATAATACACTGTTCGCGGTGACACTAATGTACAATGGCTGAAACGCGCAGGTAATAAATTTATTATATTTTCTACATACTCTTTCGTAGATTCGATTTATCACTATATATATATATATATTGTGAGTAGCAATCTCACTCGTTTCTTCAACTTTTTGCAACCTGTTCAATTAGAACAGTAAGAGAACGACGTTGTCACCGTATTCCTTTAACGGTCAGTTTCAGATCTTATTAGATTGCATTCTCGGATCGTAATAGAAAATGGAACGTTAATCGGTACAATTAAAGTGGAACAAACGACAGAGGCATCTATATAGGATTGGCTCCGAACGCTCAACTTCTGAAGCACATTTTTACTAAACGTTTGTACTTAACAGAAACAGACGACATTTTTTGTTGGAAAAAATTCGACAAGCATACCATGAAACAGAAATTTTGCTAAAAATTTAATCCCTATATTTCTTCACCGTTTCGCCATGATTTTTTACAGTGTAGATTAGGAGCTGTTTCGATGTAAAGCTATGTCCACAGTGAAGCAACATCGAGCGACCTTTTCGTCGCTTCTTCTTGTCCTGTTCTTCTTTCCTTCGGCAGAACCGGCGACATTTCCAAGATACGTGCAACATCGTGTTGTTGCTTCAGCGTGGACAAGAAGCGACAACTTTTAACTTTTAACTTTTACGGAACGTTTCGTAGAAGAACGTACAGACTATAATTCAGAACCCGACTCGATCGATTGGAAACAACTGAGATTTGTTGGTATTCGATCGTAGTCGAAGCAAAGCGGCGGAAAAAATCCGAGCGTCAACTGTCCGAGCACGTACATATTACGAAGCGATAACGTCGAGACCGATCGCGCTAGAACAGCAAGAAGGAAGCAGCATGAAATGCTCTCCCGCCGTTTAGTCATTCTCTCTCGGGATTCGGTGGCCGTCAGACACGTTTCGAAATCCTCGAGTTATCTTTTCCCTGATCTTTCCTCCATTCATCCCTTTCTTCGGCAGTATTCGTCGTCCGTTCTCTTGTTTCGCGACTGGGCCGCGCGTATCCCTGCCAACCGTTTTGCGGGGGGTTGCACCGAGAGAGAGAGAGAGAGAGAGAGAGAGAGAGAGAGAGAGAGAGAGAGAGAGAGAGAGAGAGAGGGAGAGAAAGAGAGAGTTCACCGCTGCTCGACTATCTCTTCGGAACGTGCTCCAAGGGTTGCGAAAGGGAAGTAGGTGGGTTCGTTCGGGAGAGAATCGGTTTCTTCCGCATCTGTCGTGTGTGCGGTTCGAATAAACTCCGCCGCGAGGAGGCGCCGTTCCATGGCAGCGAGGTCGATCGAATCCGCGAGAGAACAAGAGGGAAAGAGAGATCGAGATATAGAAGGTAGAAGATAAGAATAGCGGGTGTCGGAGTGAGAAGGAACGAGCCGAGAGAGGGAGAGAGAGCCAGTCGACACTGCCGGTAGTGCCACCTGGTCGTGATAAAGGGGAGGGACAACCAGTGAAGGGTAAGTGGGGGTTGGCTGTGTTCGGAGGGGCGCGTATTGACGCGACTGCGCGATTACGTTGATGCGGTAGGGTAGAAAAGGGTAGTGATTCTGGAGCAGAGAGGGATCGCCGCTGGAGCAACAGAGAGAAGTAGAAGGAGGCGAAGAGGAGAGCACGAGAGAAGGAGGGGCGGCCTGAAAAGCTCGGGCCAGGCTGGCTTCGATCGCTCAATATTCATCCCTTGGCCGGACGAGTGCGCCCGAGAACAGCGGCTCCAGACGAGGGCACGAATCAACCCTTCCTTCCTTCTTTTGCGTCCTCGGCCGCGCCACTGTTCCTTCAGGAGACGGACAAGATCAACGGGAGGAACCAGAGGAGAACCTGAGAAAGGGATTCGCACGTCGACGGTCGTGGTGTTACGCGAGAGAGCTTGCGACGCTCTCTCCCACTGATTGCAGCTCGAGTTACAACCGATCGGAATGGAGGACAAGAAGGTCGAGCAGTATTACAGTCCGCCACCGAAGCTTGGCAAATGGGAGGGTTTCAGGATCTTTCTATGGAATTCCGAGACGGGACAGTTCCTCGGGCGCACGGGAGCCAGCTGGGGTAAGTTTTCCGCTGTTACTTCCATCCGTAAAACCGTAGCGAACCCTAGCGAAACTCTATTACGTCCTAGATATTACGAGCTAGATCGCGCGCGACCGACCGACACCCCGTCTTCTTCGTTCCTATCAACGATAGACTTTTCCCCGTCGAGATTCTCCTTCCTCGCAAACGGTCAACTATAATACAAGCTCGAATGTAGGACGTTGTTCCGTTCCTACATTACGTTCCGTAATACACGTAATTCTTTTCTTTTTGGGGGTAACGAGTATCGTGCATCACTCGAGAGAAAAGGGAGCGGCTGTGGTTCCGCGACATCGAGATTCACTCTATTGACATTTAATCAAAAGTCCATATCGTTCGAGACCAGTGTGCGGTGTCGCAATGTACGCGCGCACTGCAGCTTGCCAGCGATGCCATATACATACGTGTAAAGATCTTCCGTGCTGCATTCTAATACGCGAACGCGTTCTAGCTTCGGTTAAATCGATTTCTCATTTCCAACGTCGATACCACGGTACACGGAGTGGAGGCTGTTTTTCGAGTGTACAGTTCCAGTGTTAAGTATCTCGAGAAGCCACGTTAAATCATGAAACTACTCCTCCACTTCCTCCTTCCAGAGACACTCTGGAAAACCTTTTATTTTTTCCCGTTGTTCGGTCTCTTTTTCTTTCTTCCTGGTCAAGTACTCGGCCCTCGAGCGGAGTGGAAACGACACGTACGACGCGTTCCGTTTTATCCGACGTTACACGCGTATCCTGTTCCGATATCGGTCGCGTTCTTTCCTCTTCCGTTAACGTTATTCTATTTCTCTTTCCGTTGAAACTGTAAGATTTCGAAATTGCTCGTTTCGAAAATAAGCATACCGAGGGGCGGCAACCCTCAAGATTACCATTGCCCTATTTTCGTCTGTCGAGACCGCGAGACTGCAAGAGGATACCGGATCTCACGGAGAAGGAGCTCTATGCTTTACGTTCGCCCATTTCCATTTTTAGTCGTTTATGCTTGCAACCGAAGTGAAATGTTGGCGACACGATTCTCCGATTCGGTCCAAGTATCGAACGAACGTAGAACGGACGCGTCAGTCGAAATAGTTGGAAAGATTCGGCTTTGACGATTCCGGAAATTTCCGTATACAGCGTGCCTAGGGATTTCTGGTAATTGACGCGCGCGGCTCGCTGCTGCCCGGTGACATTTACCAACGAGTTATCTTCACTGGTGCCGCGTTATGTAACGCAATTGCGGTAAGATTCGACTTCGATAAAGATCCGTTGTTGCGGTACACTTAACCAAATAAATTGTAGCCTATATGATAATTAGTGTGTTACACAATACCGTTATATGATCCCCTGGCGATCGATCGATGGACGATTCGCAATTTCTATATGATAGCATACAGGGTGTGATTTGAACGCAGACGTTCTCGCAGAATTCTGTTAAGAAAACGTTTACACGAACTCGAGAAATAGAACGCCAGGTTAAAATCGATCAATTTACCATTAACTTCATCGGAGAGTTTGTGAGATTTTTACTTTTCAAAAGTCACCGTCAGCCAAAGTTGTTCAGCGAGTTTCAAAGTTAGCCACCAAAACGCACATATGCATGACGTTTACTTCGTAGAACTGTTTTCTCTGAGAAATTCCGATTATATTCGTCTGTGTATTTCTTTTTATCGTAACAGGCATTCCTTCGCAAATTGCACCAATTTTCAATTGTAAACGCTAGCACGATCTGTAATAAAATTGTTGCACAGATCATCGGATCGCACCTTTAACTTTAATTTAAAGGTTAGATTAAGGGTGCAACGAAACCCGTTTTGTCCAATAATTTATTGATAATTATCAAATCTCCGACATCTTTTACATTAGGATTTCAACGAAGTGAACAAGTCGTTGTATTATCAAATCATTCGTTTAACCTCTTCTTCTTCTTTTTTTGTTTGTGAGGTTAATCAGACGGGTTTTACTATAAGCGGCGAGTTAATGCTTGTTCGATCCAACTAATCGGAAAAAAGATGCGAGTTTCGAGAATCTTTTTCTAAACTGATTGACGTTTACGAGCATATCCGAGCGTCCGAGAACGATGACAAAGGAGTTCGTTCGATCTCGAGTTATCGCGTTAGCACGCTTAAAACAGCTTATGTATTCGCCCGTGGAAGCTACATTCTTTACACGTTTCGCTGTTTTTCCCCTCTTTCTCCGCTGTGGTTGATCGATTTTCGCCGAAATCAATAGAACACAACGGTCATACCATTTCTCTGGAATAGCCTGTTCCGATTTCAAACGGTTCGCTTGTTCGCGATTTGACTTTCTGTCGAACTTCATTATCCCTCGCTCGCACGAACGCCCCGTACCGTGGAATCGAATAACGAATATCTCTAGGCGGCGGCGGCGGCGATGGCTGCTCGAAATTCAAAATAGAAAAGTAACTTGTCCGTATGTTTCTCGAATCGCTCGTTGCGACGCGTCGCCGTAACAGTTTCAGTTCATTAATACCGCTAGCTCTTTCGAGTTTTTAGTAACTTTGATTTCGTTAGTCGCTAAACACAGCTCGTCTGAATCGTGTGCGAGATTCTTTGAGGTTCCCTGCTGAAATATTCACCTTTAGTCTATTTATAAATCTATCGATCCGGAACTAGCTCTGGTTCACCAGATGCCATATAAATAAGAAAGAATTCTTGGTTTTCGCAGAAAAATCTGTTTAACCGTTCGAAAGCGGAGTCCGGGTCTATCCTGAGGCAGAGTGTTACCTTCGCTCGGCTAATCGATTTCTCACCGTTAAATTGAACGAATAAAATGCTACATTAGGAACAACAGAAATGCCAAGAAATATCTTGAACGAACTGTGCTTTAATAGATTATGAATAAACGAAGCTGTGAATAAGCGACATTGTGCTGTTGTTGTTTCTTTTACGAATGATATAAATTTCTATAAAAAAAAAAAAAAAAAAAAAAAAAAAAAATAAGGGAAACGTTGCAAGCGATTCGAACGCTGGTCGTGCTACTGGCGAAAGCATTTCCTCGCGACAAGTAGTCGCAGTCGAAATAAGGGAGACTTACTTCGAGACACCGTTGCCGAAGGAGATTATTCGGATACCGGTCGGATCGTTATCGTTCGGAAATGTTCGGCGGAAGAGGCAGGATTCGATTTTACTTTCATTCAAGTGCTGATGCGTTGGTGCGGTTGCTGTAGCAACGTGGTAACCTAACATTTTCACGGTTTTATTTTTTTGTCGAGATATCGATCACTCCGCACGCGAAACGCGACGGCGCCACAAACTTAGAAGCCACCGCAGTTCTTTCGTGAAGTAGGTCGTTGATATTGTTGCGTCTACGCTCGATTCTTTGTGCAGGAAATGACACCCTTTGTGACAACCATCGTCGCCATTTTTAGCTCGAAAACCAGCAGATCGCGCGTCACCGAAGGTGTCGGCGAATTCGATCGCGACCACAATTTCGACAAGGGCCCGTTTTAGGGTCACTCAAATTTTCTAGTCTGATACGACTATACAACTTGATCCCATAGAATCAACCCTTGCACGGGGGGTGCCTCGGGCTTGAAATTTACCAATTTTTCATCTCTTTCTGGCTGTCTCGTGGCATGTATTTCTTTTTTAAATCTGACGTTACAAATGAAACGTCATTTCTTGATTTCAAGTGTAGAACAAAAATAGGTTATTACCTTAGACTCTCTTTTATGCAACTATTTCTTCAGCGTATCAGGGTTAACGAAAATGGCGACGGAGTATAATATTGGAGCATTCAAAGAAATGTTGCAGTTTTTATCCGAGCTATTCGTGATTCACAAATATTCTTCAATTGAAACAAATTCGTGTCCCTTGGCTCTTGTGTTTTCCATTATTTTGAAATAATTTCCAAGTAATATGTATATCGCTCTCGTAAAGTATCGTGAGTAATCTTTATTATTTCGACTCTTTGATTTTTCTGGCCGGTTACGTAACTCTATACCCTTTGACAGAATTTTGTTCGAGTGCTATCGATTAGGCAGAAAGGACGAAATCAGGAGAAAATTAGCGCAACAGACTAGTTAACCAACTAGTGTGCCATCGGCAGACAAAATCGAAATCTGATATCCTACAAGTCCTCTCCGAACGAGGGTAAGACTTTTCTAGGGTCGGATGGGTTCGGACGAAGAGAAACGTAATCCAGCGGCGCGGATATTTGTCTAATGTAGCGAGTCTCGCACACAGGGATCAATAACCTACTCTGCTTTTCTCGTAGTAACAGCACAGGTCGTAGCGTCAACATAGTCCCCCAACCTTCTTCTACACCGTTTCATTATTTTCTTGACCCATTAGCATTTCCATATAAATACAATATATTATACGATTCAATGTCAACGAAAGTTTATACTATTTTAACACACAAATTCGTCCTATAATGTTTATTTCTGTCCTTCAAGTCGAAAATAAAGAAAATAAAATAAAGAATCGAAATAAAAAGGATACATTTGTTCACAAAATATGTTATACTGGAAAATAGACTACTGTCCCATTCTTTACACACACACACACACACACACACACTCTCTCTCTCTCTCTCTCTCTCTCTCTCTCTCTCTCTCTCTCATTTTTTAGGTAACATAAATGCATACTTTAGACGAGACATTGTGTTGATCCAAATTCGCAGTTCTAAATATATCGAATCGAGTATAAAGCTAACGAGTTTAACCTTCGTCATTGACGCAACTCGTACATGCATCAGTCCTTCTTCTTGAAATTTTCGAATTTTCATATTTTCCTTCCAACTCTATTGGTCAGCGATTAAAAAAGAAAAAAGCAGAATCACTGCCAGCAAGCATATAAATTCGTTCAACGAGAAAACTCTATTTTGCATGAGTCCGTGGTGCATCGTCATCAACGATTCTTATAACAAACACGTGGTATCGCTTACTCAATATCAATTCAGGCCAATTAGACCTTGAATCATAATTGCTACCATGTCTAGACTTTGGTTGCAACGCGTGCCCGCGAACGAATTATTGCGACAAAACGATTCGTTTATCAACAATTGGTTAAATTATATCTGCCCTGCTCTGCTAGCTGTCTCTTTTTGTGTATATTTTGAAAATTCACGATCACCAAGTCGTAAGAAACTAAAATATTCTATGATTGTTCCGTTTCACGCTTTGTACGCTTCGTCTTTCAGAATACTAATAACACGTTTTATTCTTCTTGCAGGGAAAATTTTGTTATTCTACGTGATTTTCTATGCCGTACTTGCTGGTTTCTTCGGTGCTATGTTGACCGTTTTCTATCAGACGTTAGACCCGAAGCAACCGAAATGGCAACTGGACAATTCTTTAATTGGAAGCAACCCTGGACTCGGTTTCAGGCCTATGCCGCCTGCGAGTAACGTCGAGAGTACCTTAGTTTGGTACAAAGCTAGCGACGAAGGTAACTTTTTGCACTGGACCAGGGAATTGGACAACTTTCTCGAAGGTAATTTACATTGTTTCACATTTATTTACACATGTACATATTATAGATTATCGTAGTATCTGTAACATGTTCGATGCCAACGGTATAGCCTTCCTTTCGAATTTATTGTTCAAACTCATAGAAACGATACTCTACACAGCGACTTCGAGGTGGTACTAGACGCCGCTATTACATCTATATTTACAACTGCATAATATAACATATTAACAAATTAACGTGTAACAGTGAAATAAACAATTCAATTAAATAGATAGTGTCAGTTCGGTACAGCGATTAGTAAGTTGTTATCTTCCTCTAAACTTCGCTAGTGCGAAACAAGAAAGAAATCTAGGTCGTTCATATAAATTATCAAAGTCATGTTATACAATGTAATCGTTATTAGAGCAATGTTTTTATTGATCTTTTATCAATTGAATGAATTTAATCGAATGAATTCATTATGTCGTACCAGCAGTTTAGTTATCAAATATAATCTACATAATACAAATAATTCATACTATGGAAAATTAATAAGTGATACTCGGCACATTGTCATCCAATTCTGCGGTTCATCTGAACTTTAGGTTTACAAATAGTCTCCGTCATATGAAATACCAGTTTTAGTAATACTTGAACTCGACACGAGGACAAATACACTTGTCTTGGTGAATCGGTTACTTTGTTGTTGTTGTTGTTGTTGTTGTTTTTTCTCTTTGTTTTTTGCACAAAAGAAAACAACTAGACAAAGTACAGTATTATTCGTATGTTCTCGCAATGGTCTTCCTGTATTTCTGTTTGAATTTAAATATTTCGATCTAAGAAGGTTATTAAGGTAATTAATTGAAAAAATCTTTGACGTCCAAAATTCGTGCAGTGGGTATTAAGTGGGTGTCTGTACACCACTCTGGAGTGACATTATTCTCATAGGTATATTAAGATGCTAATATTAACCGATAAACACGAAAATCTCTTTTGTCCTAACTAAGCAGTTACGTCAGGGGAGTGTTAAATCTGGTCAAGGTGACATCAATCTTGGGATCAGTCTTTTAAAAGACTGCTTCTTTTCGCTTGTAGTTTCTTGTAACGGTATCGTTTTCTTGCAAATTACGTTTCCTCGAATTGAATCTATTTTTCATGTCGCATTCAAGTCGAAAATTCGAATCTATGGTAATCGCAAAGAAAAACAAAAAGCGTAGGCGGCAAGTGCAGAAATATTTTCTCGGTGTTGTCATTAATTTCTTCCAACAGTCGTAAAGCCGTTGAACACGTTCCTGGAAGCTATATCGACATACATTTTTCTTTCTCTTTTTTTTTTTTTTCTTGACGTCTTGCGATGTGTTTTACTACGAATAACAGATTGTATAACGCTGAGAATTATCATTAATTAAGACGAGGCACTTTTACGCAATATAATTGCGCCGGATCAGATACGATATCTTTCGTGTTTACAATAAAGAAAACCAATTGTATAAATGGAAATGTCATATTTTCGAAAGTAAAAACGGAAACAGTTTGGAAAAGTTGTACAGTTGAACAAGGAAATGACTTTAATGAAAATGTAATCCAAATAGCAATACTGTTATTCCTTTTTTGTGTAATGTAGAAGATGCAAGAATTTTTTTAACCATAATAAACGGTGCTTCTTGAATATTATAATAATGAATAATGATTAGTGAAATGTTCTCCCCTTAAACATATGTCGTTAATCATGAATTGTATTCAAAAGATTACACAGATTCTGTCTATCGTTCTAACAAATAGAAATAGAAATTTCAATTAGTAATCTGAATTCGTAGCGTGGCGCAATTGTTCGTACAAGACGCATATCAATGTATCTTGACTGTCTCTCGTTAAAATGGAAGCAGATGGTGTTTGTTCGTTCTCGTACCTGCTTGCAATGTCACGCACGAAATATCAGAGTTCACTTTTAAGCGAATCTGTTATTTAAAGAATTCATTTCGGATTTCTTCAGAATACCGTAGTTCTCCCACCTTTTCAAATGGCACTAAAAGGAGGGTGGTTTGCGACTATTGGAAGCCAGCAGGGCCCGGCAAGGTTTGCGATGTAGACATGACGTCGTGGGGACAGTGCACGAGGGAAAACAAATACGGCTATAACAAGTCTGCTCCTTGCATTTTCTTGAAGCTTAACAAGGTACGTTTACTCTTATCAAATGCGTTTCTAACTATTCATTCCGTTTTCGAGAACGGAAGGTACTCGAGAACAAGTTTCTGCCTTACTTTTGGTAAATAAAAGTCCGTTGTTTCAATAGAAGAATACAGAATATTTCATTCAAAGTACTTTCCATCGTCAGCTACAATTTTCTCCCAGTTTTCGCGTGAACAAGCGAAAGTAATCCAATCGTCGAGCCATTTTTTGAGATGTTTGTAAGAACCGAAATAATGCTGGGAAAAGCCATGCTGCCATTGATCGGAATAAATGGCAAAACTATGGGGCTACGTCTGGCGAATATGCCGGTTGTGCTAGCACGTCCCATTCAACGCAGTAGCAGTTGTAACAGCGTATGCAGAATCAAATTTCACAGGAACCCTTCTTTAGTTGCCGTTCTTCCGATGGTGCAAAAATTCTTTTCAATTTTGCGTTTGCAATTTTTTATATATCTTTTATATTTTTTAATATATATATATATATATATATATATATATATATATATTTGTATGTATGTATGTATGTATGTATATGTATATATACTTACTAAATACAAATAATACTAAATACAAATCAAAGACTATCCTTCGGGAAAATTACGAGAATGTATAGAAAAACGTTCTGCTAGATTAAAAATTTTCTGAATGTTTCAAACACAGATCAAGAAGAGAAGACTAATGAGGGAAAAGTAAAAAAGTGGAGAGGAGAGGCGTCACGCATAGAAACACGCTGCCATTGTGGTGTGCTGTTCTAATCTTAAGTGGGCGTAGCCAACAAAAAGTTAACGGCCGGTGGTGTTAATTTTAATTGCAGATTTTCGGCTGGGAGCCAGAATATTATAACGACACGAAAAATCTGCCAGACACCATGCCATCCGATCTTCAGGAACACATCAAACAGGAGGAAGTCGCGAACAGGTTGGACACCGTTTGGATATCGTGTGCTGGCGAAAATCCAGCCGATGTTGAGAACATGGGAGCAATTCAGTACATTCCACGTCGTGGCTTCCCTGGCTTCTACTTCCCCTTCAAAAACACCCCTGGATATCTGAGCCCTCTCGTAGCTGTTTTCTTCGAGAGACCTAAATGTAAGAACCCTTTCTTATCGGTAGACTGCGGATTTTATGCATTTGCGACAAAGGTGGGTGGGTGGATGATGGGTGGTTCGATTCATAACAGTAAAAGGCTAAAAAGGCCCTACCAATTATTAGCCACTTGTTTCTTACTTTTTCAATTCACAACAAGTTATTAATATCGAATGTAATACGTTGAAATTGTGAACAGTCACAGAAATAAATTACGACCTGCGTAAATTCGAAAAGAGTTGTGTCATAGTCGTGTGGGATCGACAACCCGCGTGTACGTATTAATTAGCGTTCGGTTGCTACAGCAGCGTGTTCGAAGATTAGAGCAGTGGAAGAATAAAGGCCTGCTCCTTGCGAGCGATTCAAGTGTCCTTTTCCGTGTTAATCTTGAACTCGATCAATTTGATTTTTCAGACGGTGTACTGATCAACATCGAGTGCAAGGCCTGGGCGAAGAACATCTTCCACGACAGATACGACAGGCGCGGCTCCGTACACTTTGAGCTGATGGTGGATTAAGCGCAGCACTTGCCCCACCTTTTGCAAGACCACTACCAACCGAGTCCAAGAAATATGTAGGAGGGAAGGAGAATAAGACAAATTTCTTTTTTAATCAATCTCGCTGCTGGCGGATCGTGACCACTCCTTCTTTCCTCCGGTTATCTCTGCCGACGATACCGCCCTAGCCGCGTTTCTTCTCGTCGTATTTACCGTAGATCCGTCAGGCGCTCATAATCATGTATTCACCCATTTTCATCGTCGAACTGATTCTCTTCATTCTGATCTTTAACATCGCCAACTCATCGTCGCGCTTCTTACTACCATTCAAAGGAAATCGTTGTTCGCGTTCATTTCTCTCTCACGAAGGCACACACACACACACACACACACACACACACACATGTACACGTACACGTGCACGTGCAGGACAAGCGAAATACACACGTACACGCGCACGCACCACAGGTACATGAAAAGGACATATACATAGAGAAAAGATAGACAGAGACAGACACCGGTATACACACGCAGATAAGGAGTTCTCTTATCGATCGACGCTTCCACGGCAAATGGTTTATCACAGAACGGTAGAACGGATCCGTGTAAAATTGGCTATACACAAGCTGTAGACACTGGATAATTCACGTACGGCATACGCGAGCGTATGTGTCGGGATGCACAAAAACAAAAGATAAAAAACAAAATACAAAAAAAAAAAAGAAAACCGAAAACACAGTTAAGCGGAAAAATTCTGCACAAAACGAGTGGCGGTATCTCTTCTTTCTATCGGGGGCGAAGGGGAGTGGTCGTACTGTCAGGATCTAAGTATCGTTCGGGGTATCCGTTGGAGCGTGTAAGAGGTTTTCCTTACTGTTTTGCCCCTTTTGCGAGTTTTTCGCTTTTCGAGTACACCTAAACGAATTCGTTTATCGCGTGTCGTTCCGTTACATTACGTCACGTCACGTCACGTCACGTCACGTGTTACATTGTTACGATTACGTTACGTTACGTCGCATTACCGTTCAGATTCTCTCCTATTCCGGTCTCGTCGCAGACATTGTGGGGGAGGATCGCGCGCGTGGCGTTCTGATATGTATTTCTATATTTGACGTTCATTTCTCTCAAACTCGTTGGTACTCGCCTAGTTGACGAGGCCGCTAACGTGTAGGGTACACCGAGGATAATTGTTACTCTTAGTTCGTGCCACGTAGACGTATTATACGAAACAAGAGATATAAATTAGTGGTCTTTACGCCCGTCTGTACGGTGCACCCGGCACGGTGGAACTTTTGATTTTGAATTCCACGAAGAAGCTCTCGGTCGCGGCTCTCGGCGAATCTTGATCGAAAGTTCCGCCGTCTCGGGCCTGGAACGCGACGAACGCCCGAACAATCGAAATTCACACGCGTTTGGGAATAACGAGAGGGTTGAAAGGGGTCCGTCTCTCTTCTTGCCGAAACGAGGGGGACGGACGATCGATTTCGATGCGATTCGGCAGAATTCGGTGGATTCGTGCGGTGGAACTTTTGATTGGAAATCCCCTAATTAAAGTAACTCCCTTGATTCGTTTGTCACGTTTGTCATCTCTGCAGACTTTGCGAGATCGGTTGAGACTTTGCGAACGGCGGCGTCGGAATCGGTAGAGCGTTGCTCGAACGATCTTGTCGAGATGGAAAAGTGCCGTTGTTTCTCCCCGTTCGACGAACGGGGATCGGCGTCTTTTTGGATTTGAATTTCAAGTTCCGCCAGTGCGGGGATAGACTTGTGTCGTCGTTCGGCATTCGGCGAGCGTAATCGATGGTGGTAACCGTGGAGCGGTAACTAGATTGCGAATCGATTTCTTCGTGATGGAACGCGGGGCTCGGTATTGTCGAACGGAAATTCTGAATCGGTTTTCAAAACCAAAATGCCAACGGACGCGCGGTGACTGTTGTTCGTCGTTGAACGATCGAATGCAATATTTACATCTAAATCCGTGTTGTATCCTTGTTTTCTCGCAACAAATTGCTCAAACTTAGAAACGCGGGGAATTTGCGAATTTGATCGAGTTCGGTGAATCTATTCGTACGTATTGTTACCGCCACTGGCGTTAGCGAACGCAGAGGCTCGCGTGCGCGCCAGTCGAATCAATAGCAAATAACAGCCATCAGGAATATATACCAAAGTTTGGTTGGATTTCGATTTGTCGAGAAGCAGCGCGCAGACTGCACGGGAAAAGATTAATCAGCCTAGTGATAACCGTACGACACCGTATGGAATATGTATTTATGATTATATTGTACCGCATGATAATATCTAGTGCTAGTCCACGCAATCATATAGTCGATAGGTTGTATCATACAGTCTGGAGATCAGAGGAATCGTATTCTATATCGGCAGTGATATATACATGTATATGTATATATATATATATATATATATATATGTATATGTATATATCATAATATTCAAAGATTTTCTGCGACGAATCGAAATGCGCTTTACCTGTCGGTCACGCGATTCGACATGTTTTTATTGAGCGAATCCATTCAATACTTTTCGAATTGACACGCACAACGTCGTGTACCATCGATGATCATAAGACACCGACCGACTCCCCCTATGGTTCAGCGCGGCGTAACGAAACGCGTCGAGTCAATCGTTTCTTCATTTTTTTCTTCTCTTTTCTTCTACGACGACTACTCGTGTCACGCGATCAAAATCATGTTATGGAATATCTGCTCCCTGATCTCCCGTCTTTGTGGCTTGTATTTAGAAAAACAACAAAACTGGTTGTCCCGAGAGCTTGTTCGTTTTTCGAAAGACAGCGTTTACGCGGTGGTCGTCGCCCCTTTGCATATCTGGATCCTTGGCTCGCGGTCTCTACTCCCATGGAACGCACTCATCGACCGGGTGAGGCTACGGTGGGTGGGGGCTACGTCACGGATTTCGATACTAACCGAATAAACAAAATCGAGGAACCGTAAACTCCTCTTTAATTGTTGTCCAGATTACGCTTATACGTTCACTACCGAAATCATACTGCCAAATATGTTCACTACCAAAAATATAATCTGTTACCTGTTACATACACGCATGTACGATGTTTGTCCTTGGAATATTTTATTCGAAAGTTTTAGTATTCGTTGCACTCTGTGTTGTTTTACCTTCCGTATAACTATTGTACGCTATACGAAATAGAGAAATGGAAAATATACATGTAGCCGAGCGGCTCTCGCGTACCGTCAATCTTCCTTTGGAATTGCTCTTTCGAAACCGATCGATCCTGATAGTATGAACGACGATGCCGAGGTATACTAATCAAGCATCCAAAGCGAGTTCTAGTGAGATTTTCGGGTGAGAGAGCGTAACAATAACAACAACAACAACAACAACAACTACTACTACCACTACTACCACTATTACTACTACTACTACTACTACTACTACTACTACTACTACTACTACAACAAACAACATCAACAACAACAAAAATAAGGCCATTCCACATCCGGCTAGAACAGTAAGTGGACGAAACGATAGTACAAAAGATTCAAGATTGAGCGATCCGAACGGGCGGCGACTTCGACTGTGAGCGCTGGCCGGAAGAAATCAATAATTTCATTGCCACTTATTAATTGTTGTAAACGAGCGATTGTTATTATTATTTTCTTGGGTCCTCGCCCGGAGCCACGTTGAAATAAGAAAAAAAAAAACTTAAAATAGATTATTCGTCAATGATACTATTAACTTTTAAGAACAAAAAAAGAAAGAAGCGAGAGAGAGAGAGAGAGAGAGAGAGAGAGAAAGAGAGAGACCGAAAAAGGATGAAAGAAGAGAACGGAGCGCATGAAAAAAAAAGTAAACAGACAGTGTTGATGATGCTGATGATAATGATGAATCGCACGGCGGTATAATGTTCTATTAGGAATTATTACACGTGTATAGAGCACCGATCGAGACCGACCATATAATATTCAGCGTTGTGAATGAGTTGTTTCTAATAATATGTATCGTTGAAACGATACGATCAACGCTTTCCGTAAGCGCCGACGAGAGAGAGAGAGAGAGAGGGGGGGGGGAGCAGTTTGGTATTTGAAGGGGAATAACTAGTCATCGAATCAGACTCGGTATTGCGTAGGGCAGTCCCGCTCAGGAAGCCGTGTGATGTTGGCGGGAAAAAGTATTGTCATCGGCTGAATGATCGAATGGAGAACCAAATTCTCTGGCCGCACGGGCGACAGCTGAACGGGACTGATGTAGGGTAACCATGCTTCGAGTCTCTTCGGTCGCCGCGTAGAGCGTTCGCTTATTCGAGATCGAGCGGGCGAAATCCAGAGAAACGATACGAAAAAGCTGGTACATGAACACACTGCGTGTCCGTTATCCGAACTGGTCCAAGTACTCGGTCGAACCACTCCGCTATCCCGCAAGCTACTTTCATTTTCCAGACGCTCTATCTGGGACATGTTTCCTGTGTGATAATTGTTGACTCAATTAGCGCTTTAAGTATGAACGTGTGACGAATGCGTATGAGCGTAGAAATGAAAATTTTGTTGAACAGAAGAAAAAGAAAGAAATCTCAGAACTGTATGCTGTAAAATATATTTAAAAGATATATGAGATTATACGTACAGTACATGTAAAGCATCGAGCATGTGTGTATACGTACGTGATGTACATACAGTGCATGTATAATATCAGACGTATACACATATGTGTATGCGCATATGTATACGTACGTATGTATGCATACTCGACGCGATGGATATATGTATTATCGTGATTAATTACGATATTATAAATACACGTAAGATATTACTACCAAAGATAGAGTTTCTGAGTAATCGATAATTATTAGCAAAGTTTTGACAGAACCCGTCATAACGTACGAAAGGTGAACACTAACGACGAACAGATGATTACGAAAATATTGTTCTAATTAACAAAAAGAAAGAAAAGATTAATCTTAGCAAGTATGATTAAGTGGAATTCGTATATTGTAACGTATACAGGATGCGACCGAAAGTATGATGCAGATATAAGCACGAGATGATAACTTTCACAACGATACGTTGATACCGTGGAATAAAACGTTTTTGGTCGAGGTTTAGCTTTCAACTAAATCGAAAATTCATTGCATATGCATGGCTGACGGTCGTTGAGCAATATTACGATGCTTATTCTGTTTATATTCACTGTTTATGCGATTTTTACGAGTTGCGTGATCGGCGGAAGCGTACCGACTAATCTCTCAACGAGGTTTCATTCGATTGAAAATGTTTGTTCAGACTTATTACGTCCTTAGCGTTGTATCTAAAGTTGGATTAATTTCTTGAATTTTTTCGATATATGATTAAAACGTTACACTAATCGATTCGGATTTTTTGAACCAGTCAACACACGAGTCGCGTAGCCATCCTACACGAATATAATACGAATTATACTGTTGCTCGATTACCATTGGCTGCGCAGGCAGTGTCGCCATACCAGGGGAGGGGTGCACGTGTTACGGGGAAAAAGTTACCCTCTCTCTGTGCCAGTACCGCGGTACGAATAGCGCGGTACAACGGGAAATTAGAGTGGACGAACAAGTCTTGATCTGGCGACACTGTGCGCAGCTGCGCGTCAAACCTGAGCTACGGACGAAAACGTTTCTGACAACGGTTCAGATTTATTGTCGGAAAAAACTTGTCATCTTTTGCCCGCTTGTGCCATCATTTCGACCGCAACCTGTATATGCATGTATACCCGTTATATGATTATTCGTTGAATATCAGACGACGCACGTATGTATTAAAATAATTCAGGGTTATCCTATATTACATACGCGCGTTGAGAATCGCTCGTTTCTGCTGAAGATTACTTTATTATCGATACGGACAGTTATACACGTGACAAATCCGGGAAAGAACCAACAAAAAACAAGAGGAGGGAGAGGGAGAGGGAGAGAGAGAGAGAGAGAGAGAGAAAAAAAATAAAAGTTCCAGTATACACATTCTGAGAGGGGAACAGCCGACGAAACGAACGAATATATTTGATACACTATACACACGTGGTCATGAAGCGATATCAGACTTTCTTTATCGAGACATCAGATTCTGTTGATCGTTGTAGATTCATCTGCAAGCCTGCATCCATACCTGACACAAGTTAAAAATTCTCGACTAATTATTAGCGTTTAACGAAACGATCAAGTCTCAAGTATTCCTCCCAGTGCGAATCACCTGTGAAGCCAAGAAATGTCTATGATTCAAAGAGTGTCGCGAGAGATATGTATATTGTGTTGAGAGAAAAAGAAAAGCGATGCTCGTACCGCGTACGGGCTGCGTTCATTCTTCGTGTACCATCGTTGCTTTCTATTTTCAAGGGAAGAGGATCATCAAAGAAAGTTAACCGAACGTGCTGTTACCACGTAAACTAAAAAATGTTGTTCGAAAAAGAGGAGCGCGCCTCGCAAAAACGGAGGATGCTACCGTAATGTCAGAAAGGCATTGTCAGTCGTTTCATGTCACGACGCAAGAATTCCACCCCGCGGTGTTCGATCGCATTTTATCACGGATCCATGACGACCTGAATTTAGAGAGTTAGTATCACCAGGAACTCGGATGGTTCCAAGCAGTGTCGCCAGATGAGGGGGGAGGGAGCACGAATCGAGGGGAAAAGGTTACCTCTCTCTCTCTCTCTCTCTCTCTCTCTCTCTCTCTCTCTCTCTCTCTCTCTCTCTGTCTGTCTGCACCAGAGTATGCACGACAGAGACGAAACGCGTCACACGAACGAGCGAGTCGTGGCGAAAGTATAGGGGGAATAACGCGGTCGAAAGGGAAATTAGAGTGGGGGAACAAGTCTTGGTCTGGCGACTCTGACGCGAGGTCTTGCTAATATTTACAAGAAACGCTTACATCGGCTGTTTAGAATGTGTCGAACGTCGAGCGTAAACGTGGAAAACATAATGATACTCCGAACGCTGTCGCGTCCGAGACATTTGCCTTTCGCACACTTTTCAAATCGACAAGCTTTCGGTTTAATTTCTTTGCGATGTCGCCCCTGATTTCGAAGCTCAGACGTCGAATCGGCATCGAGATCTTTAATCATGGACACCTGGTAATGACTCAAGAGAAAATGGTATGGCTGTTGACATCATTATGCTTGAAATGTGTTATGAAAAATAAACAGAATGTACAAAAAAACTTGTTTCATTTTTTCAAGTCCTTTCCTACCCTACCCCTCTTATTTCTCTTTATTTGAGCGCATTAAAGCTAGTTTTCAACGTTAACCCGTGTTAGAATTGGTTTTCGCAGAGATTTTCAATCCTAACCGCTTCGGTTCGGGTAGGCCTGCGGATTGCGAAATCTTTTTTCCTTTTCTTTAACCCAAACCGCAGACCCTATGTATGTAGCTCTAAAACCTAACCTTAACCCCAAAAACCTAATCCTAACCTCCGACCCTAGCCCTAAAACCTAACCCTTATGGGAATATCGGCCAGAATCATTTGTTCTGTTCTTTAGGGGTTGGATATTAACAGAGAGGAAACGAGAGTGCTCACGACCGGGATTATAGTGTCCACTAGTCTAATTTGTAGCTGTTTGTAGCTTCGACTGGAACCTGCATCATCTTATGTGCATCATCAGCAGCGGATTCCAAATAATGGTAGAGTGAATGCTACTTCTATGTTAACAGAGGCTCTTCTATGTAGGCTCTGATCAGCTCTGATCCAGCCTAAAAGATGATGCAGGTTCTGGTCCAGGTTAAAAAGTTGATACAGGTTCTGTCAGGTGTATAGTCTATGGCCGTGCGTTGCCATGTGGCTGAGCCATTAGGTATTACACGGTTGGATACCGTTGTAGCGTGGCCAGTTGACCACGCGAACATAGCTAGATATATATAGTATCGATTAATGGCGCGGAGAGGCAAATTTAAATGTAAGATGTAATCGCGTATTTAATTCATATGTATTAAATTTGGGCGCGATAGTTTAGAGTAGGTAAAGAAAGACCGGGAGAGTTCCATAGAGATCCTTGACGAAATTCGAGTCGGCGAAACTAATTGCGGAATTTAGAGGAAGTCACGCAGCCTCTTAGAGTAGCTTCTCCAATTCTACATAAATTAGGGATAGTCGAAGTCCGGAATCAGTTAAGGACAAGAGGTCATAAATTCTGAGTCAAGGACCTCTTGGAACTCCCTCGGACCTCTCTCCTGTTCGGTCCCACATGGCCCCACGTCCCTTGTTTTGGCGGGGCTTCACCCTCATGCGTACCCCACTCCCGTGCGTGCGCTATTAAGATCCACCCACTACCAATCACCATCAAGCAGCAACCGGAAGACGAGTGATCCGACGAATCAACGCCTAGTCAGAAGATCCCAATTTTCCTATTGGCTAAGGAAGCGAGACGAGAAGGAAGACGCTAGAAAAAGGATTCGAAGCTCCAGGATGAGACAGAACTCGTTGTAGAACTGAGGGAGTTACATCTTCTATTAAATTCTTCAACAGTTTTTTCGCCTTTAACTCTGTGTACAAAGTTTATTTCTTAACTTCCACGAGCAGAGCGCTTCAGCGCTCCACGGGCACTCGAACCCACAACCAAAATCCCTATTCCACCACACTGCGACGCAACACTTGCTATAGCTTCCTGCCCCTATATATCTCTCTATCCTGCTTTTTCCCTAAGACTGACTTTAGTTTTTTTTCAGCTCGAATCTTTCTTTTCCGCAGTAATTTGCCCTTTTACTTGGTTTTCTACGGTGATGGGCGTTTAGGAGCTGCAGTAGTCCTTAACCCCCTCCCCCTCTTTGCTCTCAGGGTCCACCTTTTAATATTATTATTTCATTTAAGTCGAGTCTGAGATATTTTTCTCTTTTTCTTGTCGTGCGGCTGACTGAATCGCCCCGGATTACTCCCTCCAGTTTAGAAATCTAATCTGCTTTTCTCAATTAATTTTTTTTTAGCTTCTAGGAGAGATAAAAGCCGAGTCGGCGAAGCCGACGAGGCGCAAAGTCGCCGCGATGCAGCGACTTCGCGCCGAGGAGGGGCCTAATCTTCCGAAACAAGTCTTAAATTGATCTGTGCGTCCTTCTCCTTCTTTTCGATCCCTTCCTTTTTTCTCCTAAAATCCTTCGTTTCCGAGAAAAAGCATCCTCCTGCTATTTCTAAGCACTTTTTGGAAATTTTTTCTTACTCCCTCCGACCTCCTACGCCGTGACGTATTGGTTTAGCATCGACAATGCGTAGCCGCAAAAAAATTTTTTTCTTTTTTTTTTTTTTTCTCCCCGCTCAAAATTGGTAGCTATTGATAAACTATTGATATGAATATTAATGAACTATTGATGTGTGCACTGATATCACTCCCTACTATACCACTTTATTTTATTTTCTTTAGAAAATTATTAAGAAACACTGAGATTGCTCATTCCTCAATATTTCTACTCCACTCCACTCGCGGTTTATGCAATATCAAAACTCTAACTAACTTTCTTCTCTAATGACTTCCTACAGAGAAGTTTCCTTACACACAATAGTCCTAACCCTAACCCTAAAAACTTAACCGTAACCAACAAAAACCTAACCGTACCTCCAATAAACCTAACCCTAACTATTCACACTAGCCCTAAAACCTATCCCTAATCCTAAAAGTTAACCCTAATTACCGAAAACCTAACCCTAACCCTAAAAAGTTAATCCTAACCACCTACACCCTAACCCTAACCTTTCCAAAACTAACCCTAACCCAAACCCGGCAAAACTAACCATAACCCTCCGAAAACTAACCCTACCCCCCTCCCAAAACCTAACCATAACCTTCCGAAATCTAACCCCAACTTTCCCAAACTAACCCTAACCTTCCAAAAACTAACCCTAACTCTACAAAAGTAACCCTAACCTTTCAAAAACTAACCCAAACTCTACAAAACTAACCCTAACCCTCAAAAAACTAACCCTAACCCTCCAAAACCTAACCCTAACCTTCAAAAACTAACCCCAACCTCCCAAAACTAACCCCAACCTTACCTCCTAACCCTAACCCTAACCTTCCAAAAACTAACCCTAACTCTACAAAAGTAACCCTAACCTTTCAAAAACTAACCCAAACTCTACAAAACTAACCCTAACCCTCAAAAAACTAACCCTAACCCTCCAAAACCTAACCCTAACCTTCAAAAACTAACCCCAACCTCCCAAAACTAACCCCAACCTTCAAAAACTAACCCTAACCCTCCGAAAACTAACCCTAACCCACCAAAACCTAACCCTAACCCTCCGAAAACTAACCCTAACCCTCCGAAAACTAACCCTAACCCACCAAAACCTAACCCTAACCCTCCGAAAACTAACCCCAACTTTCCCAAACTAACCCTTACCTTCCAAAAAAAAAAAACTAACCCTAACTCTACAAAAGTAACCCTAACCTTTCAAAAACTAACCCTAACCCTCCGAAAAGTAACCCCAACCCACCAAAACCTAACCCTAACCCTCCGAAAACTAACCCTAACCCCCAGAAAGGGTTAGGGTTAGGGTTAGGGTTAGGGTTAGGGTTAGGGTTAGGGTTAGGGTTAGGGTTAGGGTTAGGGTTAGGGTTAGGGTTAGGGTTAGGGTTAGGGTTAGGGTTAGGGTTAGGGTTAGGGTTAGGGTTAGGGTTAGGGTTAGGGTTAGGGTTAGGGTTAGGGTTAGGGTTAGGGTTAGGGTTAGGGTTAGGGTTAGGGTTAGGGTTAGGGTTAGGGTTAGGGTTAGGGTTAGGGTTAGGGTTAGGGTTAGGGTTAGGGTTAGGGTTAGGGTTAGGGTTAGGGTTAGGGTTAGGGTTAGGGTTAGGGTTAGGGTTAGGGTTAGGGTTAGGGTTAGGGTTAGGGTTAGGGTTAGGGTTAGGGTTAGGGTTAGGGTTAGGGTTAGGGTTAGGGTTAGGGTTAGGGTTAGGGTTAGGGTTAGGGTTAGGGTTAGGGTTAGGGTTAGGGTTAGGGTTCAGTACGATTCGAGTCCTCGCAGGAGACAGTCGGGAAACCCGTACTTCAGATCGGTTCCACGCTTTTTTCTGAATTAAAAGAGGAAATTAAATTGAATAACAAATTTAGTATATAAAGTAAATAAATTGAAGCAAAAACTAATACGGTTTTATTGATGAAAAAGGTAGAAACCAGTGGATAAAAACAGATTTGTGCTAAGTGGACACTTTTTGGGAAATTAGTTACAAATACTGTAAAAGTGTAGTGGTGGACAAACTTTGCCAAGGGGAAAGCCGTTAAAATACGGCAGAAGCTGCCGGGGCGGTTCCCCCCCTTAAAAGTAAAGTAAATAGTTTAAACAATTAGGAAAGTAGGAAAAATAGATTTCGTTAGCTTTAGTTGAAAAATAAAGGGATAGTTAGAGTAGAGTAGAGTAGAGAATAGTAAAGGGTAATACTTATAGCAAATAGATACAAATTATATAATTAGAATTTAGTCAGTTAATAAGTTAAGTAATTAAATAAATTAAATTAAATAATAAGTTAAAAGCATTAATAGTAAATAGTAAGTAGGGTATAATAGTATAGTGTAGATGTACGAAGAATAAAATTACGAATTCTAGTTAGAAAGATAGAGACGGCAGTAGAGGGTGAAGCTCCGGCGGCACGTTTCTACTGCTGCTGAAACAAAAGAAAGCGAAAGAAAATTAGTTTAGATACCTGAAGGGATAAAAGGTACACGGAATAAACAATCGGAACGTGTTTAGGGACTGAATAAGGAATAGAAAAGCAACCGCTATAAGAGAAAGTAGAGTTAACGTGCGAGAATTAAGCGAAAAAAGATAAAAAACACGGAAAACAAAAGAAGAATAGGAAAGGTAGAGAATAGGCAAAGTTGATCCGATTAGGCTGAAAATTAATATATAAATATTATCGAGTACGGGCAATAAGTGAAGGGAATTCGGAGAGCTTCTCTCCCCCCTGCGACAGAATTTCGGTTTCCCCCTCCCCTTTCTGAGATATTGGAAAAGGGAGGGTCGTTTTGAGGGAGGACCGGAAGGGAAAGTAGGGGAACAGGTAGAGGGTGCCGAGCCCTTCGAAACGAGCCGTCACACGACCTAATCAGATGAAGTAGAGTTTGGCCATATACCGGGTGTCCGAAAGGCACTTAGACGAAACCGGATAAACTGAGGTCGTGGGTCCCCTCAGGGGGCAAGAAGGGACAGGGGGCGATAGAAGGGGAATAAGAATTCCCCAGGGTGAAAAAATTTCGCCGATACCCCCCCTTTTTCACGAAAAACAGGCCCCTGCTAGGCGAAATAGACGTCTGACCGAAAAACTTTCTTCAGACCGATCGACACACACCTCGAGACATACACGAACGAAAAATAAAAAGTGGGGGTTCGCTAACGGAAAACCCCCTCTTCGCTCTTGGGCGGAACATAAAAAAGCAGCTTTTTCGAAGGAAAAAAGGGTTAGAAAGCGAAATTAAGGAAGCTATTACTAAGTATACCGTGCGCGCTGTACTTAGTAATCCGTTTCAACCCAAATTCGATACGTTTTGAAAAAATTAGTACGTCGAGTTTCATGCGGTAACTCAGTTTATTTTAAGCGAGCGAACGTAGTTTTTTAAATAAAGATAAGGCGATAGAAATAGGTTGCGATCAAGCGTAAAATTAGAATAGTAAGATAGAATTAAGTTTAGTTAAATCGAATAGTTTTAAGTTAAGAATTTTGTCATAATCACGAGTTGCAAAAGTTAAAATACAGAGGAAATTTCGATATTAATCTCTATTCTAGTTTCTTATCCCAGATCAACCTCCTGATTTATATACCTATAAGAATTAGGATAAGGAAAGGAACGAAGGGGTAGGACAGGATAAGATAGGGATAGCTATTGAAATAAAATATAAAAATCCCTTCTGATAGGTGAGGAAAGTTTAGGAATAAGGGGGGGGCGTAAGCCCTCGAGGGAGAAATTATGGACAAATTCTTTTCTCCCAAAACCCCGAACACCACGGATAACAAAAACCTTCCGGTCGAACAAAAAATGGAAAAAACGGGGGAAAAAAGACAGAGGTCAAGTAAGGACGAGGAAGACTCGGGATCTAGTACGGACGCGTCTTTTGTATCCCCGGTGGTGAGGAAGCAGAACAAAAAAACCAGGAAAGAAGATAATTTAAATAAAACAGTTTTGGATATCTCATCGGATGAGGAGGAGGGGAGTAACCAGGAAGACATCCTACAAGCAATAAAAGATTTGGGAAAATTATTAGCCAAAACTAAAATATCAACGAGAGAATTAAAAAATTACACTGCGGATCCTAACAGTAAAACTAAAAGCATTATTAAACTTCATGCTGGCCAGGCTGATAGAAATACGGAATCAATTATAATTAAATTAAAAAATATAGAACTAAGATTAGAAAATAAAAAATTAAAGGATAGCATTCATCTTAGGGATATAGGTACCCAGAGCTCGCCTGCCCAGACCGGATACGGCCCTACGGCAACCGAGGAAACGAAACCCAGGGGAGGAAAGGGAATGAACACAGGGAAAAAAGGAAAACTTCCAAGAGGTGGAATTACAAGCGAGGACCGAGATACGGAAACAGAAGACGACAGGATAGAAAGAAGAAGGGAAGAAAAGGGTTATAATACAGATTATCAAGAAGACAACCCCAGAGAAGCCGAGAAATTCACACTAGTAGAGAGGAAAAAGAAGGCAGAAGAGAAAAGACAAGCGAATAAAAAGAAGAAAGAAGAAGAAGAAGCTCTGAGAAGAAGAAATGAGGAGGAAAGGGAAAGGGAGAGAAAAAGAAAGATCCCGGCACCCCCGAAAACAGAAGCAATCATGATCAAATCTGGCGGAACAAAGACGTTCGCAGATTTATTTAAGGAATTAAAAAATAATGCAGGAAATAAGATGGAAGGCATCCAAACCGTGAGGAAATCGCGAGGCGGAGATTTGATTATTGAAATGGAGAAGGACGCTAATAGTGCAGGGTTCGAAAAAATAGTGAAAGAAACCTTGGGAGGGGAGCACGCCGTCAGAAGGCTAACCCCGAAGGTAGCCTTTGAAATTAAGGACGTCGACCCGACCTTGGAAAGAGAGGAAATAATAGCGGAACTAGCTAAGGAAATCAATTTAGAACTACACGAGGTGGAGCTAAAAACTGCTAGGTTCACCTTCGGTGGGACTAAAACAATTATTATTAATCTTCCGGCGAAAGCCTTAGAAAAGCTGGAAAACAAAAATAAAATTAAAATAGGATTTACCAGCTGCAGAATCACCAGGACGCAGAATTTGGTAAGATGTTTCAGATGTCATGACTTCGGGCATTTATCATACAATTGCAGATTAGATATCCAGGGCCAGGAAATATGCAGACGATGCGGGGTTACTGGCCACCAAATAAACGGGTGCCAGGCGATAAGATGCTGTGTACTCTGCACCAGGAAAGGCATCCCAGCAGCCAAGGCCGAGCATGTCGCGGGGGCGGTAAACTGCCCCCAGTACAAATTATATCTGCAGCAGCTAGCTGGGAGCAATAAATAAAATTCAATTTAAAAATATTACTAATTAATTTGAACCATTGCAGACTGGCACATTGCCTGCTGACCCAGACAGCAATGGAAGAAAAGGCGGACCTGGTTCTGATCTCCGAGCCCCTATTTAACCCGGGAAGCTGGCTATACTCAAAAAAAGGCAACGCAGCATTATGGATCACGGGATACAATGGGAGCAAAAGACAAGAGGATGCGGACAGAATAGAAGACGATTACATAGCCGTAAGAATGAAAAACATAGTATTTATAAGTACCTACCTTTCACCTAACACTACTGAGGAAATATACGCACTAAAAATAAAGAAAATATTAGAGTATGCCAGGCAAGAGAAGTCATTAGGAAGAAGCATTGTCCTCGGGGGGGATTTTAATGCAAGATCTCCCGCCTGGGGCTCGGAGGAGCAGAATGCTAAGGGTACAATCCTCTTAGATTCCCTTCTAAATAGCGGAATCGTCCCGGTGAGGCCCTGGGGAGGACCTACCTTCGAAAGAGGAAGCTCGGTCTCCTATCTGGATTTCGTGGCAGCAACACCTGAGATCGTGGGAAACGATGGTTTGACATCCAGAGTCCTGAACAAAGAGTCGGCCTCTGACCATAAATATATTCTTACGAATCTAAAAATGAAAGAATCTATTAGACCAGAGAATAATCAAAAAATTTACAGGTGGAGAATTAACCCCCAGGGCCTCAACAAACTGAGAGAAACCCTGAATAATATCCTGGAAGAAGAAGAGCTAAATGCAGAGGAAGATTGGACAGTACAAAAACAAGGAAAATTTATAGCCGCAACTATAAGAGCGTGTAACGAGGCAATAGACAAAACAGAGCAGGGCAGGGGAACCGGACCAAGAAATAACCCGTGGTGGACCCCGGAAATAAAGGAAATTAGAAAAAAAGTACAAAACTTAAGAAGAAGAGTACAGAGAGCGAGGAAAAGAAAAAGAGAGGAGGAAAGAGAAATCCTGACGTTCCTTTACAAAAAGGAAAAGAAGAAACTACAATCCACCATAAGTAAGGAAAAGATCAGATCATGGAAGGAACTCTGTGAATCCATTGAAAAGGACCCCTGGGGGAAACCCTATAAAGCCATAATTAGAAGAGCCAAAAAGGGCAACCCCCCGGCGACACTGTCGATGGATTTTGCAAGGGAAGTTATGAAAGGACTTTTTCCACAGGACAATAGTAGAAATAATTGCCAGGAAACAAACAATACTTACCATGATGCGGAGAACAATCATCAAGGCCCAGGAAACGAAGATCCAGATCCGGGTGACAGGGACGACGAGAACCTAGAGGGAGAACCTGAAACAGAAAGAATAAATGAACATCTTCAAAATAATGATTTTCCGGAAATCACGCATGAAGAACTTAAAGCGGCGGCGGCCCTCCTGAAAACAGGAAAGGCAGCGGGTATGGACGGCATACCACCTGAACTAATTAAAATAATGGTACAATTTAGACCGGACAGATTCCGGATATTATATAACAGCATCATCAGAAGAAGTACTATACCATCTGCTTGGAAGGAGGCGAAGACCATCCTGTTAAGGAAAGACGGAAAGGACCCTTCAGAACCTTCGGCGTACAGACCTATATGTATTATAGACTCGATGGCTAAGCTATTCGAATACATACTAAAGAAAAGGATGCTTGAAAAATTAGGAGACGAACCCTTCGATCAAAACCAGTTCGGATTTTCAAAGGGCAAGTCTACTCTCCAGCCCATGGAAAGGATCAGAGCTGCAGCTATTGAATCCTCTAATAAGCAGAGATTCGGGGCTATGATAGCCCTGGATGTTAAGAACGCGTTCAACTCCCTAAAATGGGAAGCAATAATAGAGGAAATGAGGAAGAGATCCCTTCCCGAATACATGGTAAGTTTAATAAGAAATTATTTCAGGAATAGAGTCGTAACGTACCAGACGGAGGAGGGACCGGTAAGGCTCCCTATGTGTATGGGGGTTCCACAGGGATCGGTCTTGGGTCCCCTGCTCTGGAACTTAGTTTACGATGGTCTTCTGAAGCGTCCTCTGCCTCCAATGACGATGAGGTTAGCCTTCGCAGATGACGTCGTAATAATTGCCCAGGCTGCAACTATTAACAGACTTAAAATAAGAGCTGAATCTATAATAGAAGACACCAAGACATGGATGGAAACAGCAGGCCTGGCACTAGCAGGAAGTAAAACGGAAGTCATGATGCTAAACAGGAAGAACGTTGGGGAAAACTTCACTATAAAAATAGACGACATCGAAGTTAAACCTAAATCGCATCTAAAGTACCTAGGCGTCATTTTTGACGAAGGAAAAAACTTTAAAAAGCATATAGAAACGGCTTCCAACAAAGCAATTCGGACGCTGGCTGCCCTGAGCGGCTTGATGACAAACGCGATGAAGGCTAAACAAGCAACCAGAAGACTATATTATATGACTATAGAATCCATCGTGCTCTACGGAGCCCCCATCTGGTCAACGGTTTTGGAAAACTACAGCAGCGGGAGTCTACTCGTTAGAACGCAAAAAATCGCCCTGTCTAGAGTTATCTCGTCATATAGGACTGTACCTGCTCAAACTTTGTGTGTTCTAGCAGGAATCACGCCATGGATATTCAAGATTCAGGAAAGGAGAAAATTGTTCGAATTGGAGGAAACAATTAATAGAGACATAGGAGTAATAAGAACGAGATTGAGAAGAGGGCTCCCCATTCGTGACGACTTCCCAGAAATGGCAGGATTAGAAGAGGGGGACGGATCGGAGGAAGAAATCCTACAGCTCAAGGCAACCCTTAAAAAAGCGGCGAGAAAAACGGTCAAGGATGAATCCATGGTCGATTGGCAAAGAGCATGGGAGACAGAGCTAGTCGGAAGATGGACATTTAAATTAATTCCCCAAATTAAGACTTGGACAGAGAGGAAACACGGAGAACTTGATTTTTATTTAACTCAGGCCCTAACGGGTCATGGTGTCTTTAATGTTTTTAGAAAAAGAATCGGCAAGGCGGTATCCGAGGATTGCTGGTACCATCCAGGAACACCGGACACCCCAGAACATACCTTGTTTTCCTGCCAAACATGGGAAGAAGAAAGAAGGGAACTAAGGACAGCACTGGGCACCAGAGAGGAAGTCCTAGGTCCTGATAACATCATCGACGTCATCTGCAAAGAGCAAATAGCATGGACGGCGTTTGCTACATTCTGCAGGGAAATCCTGCGTAAAAAAGAAGCAGAAGAAAGGAGAAGGGAGCAGCAGGGGCTGGATTCCCAGGAAACAAGGGAAATCGCAGCAGACCTGGAATCGGAGGACCCGAACCGTCTAGCTGGATTATAAAAGAAGTACAAGCTAAGTAGAAATTTAATTATAAGTACAATTGTAAAGTAGATATAAGAAATAGATGTAAAAACCAGTAATTATAGTAATAGGATTAGAACTTCTCTCTCACTCTCTCTCGCTTGCAGGACACTGATGGAGCGGGGGCGGGGGGACCCCCCCGATGCACTCGTGAACAAAGGACGAATAGACATAGCGGATCCAGGACAGGAAACGAACCGCGGGGTGAAATGTGGACCAAGGCCTGTGAAAGAAGCTGGAAAGCGGGACCAGGCTAGGGAAAGCAGAAACCTCAAGGCAACCTGAGACCAGAATCGCTGCCCTTCGAAGCCTCACCGGAAAGCGCATCGGGGCTGGCTGAAGAATCAACCCCCCCCCCCCCCCCCCCGTTTCTCTGCCATCAGGTAGAAACAGCAACATCACTGCGCATTTAGCGTAAACGTGCTCATGCGGGCGAGAGAGAAAATCAGAAAATCAAATAGCGAGTGAGAAAAATAAGAGTAAATAGACAACATATGTATAGAAAATTAGGCTAAAGTAGTATGCGAAAAAATTAGAAATAGGTATAATAGGGAAAATAGAGAGGTAGTATAAAAGTAGAATAATTATGTAAATAGTATATTAGAATAGATCGCTAGTATAAAGAAACTCGACGTACTGCACATCAGGTGAAAAGCGATTACAATTTTAAAAGGGTACAGGAAGTCAATATAGAAGGATCTAACTAGGCTTAAAAAATGAAAATTAAGTAGCCGAGCAGCTACGGATGGGACAATGGTTAATATGGTATCTGAAGATAATGCTAAAATAGGAGAGGTAGAAAAACATAAGAAGATAGCAAAGGCAAAAACGATCCGATAGGAGCAAATGCTCGATAGTAGTATACGTTAAATAGAGATAAAATAAAGTCATTTAGACCTAGATAAAAATACAAACAGTAAAAAACAAGGAGGAAAGAGGACCCGCGAAGCAGGAAATGATTATTAAATAGTAATTAGCTAAACTCAAAATAACACATTAAATATAGAGCGGATTAAAACCAAAATTGGAGTACGTCAGTTTCATAACGACAGAAACAAAAACGAAAAGAGATTTTCCAAAAATATCCGGAAATAGGAAACAAGATGGCCGTATAAATAGATCGAAAACTTTAACAAAATTAAAATCTAGCGATAGGATTACCTACAGTTAGGATCAAAGGGGACATGCCAAAAACCTTAAGATGAAAAGGGTGCCTAGTCGAGCCAGTAAGGGATAAACAATAACGGCAAAATAAACAAACGAATAACTTAAGATAGGTAGTAGACATATTAACCAAAAATGCTAGGCGGGGTTTTTAACCCAATACAAATATTTTAGTGAAGAAAGATTGAAAAAATAACCAGAAACAAAAAACAAGATGGCCGACAAAAAACATCGAAAATTATCAAAATCGGAAAAACTATTTGGGGCAAAAGATAGCTACAGCACTAGATAAAAACCCCACGATGCCAAAAATATAAATTTGTCATTACTAGGATGACAAGGGGGAAAATAAAACAGGGACGATGTACTTGTTATTAATTATTAACTAATGAGGGGACGAAAGGAGGAAGTAACGTAAAATAACACAATTCCCCCATCAGACCAACACTCGCAGGAGTAAATTTCCCAGAACTTTCACCTAATTTGTTGAAAAAATTTCAATTTGTTTATAAACAAAAAGAACAAAAAATACGCAGAGTAAGGGCTAACCCCCTCCCTAAGAGGATAGAATCCAGAATCAGAATCTAGAATTTCCTTATAAGAAGGCCACACAGCCCAAAATAATATTACATAAATTATTATAAATTAAATAATTTAGAAAGGGAAAAAATAAAAATCTAGACAATACAAATTGGACTAGGAGCAAAGGAAAGTACTTAGCAAAAAACAGGAGGTTAAAAGCTTTAAGAATAAAGCCACACGAGTATTTCATGTTAAACGAAAATTGAGAGTGAAGACGTATAACACAGGGTTTGGGATAAATACCTGAGGAGCAATCAATCCGAGTAGGAGAAGCTGAGAAACACGAGAAGCTATAAAAACTAAAAACGACACGATAGGAGCAAACGCCAAATAGAGATAAAAACAAAATTAAGTAGGCCTAGATAATAATACCAAACAGTAAAAACGATGAGGAAATAGAATTCGCGAATAGAGAAATGTTTATTAGAAAATTAGCCAACTTAATTTAAAAATAGTGTAGAAAATATAGAAGGGATTATACCCAAAAACGGAGGGAGACAGTTTCCTAGTGATAGCAATAATAACGAAAAGAAATTTTCCAAAAATAAGCAATAATAGGAAACAAGATGGCGGATAAAATAAATCGAAAATTTGTACAAAACCAGAATCTAACGATGAAATAGCCAACAGATAGACCCAAATAGGATATACCAAAAGCCTTAAGAAGAAAAGGACCCCTAGTTTAACCAGAAAGGGAAAAACAAAAAACGGCAAAATAACAAACAAATAACTCAAGATAGGGATTAGATACAATAACCAAAATTGCTAGGTAGGGTTTTTATGCCAATATAAATAATTGAGAGAAGAAATTTCGGAAAAATAGCCGGAAACAAAAAACAAGATGGCGCCTAAAAAACATCGAAAATTAGGGAAATTGAAAAAACTAGCTCGTGTAATAGCTAGCAAAAGAAGGATATTAGGCCTCCTAGACAATACAATAAAAGAAAATCTTTTAACAAAAGCAGGCGAGACAAAAGAAAAGTAACAAATAAGAAGCAGAATTAAAAAAGCGGATAAATCGATTACAAGCACAGGACAGCAACTAAAGACCATAGCAGAAGTATAGGAGAATTAAGAATAAAATAGATAATAAATAAATTAACAATTAGCACTAGGAAATATCAAAGCAGTAGGCAGGCTACGCAGCATGATGTAAATGCAACGCACCTCAGGAGAGCCGAAATCGATACTATAGATGGAAACTGAAACTGAAATTGAAAAACAGTAAGGCAAACTAAACTTTAAGGAGAAAATAGGAAAAGTCGTTCTTTATTCTTTTTATTTCTAACCCAAACTCAAACTAATTAGTACAAACTCAAGCCAATCAGTTAACAGGTCAGAATTATTCTTGTAATAGAGAATTTCCAGACATAGCAACAATATACGTAAATAAAACAATTAATGAATTAATAAACCAAACAAACAAGATGTATTAAGCAAACAAGAAAGTAGGCTTCCTGAGCAGGTGGGTGCATGGCAGCGGAGTAAAAATACCTAAGGGGCAATTAATTAATTAATTAATTAATTAATCAATTAAATAAGTGTAGGAACGGAACAAAGGAGGAAAACTATTCGATCTGCGGAAATGCGCCGAAAAAGAAAAAACGAAAGCGAGCATAAACACATATAAGCGAAAAGATGAAATAACAGGAAAATACTGTATACCTAGGGAATAACAATAATTATTGTAATAAATTAGGAAATAATGGAGAGCCAAATTGTAAACGTGACACTTTTTCATAGGACTTACACAATCAAATGAGATTTCGGGTAATCAAACGAGATTTCGAGGATTTGAAAACCGAATTAGCAAATTAACATGATAAAAGATAGTACAAAGTAAATTAAAGTAAAGAAAAGCTAGTACAGTTAAATGAATCACTTATAGTATAAAAGAAATAAGATAAAAGGTAAAAGAAATAGAGAACAAATAATGAATTAGCAAAGTAAGGAGAAGACGAATCGACTTGATAGCATATTTCATTTCATTTCTCTCCTACTTCTGAATACATTATACGATAAAAACGAAGAGAAATTCCCGAAGTCTCGAAATCAGTGGAGGTCGTATACAAAATAGAAAAAGTGTACACGTAGGCCCCAACCGGTATATCAAGGTAAAGATAAAGAATAATAAGGCGGCCTTGACGGTATAAGAAATTAAAGGACATGCAAATAGAGTTGGATCAGTTAACGGTCGAAAAGGCTGTAAATGTTAACAAGGAAAAACAAGGACACAGAGCGTGCCTCAGGGTTACCCCAAGCCGAGCGGGCGATCAAAGCGAAAAAACAAAACACAGATAAGTAACGGCAACGGTTAACGGTTAGGTCAACAGCGGCGGGACGCGACGACACAAGGGGTATAACAAAAGAGGAAAGGTCAGGACACCGGCGTTCGGTAAAATTTAAATCAGTACGATTCGAGTCCTCGCAGGAGACAGTCGGGAAACCCGTACTTCAGATCGGTTCCACGCTTTTTTCTGAATTAAAAGAGGAAATTAAATTGAATAACAAATTTAGTATATAAAGTAAATAAATTGAAGCAAAAACTAATACGGTTTTATTGATGAAAAAGGTGAGGAACCGAAAACTGGAGCCGCGAAGAATCGGTTTTTCTTTTACATTTTTCCGAAAATTCTAGTTTCATAAACCCGCGGAAGTGAGTGGAAATTAACCCGGTTTTTATTATTTATTTCCGAAAATAGGTAGAAACCAGTGGATAAAAACAGATTTGTGCTAAGTGGACACTTTTTGGGAAATTAGTTACAAATACTGTAAAAGTGTAGTGGTGGACAAACTTTGCCAAGGGGAAAGCCGTTAAAATACGGCAGAAGCTGCCGGGGCGGTTCCCCCCCTTAAAAGTAAAGTAAATAGTTTAAACAATTAGGAAAGTAGGAAAAATAGATTTCGTTAGCTTTAGTTGAAAAATAAAGGGATAGTTAGAGTAGAGTAGAGTAGAGAATAGTAAAGGGTAATACTTATAGCAAATAGATACAAATTATATAATTAGAATTTAGTCAGTTAATAAGTTAAGTAATTAAATAAATTAAATTAAATAATAAGTTAAAAGCATTAATAGTAAATAGTAAGTAGGGTATAATAGTATAGTGTAGATGTACGAAGAATAAAATTACGAATTCTAGTTAGAAAGATAGAGACGGCAGTAGAGGGTGAAGCTCCGGCGGCACGTTTCTACTGCTGCTGAAACAAAAGAAAGCGAAAGAAAATTAGTTTAGATACCTGAAGGGATAAAAGGTACACGGAATAAACAATCGGAACGTGTTTAGGGACTGAATAAGGAATAGAAAAGCAACCGCTATAAGAGAAAGTAGAGTTAACGTGCGAGAATTAAGCGAAAAAAGATAAAAAACACGGAAAACAAAAGAAGAATAGGAAAGGTAGAGAATAGGCAAAGTTGATCCGATTAGGCTGAAAATTAATATATAAATATTATCGAGTACGGGCAATAAGTGAAGGGAATTCGGAGAGCTTCTCTCCCCCCTGCGACAGAATTTCGGTTTCCCCCTCCCCTTTCTGAGATATTGGAAAAGGGAGGGTCGTTTTGAGGGAGGACCGGAAGGGAAAGTAGGGGAACAGGTAGAGGGTGCCGAGCCCTTCGAAACGAGCCGTCACACGACCTAATCAGATGAAGTAGAGTTTGGCCATATACCGGGTGTCCGAAAGGCACTTAGACGAAACCGGATAAACTGAGGTCGTGGGTCCCCTCAGGGGGCAAGAAGGGACAGGGGGCGATAGAAGGGGAATAAGAATTCCCCAGGGTGAAAAAATTTCGCCGATACCCCCCCTTTTTCACGAAAAACAGGCCCCTGCTAGGCGAAATAGACGTCTGACCGAAAAACTTTCTTCAGACCGATCGACACACACCTCGAGACATACACGAACGAAAAATAAAAAGTGGGGGTTCGCTAACGGAAAACCCCCTCTTCGCTCTTGGGCGGAACATAAAAAAGCAGCTTTTTCGAAGGAAAAAAGGGTTAGAAAGCGAAATTAAGGAAGCTATTACTAAGTATACCGTGCGCGCTGTACTTAGTAATCCGTTTCAACCCAAATTCGATACGTTTTGAAAAAATTAGTACGTCGAGTTTCATGCGGTAACTCAGTTTATTTTAAGCGAGCGAACGTAGTTTTTTAAATAAAGATAAGGCGATAGAAATAGGTTGCGATCAAGCGTAAAATTAGAATAGTAAGATAGAATTAAGTTTAGTTAAATCGAATAGTTTTAAGTTAAGAATTTTGTCATAATCACGAGTTGCAAAAGTTAAAATACAGAGGAAATTTCGATATTAAAAAAAAAAAAGGGTTAGGGTTAGGGTTAGGGTTAGGGTTAGGGTTAGGGTTAGGGTTAGGGTTAGGGTTAGGGTTAGGGTTAGGGTTAGGGTTAGGGTTAGGGTTAGGGTTAGGGTTAGGGTTAGGGTTAGGGTTAGGGTTAGGGTTAGGGTTAGGGTTAGGGTTAGGGTTAGGGTTAGGGTTAGGGTTAGGGTTAGGGTTAGGGTTAGGGTTAGGGTTAGGGTTAGGGTTAGGGTTAGGGTTAGGGTTAGGGTTAGGGTTAGGGTTAGGGTTAGGGTTAGGGTTAGGGTTAGGGTTAGGGTTAGGGTTAGGGTTAGGGTTAGGGTTAGGGTTAGGGTTAGGGTTAGGGTTAGGGTTAGGGTTAGGGTTAGGGTTAGGGTTAGGGTTAGGGTTAGGGTTAGGGTTAGGGTTAGGGTTAGGGTTAGGGTTAGGGTTAGGGTTAGGGTTAGGGTTAGGGTTAGGGTTAGGGTTAGGGTTAGGGTTAGGGTTAGGGTTAGGGTTAGGGTTAGGGTTAGGGTTAGGGTTAGGGTTAGGGTTAGGGTTAGGGTTAGGGTTAGGGTTAGGGTTAGGGTTAGGGTTAGGGTTAGGGTTAGGGTTAGGGTTAGGGTTAGGGTTAGGGTTAGGGTTAGGGTTAGGGTTAGGGTTAGGGTTAGGGTTAGGGTTAGGGTTAGGGTTAGGGTTAGGGTTAGGGTTAGGGTTAGGGTTAGGGTTAGGGTTAGGGTTAGGGTTAGGGTTAGGGTTAGGGTTAGGGTTAGGGTTAGGGTTAGGGTTAGGGTTAGGGTTAGGGTTAGGGTTAGGGTTAGGGTTAGGGTTAGGGTTAGGGTTAGGGTTAGGGTTAGGGTTAGGGTTAGGGTTAGGGTTAGGGTTAGGGTTAGGGTTAGGGTTAGGGTTAGGGTTAGGGTTAGGGTTAGGGTTAGGGTTAGGGTTAGGGTTAGGGTTAGGGTTAGGGTTAGGGTTAGGGTTAGGGTTAGGGTTAGGGTTAGGGTTAGGGTTAGGGTTAGGGTTAGGGTTAGGGTTAGGGTTAGGGTTAGGGTTAGGGTTAGGGTTAGGGTTAGGGTTAGGGTTAGGGTTAGGGTTAGGGTTAGGGTTAGGGTTAGGGTTAGGGTTAGGGTTAGGGTTAGGGTTAGGGTTAGGGTTAGGGTTAGGGTTAGGGTTAGGGTTAGGGTTAGGGTTAGGGTTAGGGTTAGGGTTAGGGTTAGGGTTAGGGTTAGGGTTAGGGTTAGGGTTAGGGTTAGGGTTAGGGTTAGGGTTAGGGTTAGGGTTAGGGTTAGGGTTAGGGTTAGGGTTAGGGTTAGGGTTAGGGTTAGGGTTAGGGTTAGGGTTAGGGTTAGGGTTAGGGTTAGGGTTAGGGTTAGGGTTAGGGTTAGGGTTAGGGTTAGGGTTAGGGTTAGGGTTAGGGTTAGGGTTAGGGTTAGGGTTAGGGTTAGGGTTAGGGTTAGGGTTAGGGTTAGGGTTAGGGTTAGGGTTAGGGTTAGGGTTAGGGTTAGGGTTAGGGTTAGGGTTAGGGTTAGGGTTAGGGTTAGGGTTAGGGTTAGGGTTAGGGTTAGGGTTAGGGTTAGGGTTAGGGTTAGGGTTAGGGTTAGGGTTAGGGTTAGGGTTAGGGTTAGGGTTAGGGTTAGGGTTAGGGTTAGGGTTAGGGTTAGGGTTAGGGTTAGGGTTAGGGTTAGGGTTAGGGTTAGGGTTAGGGTTAGGGTTAGGGTTAGGGTTAGGGTTAGGGTTAGGGTTAGGGTTAGGGTTAGGGTTAGGGTTAGGGTTAGGGTTAGGGTTAGGGTTAGGGTTAGGGTTAGGGTTAGGGTTAGGGTTAGGGTTAGGGTTAGGGTTAGGGTTAGGGTTAGGGTTAGGGTTAGGGTTAGGGTTAGGGTTAGGGTTAGGGTTAGGGTTAGGGTTAGGGTTAGGGTTAGGGTTAGGGTTAGGGTTAGGGTTAGGGTTAGGGTTAGGGTTAGGGTTAGGGTTAGGGTTAGGGTTAGGGTTAGGGTTAGGGTTAGGGTTAGGGTTAGGGTTAGGGTTAGGGTTAGGGTTAGGGTTAGGGTTAGGGTTAGGGTTAGGGTTAGGGTTAGGGTTAGGGTTAGGGTTAGGGTTAGGGTTAGGGTTAGGGTTAGGGTTAGGGTTAGGGTTAGGGTTAGGGTTAGGGTTAGGGTTAGGGTTAGGGTTAGGGTTAGGGTTAGGGTTAGGGTTAGGGTTAGGGTTAGGGTTAGGGTTAGGGTTAGGGTTAGGGTTAGGGTTAGGGTTAGGGTTAGGGTTAGGGTTAGGGTTAGGGTTAGGGTTAGGGTTAGGGTTAGGGTTAGGGTTAGGGTTAGGGTTAGGGTTAGGGTTAGGGTTAGGGTTAGGGTTAGGGTTAGGGTTAGGGTTAGGGTTAGGGTTAGGGTTAGGGTTAGGGTTAGGGTTAGGGTTAGGGTTAGGGTTAGGGTTAGGGTTAGGGTTAGGGTTAGGGTTAGGGTTAGGGTTAGGGTTAGGGTTAGGGTTAGGGTTAGGGTTAGGGTTAGGGTTAGGGTTAGGGTTAGGGTTAGGGTTAGGGTTAGGGTTAGGGTTAGGGTTAGGGTTAGGGTTAGGGTTAGGGTTAGGGTTAGGGTTAGGGTTAGGGTTAGGGTTAGGGTTAGGGTTAGGGTTAGGGTTAGGGTTAGGGTTAGGGTTAGGGTTAGGGTTAGGGTTAGGGTTAGGGTTAGGGTTAGGGTTAGGGTTAGGGTTAGGGTTAGGGTTAGGGTTAGGGTTAGGGTTAGGGTTAGGGTTAGGGTTAGGGTTAGGGTTAGGGTTAGGGTTAGGGTTAGGGTTAGGGTTAGGGTTAGGGTTAGGGTTAGGGTTAGGGTTAGGGTTAGGGTTAGGGTTAGGGTTAGGGTTAGGGTTAGGGTTAGGGTTAGGGTTAGGGTTAGGGTTAGGGTTAGGGTTAGGGTTAGGGTTAGGGTTAGGGTTAGGGTTAGGGTTAGGGTTAGGGTTAGGGTTAGGGTTAGGGTTAGGGTTAGGGTTAGGGTTAGGGTTAGGGTTAGGGTTAGGGTTAGGGTTAGGGTTAGGGTTAGGGTTAGGGTTAGGGTTAGGGTTAGGGTTAGGGTTAGGGTTAGGGTTAGGGTTAGGGTTAGGGTTAGGGTTAGGGTTAGGGTTAGGGTTAGGGTTAGGGTTAGGGTTAGGGTTAGGGTTAGGGTTAGGGTTAGGGTTAGGGTTAGGGTTAGGGTTAGGGTTAGGGTTAGGGTTAGGGTTAGGGTTAGGGTTAGGGTTAGGGTTAGGGTTAGGGTTAGGGTTAGGGTTAGGGTTAGGGTTAGGGTTAGGGTTAGGGTTAGGGTTAGGGTTAGGGTTAGGGTTAGGGTTAGGGTTAGGGTTAGGGTTAGGGTTAGGGTTAGGGTTAGGGTTAGGGTTAGGGTTAGGGTTAGGGTTAGGGTTAGGGTTAGGGTTAGGGTTAGGGTTAGGGTTAGGGTTAGGGTTAGGGTTAGGGTTAGGGTTAGGGTTAGGGTTAGGGTTAGGGTTAGGGTTAGGGTTAGGGTTAGGGTTAGGGTTAGGGTTAGGGTTAGGGTTAGGGTTAGGGTTAGGGTTAGGGTTAGGGTTAGGGTTAGGGTTAGGGTTAGGGTTAGGGTTAGGGTTAGGGTTAGGGTTAGGGTTAGGGTTAGGGTTAGGGTTAGGGTTAGGGTTAGGGTTAGGGTTAGGGTTAGGGTTAGGGTTAGGGTTAGGGTTAGGGTTAGGGTTAGGGTTAGGGTTAGGGTTAGGGTTAGGGTTAGGGTTAGGGTTAGGGTTAGGGTTAGGGTTAGGGTTAGGGTTAGGGTTAGGGTTAGGGTTAGGGTTAGGGTTAGGGTTAGGGTTAGGGTTAGGGTTAGGGTTAGGGTTAGGGTTAGGGTTAGGGTTAGGGTTAGGGTTAGGGTTAGGGTTAGGGTTAGGGTTAGGGTTAGGGTTAGGGTTAGGGTTAGGGTTAGGGTTAGGGTTAGGGTTAGGGTTAGGGTTAGGGTTAGGGTTAGGGTTAGGGTTAGGGTTAGGGTTAGGGTTAGGGTTAGGGTTAGGGTTAGGGTTAGGGTTAGGGTTAGGGTTAGGGTTAGGGTTAGGGTTAGGGTTAGGGTTAGGGTTAGGGTTAGGGTTAGGGTTAGGGTTAGGGTTAGGGTTAGGGTTAGGGTTAGGGTTAGGGTTAGGGTTAGGGTTAGGGTTAGGGTTAGGGTTAGGGTTAGGGTTAGGGTTAGGGTTAGGGTTAGGGTTAGGGTTAGGGTTAGGGTTAGGGTTAGGGTTAGGGTTAGGGTTAGGGTTAGGGTTAGGGTTAGGGTTAGGGTTAGGGTTAGGGTTAGGGTTAGGGTTAGGGTTAGGGTTAGGGTTAGGGTTAGGGTTAGGGTTAGGGTTAGGGTTAGGGTTAGGGTTAGGGTTAGGGTTAGGGTTAGGGTTAGGGTTAGGGTTAGGGTTAGGGTTAGGGTTAGGGTTAGGGTTAGGGTTAGGGTTAGGGTTAGGGTTAGGGTTAGGGTTAGGGTTAGGGTTAGGGTTAGGGTTAGGGTTAGGGTTAGGGTTAGGGTTAGGGTTAGGGTTAGGGTTAGGGTTAGGGTTAGGGTTAGGGTTAGGGTTAGGGTTAGGGTTAGGGTTAGGGTTAGGGTTAGGGTTAGGGTTAGGGTTAGGGTTAGGGTTAGGGTTAGGGTTAGGGTTAGGGTTAGGGTTAGGGTTAGGGTTAGGGTTAGGGTTAGGGTTAGGGTTAGGGTTAGGGTTAGGGTTAGGGTTAGGGTTAGGGTTAGGGTTAGGGTTAGGGTTAGGGTTAGGGTTAGGGTTAGGGTTAGGGTTAGGGTTAGGGTTAGGGTTAGGGTTAGGGTTAGGGTTAGGGTTAGGGTTAGGGTTAGGGTTAGGGTTAGGGTTAGGGTTAGGGTTAGGGTTAGGGTTAGGGTTAGGGTTAGGGTTAGGGTTAGGGTTAGGGTTAGGGTTAGGGTTAGGGTTAGGGTTAGGGTTAGGGTTAGGGTTAGGGTTAGGGTTAGGGTTAGGGTTAGGGTTAGGGTTAGGGTTAGGGTTAGGGTTAGGGTTAGGGTTAGGGTTAGGGTTAGGGTTAGGGTTAGGGTTAGGGTTAGGGTTAGGGTTAGGGTTAGGGTTAGGGTTAGGGTTAGGGTTAGGGTTAGGGTTAGGGTTAGGGTTAGGGTTAGGGTTAGGGTTAGGGTTAGGGTTAGGGTTAGGGTTAGGGTTAGGGTTAGGGTTAGGGTTAGGGTTAGGGTTAGGGTTAGGGTTAGGGTTAGGGTTAGGGTTAGGGTTAGGGTTAGGGTTAGGGTTAGGGTTAGGGTTAGGGTTAGGGTTAGGGTTAGGGTTAGGGTTAGGGTTAGGGTTAGGGTTAGGGTTAGGGTTAGGGTTAGGGTTAGGGTTAGGGTTAGGGTTAGGGTTAGGGTTAGGGTTAGGGTTAGGGTTAGGGTTAGGGTTAGGGTTAGGGTTAGGGTTAGGGTTAGGGTTAGGGTTAGGGTTAGGGTTAGGGTTAGGGTTAGGGTTAGGGTTAGGGTTAGGGTTAGGGTTAGGGTTAGGGTTAGGGTTAGGGTTAGGGTTAGGGTTAGGGTTAGGGTTAGGGTTAGGGTTAGGGTTAGGGTTAGGGTTAGGGTTAGGGTTAGGGTTAGGGTTAGGGTTAGGGTTAGGGTTAGGGTTAGGGTTAGGGTTAGGGTTAGGGTTAGGGTTAGGGTTAGGGTTAGGGTTAGGGTTAGGGTTAGGGTTAGGGTTAGGGTTAGGGTTAGGGTTAGGGTTAGGGTTAGGGTTAGGGTTAGGGTTAGGGTTAGGGTTAGGGTTAGGGTTAGGGTTAGGGTTAGGGTTAGGGTTAGGGTTAGGGTTAGGGTTAGGGTTAGGGTTAGGGTTAGGGTTAGGGTTAGGGTTAGGGTTAGGGTTAGGGTTAGGGTTAGGGTTAGGGTTAGGGTTAGGGTTAGGGTTAGGGTTAGGGTTAGGGTTAGGGTTAGGGTTAGGGTTAGGGTTAGGGTTAGGGTTAGGGTTAGGGTTAGGGTTAGGGTTAGGGTTAGGGTTAGGGTTAGGGTTAGGGTTAGGGTTAGGGTTAGGGTTAGGGTTAGGGTTAGGGTTAGGGTTAGGGTTAGGGTTAGGGTTAGGGTTAGGGTTAGGGTTAGGGTTAGGGTTAGGGTTAGGGTTAGGGTTAGGGTTAGGGTTAGGGTTAGGGTTAGGGTTAGGGTTAGGGTTAGGGTTAGGGTTAGGGTTAGGGTTAGGGTTAGGGTTAGGGTTAGGGTTAGGGTTAGGGTTAGGGTTAGGGTTAGGGTTAGGGTTAGGGTTAGGGTTAGGGTTAGGGTTAGGGTTAGGGTTAGGGTTAGGGTTAGGGTTAGGGTTAGGGTTAGGGTTAGGGTTAGGGTTAGGGTTAGGGTTAGGGTTAGGGTTAGGGTTAGGGTTAGGGTTAGGGTTAGGGTTAGGGTTAGGGTTAGGGTTAGGGTTAGGGTTAGGGTTAGGGTTAGGGTTAGGGTTAGGGTTAGGGTTAGGGTTAGGGTTAGGGTTAGGGTTAGGGTTAGGGTTAGGGTTAGGGTTAGGGTTAGGGTTAGGGTTAGGGTTAGGGTTAGGGTTAGGGTTAGGGTTAGGGTTAGGGTTAGGGTTAGGGTTAGGGTTAGGGTTAGGGTTAGGGTTAGGGTTAGGGTTAGGGTTAGGGTTAGGGTTAGGGTTAGGGTTAGGGTTAGGGTTAGGGTTAGGGTTAGGGTTAGGGTTAGGGTTAGGGTTAGGGTTAGGGTTAGGGTTAGGGTTAGGGTTAGGGTTAGGGTTAGGGTTAGGGTTAGGGTTAGGGTTAGGGTTAGGGTTAGGGTTAGGGTTAGGGTTAGGGTTAGGGTTAGGGTTAGGGTTAGGGTTAGGGTTAGGGTTAGGGTTAGGGTTAGGGTTAGGGTTAGGGTTAGGGTTAGGGTTAGGGTTAGGGTTAGGGTTAGGGTTAGGGTTAGGGTTAGGGTTAGGGTTAGGGTTAGGGTTAGGGTTAGGGTTAGGGTTAGGGTTAGGGTTAGGGTTAGGGTTAGGGTTAGGGTTAGGGTTAGGGTTAGGGTTAGGGTTAGGGTTAGGGTTAGGGTTAGGGTTAGGGTTAGGGTTAGGGTTAGGGTTAGGGTTAGGGTTAGGGTTAGGAGGTTAGGGTTAGGGTTAGGGTTAGGGTTAGGGTTAGGGTTAGGGTTAGGGTTAGGGTTAGGGTTAGGGTTAGGGTTAGGGTTAGGGTTAGGGTTAGGGTTAGGGTTAGGGTTAGGGTTAGGGTTAGGGTTAGGGTTAGGGTTAGGGTTAGGGTTAGGGTTAGGGTTAGGGTTAGGGTTAGGGTTAGGGTTAGGGTTAGGGTTAGGGTTAGGGTTAGGGTTAGGGTTAGGGTTAGGGTTAGGGTTAGGGTTAGGGTTAGGGTTAGGGTTAGGGTTAGGGTTAGGGTTAGGGTTAGGGTTAGGGTTAGGGTTAGGGTTAGGGTTAGGGTTAGGGTTAGGGTTAGGGTTAGGGTTAGGGTTAGGGTTAGGGTTAGGGTTAGGGTTAGGGTTAGGGTTAGGGTTAGGGTTAGGGTTAGGGTTAGGGTTAGGGTTAGGGTTAGGGTTAGGGTTAGGGTTAGGGTTAGGGTTAGGGTTAGGGTTAGGGTTAGGGTTAGGGTTAGGGTTAGGGTTAGGGTTAGGGTTAGGGTTAGGGTTAGGGTTAGGGTTAGGGTTAGGGTTAGGGTTAGGGTTAGGGTTAGGGTTAGGGTTAGGGTTAGGGTTAGGGTTAGGGTTAGGGTTAGGGTTAGGGTTAGGGTTAGGGTTAGGGTTAGGGTTAGGGTTAGGGTTAGGGTTAGGGTTAGGGTTAGGGTTAGGGTTAGGGTTAGGGTTAGGGTTAGGGTTAGGGTTAGGGTTAGGGTTAGGGTTAGGGTTAGGGTTAGGGTTAGGGTTAGGGTTAGGGTTAGGGTTAGGGTTAGGGTTAGGGTTAGGGTTAGGGTTAGGGTTAGGGTTAGGGTTAGGGTTAGGGTTAGGGTTAGGGTTAGGGTTAGGGTTAGGGTTAGGGTTAGGGTTAGGGTTAGGGTTAGGGTTAGGGTTAGGGTTAGGGTTAGGGTTAGGGTTAGGGTTAGGGTTAGGGTTAGGGTTAGGGTTAGGGTTAGGGTTAGGGTTAGGGTTAGGGTTAGGGTTAGGGTTAGGGTTAGGGTTAGGGTTAGGGTTAGGGTTAGGGTTAGGGTTAGGGTTAGGGTTAGGGTTAGGGTTAGGGTTAGGGTTAGGGTTAGGGTTAGGGTTAGGGTTAGGGTTAGGGTTAGGGTTAGGGTTAGGGTTAGGGTTAGGGTTAGGGTTAGGGTTAGGGTTAGGGTTAGGGTTAGGGTTAGGGTTAGGGTTAGGGTTAGGGTTAGGGTTAGGGTTAGGGTTAGGGTTAGGGTTAGGGTTAGGGTTAGGGTTAGGGTTAGGGTTAGGGTTAGGGTTAGGGTTAGGGTTAGGGTTAGGGTTAGGGTTAGGGTTAGGGTTAGGGTTAGGGTTAGGGTTAGGGTTAGGGTTAGGGTTAGGGTTAGGGTTAGGGTTAGGGTTAGGGTTAGGGTTAGGGTTAGGGTTAGGGTTAGGGTTAGGGTTAGGGTTAGGGTTAGGGTTAGGGTTAGGGTTAGGGTTAGGGTTAGGGTTAGGGTTAGGGTTAGGGTTAGGGTTAGGGTTAGGGTTAGGGTTAGGGTTAGGGTTAGGGTTAGGGTTAGGGTTAGGGTTAGGGTTAGGGTTAGGGTTAGGGTTAGGGTTAGGGTTAGGGTTAGGGTTAGGGTTAGGGTTAGGGTTAGGGTTAGGGTTAGGGTTAGGGTTAGGGTTAGGGTTAGGGTTAGGGTTAGGGTTAGGGTTAGGGTTAGGGTTAGGGTTAGGGTTAGGGTTAGGGTTAGGGTTAGGGTTAGGGTTAGGGTTAGGGTTAGGGTTAGGGTTAGGGTTAGGGTTAGGGTTAGGGTTAGGGTTAGGGTTAGGGTTAGGGTTAGGGTTAGGGTTAGGGTTAGGGTTAGGGTTAGGGTTAGGGTTAGGGTTAGGGTTAGGGTTAGGGTTAGGGTTAGGGTTAGGGTTAGGGTTAGGGTTAGGGTTAGGGTTAGGGTTAGGGTTAGGGTTAGGGTTAGGGTTAGGGTTAGGGTTAGGGTTAGGGTTAGGGTTAGGGTTAGGGTTAGGGTTAGGGTTAGGGTTAGGGTTAGGGTTAGGGTTAGGGTTAGGGTTAGGGTTAGGGTTAGGGTTAGGGTTAGGGTTAGGGTTAGGGTTAGGGTTAGGGTTAGGGTTAGGGTTAGGGTTAGGGTTAGGGTTAGGGTTAGGGTTAGGGTTAGGGTTAGGGTTAGGGTTAGGGTTAGGGTTAGGGTTAGGGTTAGGGTTAGGGTTAGGGTTAGGGTTAGGGTTAGGGTTAGGGTTAGGGTTAGGGTTAGGGTTAGGGTTAGGGTTAGGGTTAGGGTTAGGGTTAGGGTTAGGGTTAGGGTTAGGGTTAGGGTTAGGGTTAGGGTTAGGGTTAGGGTTAGGGTTAGGGTTAGGGTTAGGGTTAGGGTTAGGGTTAGGGTTAGGGTTAGGGTTAGGGTTAGGGTTAGGGTTAGGGTTAGGGTTAGGGTTAGGGTTAGGGTTAGGGTTAGGGTTAGGGTTAGGGTTAGGGTTAGGGTTAGGGTTAGGGTTAGGGTTAGGGTTAGGGTTAGGGTTAGGGTTAGGGTTAGGGTTAGGGTTAGGGTTAGGGTTAGGGTTAGGGTTAGGGTTAGGGTTAGGGTTAGGGTTAGGGTTAGGGTTAGGGTTAGGGTTAGGGTTAGGGTTAGGGTTAGGGTTAGGGTTAGGGT